>NC_083277.1:61468039-61838657 GCF_963506605.1 Zootoca vivipara | reverse complement strand
TCGCCAAGCGAAACAGCAAAACTTGCATACAACCATTCCAATAGAAGCTGATCCAACACTCACATTTTGTAATTTTTCATTTTCTGGGTCAGCCACAGTCAAATGCAATGGTACCAGTTGTTCTTGACATTTGATCTGCGACAGCCCCAGCTGAGAGGTGAGGAAAATCTTCAGCACAGAAGTGCGGCAAGGCCTTCAGGTAGCATTAAGGAAAGGTGCCGATGAGCGCTGACAGCGACATTGCAAATCAGAATGGACACGCACAAACCAGACAGAATGGCAGCTGGGCAGAATGGAAACCCTCAATGATCTTACAGGTCAGGAGAACTGCAATGTATTACCAGAGCGATGAGAGTAATTTTCCACAGCACCTGTTTTCAATTATAGCTAGTGCTGGAATTATCACTCCCTTGTGTTCAATACAAGAACCACGGAATGCAGAAAATAAGGCTGCAACCTTCTTTCTTAAAGCCACGCTTACTAGGGAGTAAGCCTCACTGAATACTGGGGGGGGGGAATAAGGTAAAGGACCCCTGGATGGTTAAGTCCAGTAAAAGGCAACTATGGGGTTGTGGTGCTCATCTCGCTTTCAGGCCAAGGGAGCCGGCGTTTGTCTGCAGACAGCTTTCTGGGTCATGTAGCCAGCATGACTAAACCGCTTCTGGCGCAACAAAACACCGTGATAGAAACCAGAATGCACGGAAACGCTGTTTACCTTCCTGCTGCAGCAGTACCTATTTATCTACTTGCACTGGCATGATTTTGAACTGCTAGGTTGGCAGAAGCTGCGACAGAGCAATGGGAGCTCACTCCATCGCAGTGATCCGAACTGCTGACCTTCCGATCGGCAAGACTAAGAAGCTCAGTGGTTTAGACCACAGTGCCACCCGCTTCCCATACTGTGGGACATACTTCTGAGTAAACACCTGCTGAGTTGAACTGTTAGGTATACTGAGTCAACATTTCGGAATAGGGTACCTGACTGAGCCTCTTTGTCATGAGCTTGAGATGTCTAAATGATAGAAAAAAAACAACTAGTATAGCAAACACACACTCTGTTCCAAATGCAAACTCACAAAAGCATGAAATGCAAGCACTGGAGGCTCTCTATTGCTTTAGCTGCTAAGAATTCAATCAGAGTAATTGGCCTTTATAACATCCTTCCAGCTAATATGCAAAACCACCCTGGGTGTGAATTCTTTTTCCTCCTGTCTCTTTCTCCCCTGTTTTTCACCAAACAGTTGACCTCTACATTCTATGATATGAAAGGCACGTTCCAGAGCTCACAGGGTTGGCTACTTTACATTGAGAAAACAGCTCCAATATCTCATGCTTTCATATTTCAGCAAAAGAGCTTTGAGACCTAGTCTCTAAGGAATTGGGCTCATGGGCTGGTTCTTTTCAGCCAATTTTGAAAAACATGGCCTTGAATAAGGCTTCTGCAATTTCAGAACACAGCCCCTTGGTTTGTTGAAGGTTTGATAGCTTTGAAATAAACCTGCTTGGGAAGTGGGAAAGTCTTCAGATCTCAGTACAAGCTTGTTACGTTCAGCATAGCAAGCGAACAAGTCGATGCATATAGAGATATGCAGGTCCGTAACCACCAACCAACATGCCTGGTCCACCACGCATCTACCTCTGCCTCCTTCTTGCTGTTTCTAGAAATGCCCATACTAGCATATTTGTCTGAAATCTGGCGGGCTTCATCTGCTCGTAAGGAGTTCATCCAATTCTGGGAATGGGGTGGGGAATACATTTGCTGACATTCCCATTACAATCAAAATATAAAAAGAAAGCAGGGGTGGTCGTTTACTGTGCGTACAGGCCCCCTATCCAAACCAATGAGATAGTTCTAATACATTATTTTTTTTCCCTGCCTGAAGCTTTGCTGGCTTAACTACCGAAGAGAAAATAAACATTTTAACTTGATCTGAGCTGGATTGATGATTCAGTCTTTCTCTCTTACAGAGAGGAAGATGCTTGGTGCAAATAATACAAAGCATCACTTTTCAAAACACACACAAACACACACACTTAGCTCAAACGGGTGGAAAGTGGAGTTAGATTTGCAAAGTGCAGGAGTCTGCAAATGAATTGGGAGCAAGGCCTCTTAATATGTCACCCAGACTTTCTGTAGGAGGCAAAGGCGGAGGCAGAAGCAGCATTTTCAGAACTGGCTTTCAGAGCTGATTTTCTAGAACTGTGTGGGAAGCTGGGAGCCTAATGCTGCTGCTTGATTTGCACAGTTTTCAAAACTGTGGAGGTTCTCAGAGGCTGCCTTTGCGCCAGCTACCCCCCCCGAAAGGGTCATGCACAGAGATTTAACCCAGCAATTTTGGATTTGAAAGTGCTTTACTAAATGTGTTATTTCCTCTGTAGGTAACATTGGCATAGTGAACCTTGTTCAGTCTTTCTCTCCGCATGTGGCACACTGTAATCTCTGTCAAATGAACTAATTTTCCGAAGGTGGGTTTTTTCCCATTTAGTAAAAGCCTGCTTTTATTGATATGTTTATTTAATATTTATTTGTTGCCTTACCCAAACAATCTCAAGGTGATATACCCATAAACACACATACACACCATCACCATTATTATTAATCACTACTCAATAACAATAATGATATCTACGCAGCAGCAGTAATCAATATAGGTAATGTGTATCAGCTGCAACCTTCAGGTGAAAACAATACCAAATATGTTTTAAAAAAATTTCTGTCCACAACTACTTCCTTATTTCTGTTGAAAAGAAACCTGGTGAATATTTCTTGCTAAAACTTAGCCATTAATAGCTAAGGATATTGTGGCCCTCTAGAAATCATTGGACTCTAGTTCCCATTAACTTCTAGGCAGCGTGGCAATTGGCCAAGACATCCTTTATTCTATTTATGATCACTTCCTATAAAATATCTCAAAGATATGCCACAGTAAATAAAAGAGGGGACAAGAAAAAATATATGCAGGCACACATTCACAACAAAAGCAATTTCATACATCACAACAATTCCAAATTCAATACAGATATCAACAGAGATAAAAATCTGAACTGTGATAGGTGCTGAAGAGACAATAGAGATGCTGCCTAACTGATGTGTAATGGGATAGGGGCCACCACACTCGAGACCCAATTCCTATATTGTCAGAACAGGTCACCTGATAAGACAGAACCTACAGGAGGCCCTCTTCTGTAGAGCACAGTGATCGCTTGGGTATATAAACTGTAATCCAACAACATTTGGAGGGCCACAGGTTGCCAATCCCCAATGCAGAATAAGGAAACCACAAGTAGTATCTCTTTATCCCTTTCCCTTTATGCTTATGGTATGTCAACCATCTGCTGCCCAGGAACAGAGAAACAGATTTACTGTCAGGACTGTGTCCTGCTTCCTTGGAAAGTTATAAAGTGAAAAGAAACTAATAGTGTTTTTTAAAGAGAGAGAGAGAGCACAAAAACTCTCTAACAATTTATACTCTTAATTTTCACTGAAATAAATGCAGTTTAAGAGTGATTTGTGTTTCTCCTCGATAGCAACTTCTATACACCACAAGATTCTTTGTTGTTGTTTTTCTGCTGCAGACTAACATGGCAACCCTCCTGGAAATCGTATTTTCTAAGGATGCTATGCATGCCAGCACCTGGGCTCAAGGAAGAATCCTGTTATTCTGGCTAGGATTGGATTTCCTTTGGTACAAAACTGGCTTAAATGATTGAGAAAAGGTGCGTGAACTCAATCAGACCGTTCTGAACCCAAGAAATGACAAATAATAATTTGAGAGATGTTCAAACACTTCCAGTTCCCAGTGAGCTTGCTTGTTCCTAATCCTCCCTTGGCCTCTTCGATAGTTGTGTTTGCTTTTAAAACGCATCAAAGGTATGTCTGAGGTAAAGCACATCAAACAGTGGTAGCCTCTGAAGCCACAGTAAGTGGAAGTGAGAAACAACACAAGAAGCAGTGAGATAATCAATCTGAATAGAGAGAGCCCAAATCTCTAAGGAGGGAAGTCCTGAAGAAGATTCTATTTACAATTCTGCTCATATTTTCCTTAAGGAAAAGGACTGCCATAATTTATAGAAGGAAACCGAAGCCTTGTTTGAACTGCTGTGCCCCATACCTCTTCAGCTGGTGTCCAGAAAGTTGCTTTTTCCAGAGGGGAGCAAATAAGTCAGGAAAGCATGGGGTGATCACATTGATCTGGTGGTAGGCTTTCTTCTCAAGATGAGAATGTTAAGATGTGTTCCACTGAGTCACAGCTTTTGATGTGATGAACTTTGCATTCCCTCCTCGCAGTCAGACCCAAGGCATGTTTACCTGGAAGTTAGCCCTCGCCGCTTGAATTCAGTTGGCGACTTGCTTCCTTGTAAGTGTTGTAAGGAAGTTTTGAAACTCAATCCTGTGCAGAGTATTAAATGTATGGTTAATGCGAGGGAAATGACAGCAAATCCGATTCAGAATCCAGAAGCGCCTCCCTTCATGATTTTCGCCAGCATAACCCCCAGGGAACCCTGAACCTCCTCCGTTGGTCCCACCTCTTTCCCCCCCTCCTCTGTTGGGGTGAGGGTGCTGGTGGAGCACCCTCTCCACTAGAGCTGGTCAGTTGAGGGACCAGCGCTGGGGCTCCTGGAGCCTCCTCCTCTTGAGTGCTTGGGTCCGCCCTCTGCAACTCTCCCTCTGGAGCTCCCATCTCCACAACATCCCTAAGGATTTGCATCTCCTCCTGAGCCTCAGTCCCAACTTCTGGAGGAAGCTGCCAGGCGCTAGGTGCTGGGGCTCTGGCAGCATCCGAGAGCCTTCACTCCGATCTACCAGGCTCTCCACTGACCCCTGGTGGTCCCCTGACAAAAACATCTGGAAGGAGGCACAATGTGGAGAGAGGATGATTTAGAAGGTGGAACATTTGGGGAGCAGTGCCTTGGATGGAGAGGTTCATAAAGAAATACTTCATATCTTGTGGAAACCTGCGGATATAGGAAAAAGGTAAAGCTAAAGGGACCCCTGACCATTAGGCCCAGTTATGACCGACTCTGGGGTTGCGCCGTTCTTCTCACGTTATTAGCCGAGGGAGCCGGCATACAGCTTCTGGGTTAAGTGTCCAGCAAGACAAAGTCACTTCTGGTGAACCAGAGCAGCACACAGAAACACCGTTTAACTTCCCGCCAGAGCGGTACCTATTTATCTACTTGCACTTTGACATGCTTTTGAACTGCTAGGTTGGCAGGAGCTAGGACCGAGCAATGGGAGCTTACCCCGTTGCGGGGATTTGAACTGCCAACCTTCTGATCGGCAAGCCCTAGGCTCTGTGGTTTTAACCCACAGCGCCACCCTCTGTGGTATATAAATTCAATGGAGGAGGAGGAGGAGGAGGAGGAGGAGGAGGAGGAGGAGAAGAAGAAGAAGAAGAAGAAGAAGAAGAAGAAGAAGAAGAAGAAGAAGAAGAAGAAGAAGAAGAAGTTATTTTTCTAGAAAAAGAGGTGCCAGAACTCAGCATGAACGCCTCCCTCTTTCTCTTAGAATGGCAATGGCACCCACCTGAGGTGCCGAAACTGAGTTCCTGTGAGTTCCCCCTGAAGAAAAGCCAAATATGATGATGATGATGATGATGATGATGATGATGATGATGATATTCTAGTCCCAAGCTCTGTACAGCTTCCTATGTTAACAACCAGCACTTCAGATTGATCCATTGAAGTGGAAACTAGGCTATATCCTACTGCTGAAGCAGATTTTGTGAATCAAACCTCAGCAAAGACCCTTGCTATCATGTCTTGAACAAGTTGCAACTTCTGGACAGTCTTAAAAGCCAGTCCATGGGCAACACATTGCAATAATCTACCCTCAATGTTACTATAGCATGGGCAATTCCAGCATTTTCGGTCTAGGTATGACTGTTGGAGCATCCTGAGTTTGTAACAGGTGTGTCATCCTACAGAGGCTACTTGAGTATCCAAAGTAAGAGTGGGTGGCTGCATTCAGCTGAGAAGCTCACATGTTGTGCATGCCTGCCTAAATTCCATATGGATGGATGGATAGATGATTCTAACTAATGTTGGACTTTATTATTTACAAACAGAGAAAAGTCTACTCTGAAAGAATCGGCCAACAGAGCCCTTTCCAGGGTTTGCCTCATGTGGACTGCATAGAACAAGAGCAGTAAAGTCATGCTCCTAATTAATTTTCTCTTGCCAGATAAGCCTCCAGCTCACAGAGTCCGGTTGTCCTTTAGGCTATAGTGGCCTTGTATGCCTAGAAATTTTCCATCTTGTAGAACTTCAGTAAATGGCAGTTAGATTGGGTTCATTAATGGCAGTCTAGACTTGGTTAATCATAAGGATAATTTGCGCTGAAATGTGAGCTTCCTAAGAAATATGATTTTGTTTAGCATAATGGCTGAAGTATGTATTCAGTTAAAAGAATACTAACCGTGGGCTAAATGAGCATAAGTTCTGAATTGCATTACAGCTGCATGAAATCACTCATCTCATTCCTATGGATATTTATAGTGCTTGAAATGGGGTGGGATTCCATTAGAGACTGAATGATCTTGTCAATCTCGGTTCCCTACGTTTCTCCGTTTTCCAGTCTTGGAGACAGTTCCCCACATTTTTGTAATAATTTGCATTTTTTTAAAAAAACAACAACTCATGAAACTTCATCAGTGTTGTAGTGCCACTTTCCCCTAATAGACACTTTTTGTTCTCATATTGTTTTGGAAAGAGAAAATTTGATAGCTACACTTTGAAATGCAAACTGGATTGAATTTCTCCCCCACCCCTAGGTTCCATAGCACTTCTTTTTAGGCAGACATAATTAGGACCTTTTTTTTTTCTCCCATCATTTCCTTCAAAACCATCTAACCTCTTTTCCATTCACCCCTTTAGGAATTGGACATTTCCAAAGACCAGTAGAATGGAGTTGAGAAACTGCAGGCACCCATGAAATGATTTGAAATTCAGTGCAGCTCTAAAGCACCATTGTGCTGAGAACTATAATCAATCAATCAATCAATCAATCAATCACTTAAACAATTACTTTTGTGCAAGATAGAATGATTTATTCAATCACATGACTTAATAATATAATATAAAGAGTTGAATCCTATGCTGGCATTTCACTCATGCTACAGACTTTCTCTTGGATTACTTCCTCCTTCTCTCCCCAACAGCCCCCCTTAGAGCATCAAAATCTTAGGGACACCCCCTGGACCACATTTAAGGAGAGGCAAGGAAAGCAGGTCCAACTGCACATGTGAAATTCCATTTGGGCATCATTGGATATAACCCACTGCATCTTAATATCAAACAGCTAATATAAAATATTTTGATATTAAACCTGCTATATATGTACCGTATAACATATTTTAGTTGCTTTGAATCTGGTAGGGAAGAACAAGCTAAAAACAACAACAACAATTCAGATTAGAATGAATTGATGTGTGCAGGAGGTATAGCAAGGGAAAGCAAATATACAGAGGGAAGCATGCTGTAAATAATAGGATGTGATTCTTGTTTTTTGTATGTTGTTGTTTTTACTGAATGGAATTCTTTTTTTCTGCTTAATTTTGTATTGTATGATTTGTATTAAGGGAGTGAATGCAAATACTCTTTTTCTTTTGAACCTTATTTCTTGTGTTCTTTAGGTTTCTTTGTGTGTGTGTGTGTGTTTTGTTGTATTTTTTATTTCTGTAATCTTTTAAATTTTGAATAAAGAATTAAAATTGAAAAAAATAGAATGAATTGATGTTATTTGGAGTTTAACTGTAAACATGAGTTGACAGTTTTCTTTAGGACTAACTATACCGCAAAGAGTTTTGTTGAAGTACAGGTGCATATAGTTACTTTATATGCATTGAATTTTTGTTTCTTTTTTAAAAATGGGTTTAAAAATGGGTTTCCTCGAAGCATAGCTTCTAGATAACATTTCTACTCAGAATTGTATCTTGGCTCTGTTCCTGACAAGTGACTTCACAAAGATACTCTGCCAAATCCTCCACATATATGCAAAGGAATGGTACCGAGTATATCTGTAATTGTATGGATAGGAAGGCGACTCCCTGGGGTGCTGTTAGAAGGCTCAATGCACAGTGTCTTTACCATTTGAGAAAATGTGACATTCACCTGCAAATTTCCAATATGAACCCAACCAAAAATAAGAAAGAAGGGATTATAGAAAACCAATTAGAAAGTTTCTATTATTTAATGCAGCTCTAACACAATCTCATAATGGCACAACACGTCATTGATGAAAGTATATGAACTCTTAGCATCGACCTTTTACCTCCTTCCCTCCTGCTCTCATCTGCTTCTAAAACTGCAATTAACTGGTGCTCCTGACATTTATTATTTTGTTAGACAAGACCTTTCAAACTAGCTACTGTGACAAGACTGTTGTCAGTTCAACAGGAAGCAGAAGCTAAATATAGTTCTATATAATAAGGCATTGATTTCAAGAAAATCCTCATATTCCAAATAATCCATTTCTCCAATCTCAGACAATGTTTGTATCCTCCGTTTCTCATGCAACTAAAAGCTTTTGTGTTTTGGCTCTTGGGAGAACTCTGTGGAATATTCTTGAATTTCAGTAATCAATGTTATAGTGAAATGTTTAACATGGCAGAACGACAGATTCCTAGAGCAAACAAAACATGATGCTCATCTTTCCAAGTGCTCCTATTGTTTTGCTGCTCTTTGATGCCAACTTTTGTTTCAAATATCAGTGCCATTTTCTTTCTTTGTCTTTCCTCACAGAATCATCAGTCACAGTTGCTCAGCTTGCTAGTACAATGATGCTGGTGGTTGTGAATAAAAACACCTGTTTACAAGGGTGCATACGATCATATATAAAATGATAATTACTATATTACAGTAGCATAATAAACTGTACGTTCTCTTGAAACTTATTATTCTAGAATATAATAAACAATACCCAGAGTTCCAAAATTCTATTTGATTGTCCATTATTTTCTCTTCTGTAATATGCAAGTTTTGCTAATGTTACAATATCCCAGATTCTTTCAAACTATTCTGAGATTGGAGGGGGTGTACACCCCCCCATGTGCTTTGGCAATGCTTATCTTTGCAGCAGATAATAAGTTTAATAGTTTCCAAATCCTCTTCTAAAGTGATACCCTAAAAAAACCCACCAAAATAATAATATGTACGTTGACGTTATTTGGTCATTGATAGCAAGTTAATTCTGAAATAAGATTGTGGATTGTAGTCCAGTGACCCAGGTAGCTGTTTTATTTGACTGGCTTTGGCCACTCATTTCATTTTGTCTGCAAGCACCTATACTTCAGCATTGTGACAGCCTCATGTAGTCACTGACAAAGCCATGCACGCTGCCACAGTCAGGGCAAATGTGTTTGCAGCAAAAAATTGGCATACTTTTCAAAATGCATGGAACAGAAGATGATAAGAATGCTAAGCATGAGTAGGGTTTGCTCAGTCCTAGAAACAAAGTATTACAGTACCATAATTCAAACAGTGAGCAATAAGAGTCATATATTTTGTATGGCATATGGAATTGTTTTGCAAGGAAAGGTATTTCATTTGGGTCTGTTATTGTTGTTGTTGTTATTATTATTATTATTATTATTATTATTATTATTATTATATGGACATTTTCCTGCCAATGGATGTTAGTACACTGTACAAGGGGGGGAGGGGGGAAGAATAACTGAATATATCCTTAAGGATTATTTTTGCAATTATGGTGGGCTTCCATCACAGTCATGGCAAATCCTTCCCTTTCTTTCCATTCTTATAACGACTTTGAAGGGAGGGCTATAATAGAAGGCTGGGAGAACAATAAAAGTATTTTGAGATTTACAATCTAATATTAGGAGATACTCTGGCGATCAATAAACATAAAGAAACGGAGCTGGAAGAGCTCAGATCTCAATATTGTTTAATCTCCTATTAAAAGGATGCTTTGCACTTTGCTTATAATTCTCTTGCAGTTAACTATCCATTGCCAACCAAAGTCTGCAGAGCAATTATGTTTAAAGCAGATGCTAATATGACCCCCAAGTGAGCAACCCAACTTCATTCAATAGAGGATTTATTAGATGATTATGACACACACAGGTCCGCTGCCTTGTTTATCTGTTACTTCCCTTATAGGCTAATATAACACTGGAGGTATTCACTTGCTTTCTGCAGTCCATTCAGAAAATGGGCTCTTCTCAACCTGTTTGAATTAAACCCAGTCTTTCTTAACTTATTGAGGTTGAGTTTAATGACTCCAGCTCATTCTTAAGCAAAATGTATCATATCAGCAGTTCCTATTTTATATGTAAGGCCAATTGCAGTTTTGGATGAGTGAGATTGTGAAACTAGCTAAGAGTGATCTGATTCAGACTATTGGACCTGTGACATTCACTCATTCCATGATGGTATCCAACTTCATCAGTATCAAGCGACTGCTTCATCATAGGCTGACAATGCAGGGTGTCAACATGGTTTAACAGAAAGCCATATGTGCATGGTCCAGAGGGCTTCATGAAAGAGACCAGACTTGGGTTACTGAGCCAAGCAATGACTTTGTTGGTGGGACAAAAGCCACTTCAAGTAGTCCAATCCCTTCACAGATTTAAAAAGCACCCGTGGCACCAGGGTGAGACCAGCACAATCTAGGCACAAGTGTGCTATGAGCAGAACATGGGAACAATAAAAAGGGCATGTATGTTGATGGCTCCAGATGACAAAAAAACAGCTGAACAAGCCATATATTACAGGATGCATATATATGAACTCTATCACATTATTTCCAATTCATAGTTTGAGTCTTTGGGGTTTGTAGAGCTCACAAGGCAATACTCTGAGCAGAGAAGAATTATTTCCCATTCCCTCCTGCTCATGTGCCTCCCAAACCCCCTTTCCCTGTATGTCAGTTCCAAAACCCTTGCTTTTTCACCCTGCCTCTTCTGATGCTAGCATATGGTCATGCAGAACCACCAGAAATGTAGTTTCCTGATGACTCATTGAGTTTTCCATGGGGCCATTGCTTTGCTTTTTCATGGTATACCAATAGTGCACCAGAAAATCTATGGAGAGAAAAATTGGGCTTGATAGAGTACCAGCCTAATTGTTGTACCAGTCAGGTTGTTGTTGTTTAGTTGTTTAGTCATGTCCGACTCTTCGTGATCCCATGGACCAGAGCACGCCAGGCACTCCTGTCTTCCACTGCCTTCCGCAGTTTGGTCAGACTCATGTTCGTAGCTTCGAGAACACTGTCCAACCATCTCATCCTCTGTCGTCCCCTTCTCCTTGTGCCCTCAATTTTTCCCAACATCAGGGTCTTTTCCAGGGAGTCTTCTCTTCTCATGAGGTGGACAAGGTATTGGAGCCTCAGCTTCAGGATCTGTCCTTCCAGTGAACACTGAGGACTGATTTCCTTAAGAATGGATAGGTTTGATCTTCTTGCAGTCCATGGGACTCTCAAGAGTCTCCTCCAGCACCATAATTCAAAAGCATCAATTCTTCGGCGATCAGCCTTCTAAGTCACATTGAAAGGGAAGCGGGTGAGAACCAGGAGCTGTGTGGATGAGTTAGAGGGGGGTTAAGGGTGAGCCAGGAATTCTTATTTGGCATAGATTTTCCACCAACCTGGAGAAGAATTCAGGGGCCTCATAATATTCACAATAACCTGCCTTACACTGAGTCAAACCATTGGCCCAAATAGGGGAAGCACTGTCAACAGCAGGGGACTATAAATTGAATTGTTGGACTATAAATTGAAACAGCCCCGACCAGCATAGACAATTGTCAGGGATAATGGGAGCTGTAATCCAGCAAGCTATGGAGAGCAACATGTTTCTTACCCCTGACTGGCTTTCCGGTGTCTCAGGAATAGATCTTTCTGAGCTGTATGTGGAGATACTAGGGATTAAACCTGGGACTTTTTGATGTAAAAGATGGACTCTGCTAGTAAGCTATGCACATATCCCTTCTTGGAGGTTAGTGTTGGGACATCTCAATGAAAGCTGAAGAACCTGGCCAATTTCATGCTGAGCTATGGAGGTTAATGAGTTGTCTGGACAAATCACTATTTCTCAACTTAAGCTTCCTCACACTTCATCAGATTGGTATCTGATGAAGTGTGCATGCACACAAAAGCTCATACCAAAATAAAAACTTAGTTGGTCTTTAAGGTGCTACTGAAGGATTTTTTTTTTATTTTGTTTCGACTCAGACCAACATGGCTACCTACCTGTAATTTCCTCACACAGTGAGAGTAGAATGATATAATATTTTATTTTATCCTACTTTCCCCCTTCACAAAAGAGCTGCTCAAAACAGCTCACAAATAAGAAATAAACACAAACACACACAAAAAATCCAAGTAAAAACAGCAGCAAGGCAAAAACACAAATAATAGCACCATCAATCAAAATGTTAAGCAGCAGCAGATTCAGAAACATGTTTAAAAAGGAAAGCTGTTGATTGCCGGGAGGACACAAATAAAGACCAAGATACACTGCCCTGAACTCCTTCAATAAAGAGCACAATACATGATGAGATAAATTAGTAGATGTGTCAAGGAGGCTAGGCTGGGGGTTAGCATTCTGTAATCTCATTTCATATGCAGTCTCGAACATCAGCAAAAGTAGACACATGTTCTGTATGTGCATTTACCTGTACAAAACTGGCAGATCTCTGTGTTTTCCTACCTTTCCTTTCTGAAGTCACCCAAGCCACTGGGGACATTTTCAAATAAACCCACTGCTATTGTTGTTCGTAAATAATGGGCTACTCTAAGAATAGACCTGCAACGAAAAACAAAACAATTATCACATCTGCAAGCAGTTCTCTTAAGATTGGCACAATGACACATCCATCTGCTTGGCTATTAAGGAATTTCACTGTTGGACTATAACTTCTGAGGGGGAGATGTGCAGGCTGCTTTTCACTCCTGGGTCTGCGAAAAAGAAAAGTAGTCATATAACATAAACAGAAGTCTCAGCCTTGTTCTCCTGTTTTGTGCTAGATGTCCTGTGGCAGTTCCTTGTAAAGGCAGCAATTAGTGTTTCTGCTAATTACTGTGCTTGCATATTGCAGAAAAACTAGCACCCACTTATCAGTTTGCAAGGGGCTACTGTAGATTTACGGTTGGGTTTTCATTTGTAACTTCTGTTGCAGGAAAGGCATATTGGCATACTAAGGATTCACAGAGATGGTTCCTTTCTTTCTGTCATCTCCTATCAACAGTGTTCTTACTATGTTGCTTCTTGGCTTGTGTGTAGGGTAGAAGGGAGGGGAAGACAGTACTCACTGACACAGAATACCACCAGTTCTTTTTTTTTCTTTTTTTGCTGTTGAGAACTATACAAGTGAAGGTTCTCCCCACAGAACTCAGCAGGGAGACTCCACAGTAATGGTTATAGTCATGGCAGTCACCTTCGTTTTTGTAAAGGGACCCACACATGTCTTATGGCACTGATTCTGTTTCCCAGCACACTGCAAGAGAAGGCCATGGAAGTGCGTCATGAGGAAGGAGCACTTCTGTTGGGATTCCATTCTGTCCTGCGGCTTTCCCACATGCCTGAGACTTGATGGCGTTCTTCAGCTCATCAAGGGAGGAAGGGACATCCAGCTCTTCCAAGACAGACAGAGTCTGGATGCTGTCAATTGCCGTGTCAAAGACCATGTTGTTTTCCCATGACTACAATTCTCGATAGTGCTCTGTACATCGTTTCATCTGCTTGCTGCAATCTGTCACAAGGTTTTCAGCAGTGCAGGTTTTTCGACCATCGGCCCTTTTTGCCAATGTTATCAACAGCAATTTGTATGCTCTGACACAGCTTTAGCCAGTAGTCATTGGCACAGTGTCTGGCAATCTGCTGGGCATTGCTGCTCACCTTTTTCAGCAAGCATCTTGCTGCAGGGAGCATGCTTGTGGTTCACAAGAGCCTCGTGCTTTGCAACAACAGGCTTGATGTCCTTAATGTCAGCCTCAAACCTGTTGGCACGCTTTTGTCTTGTATGCTTCCTTCCAGCAATTCCTGCAGCCAAGCTGGTGCCAAATGTGCTGTTTTGCTTTCCTTTGGAACACATCAGTGAGACAAAGAGGGGTGTCTTTTCATCTGGGCAGGCCAGGACTTCCATATACACTGCCCAGGCTTGTGCCCCAAAGAGGTCACCTCAGTGCTGCTAACGCAGTGAAAACAACACAGGAGGCAGCAGTTATGAGTTAGAAATTCAACCTGATTGGCAGAAGCTTGCCTTAATCAGTAGGAGAGATAATCATGTCTCACTGGTCAGGTACTGCCCTCCTTAAGCCAATCAGCCCCTGGTCAATAAGGTGGTGACCCTCCACTGTCCACCTGCTTCAAAATATGAAGCACCTCATTTATTTATTTTACCTGAAATCACTACACACACCATCTTTACAATATGATTCCAAATGTTTTTTGGCATTTGTTTCACCCTCCGCGAGGACAGCCCAGGCAGCTCTTGCCATTGCATTGTGATATACACAGCAGTAAACGACTGAGCCAATTGATTTAATGCCAAAGTGAAATTGTTTATAGAGCTCGCAACTCAATGAAGCAGATGTGCTTCCTATTACTAAACATGATTTTTAAAGTGCTTGCTATTTAAACTTCCTTTTGAACACAAGAGCCAGACAAAGGAATTGAAGGAGCATTTTGATTGTGTGCAAAAATGCTCTGCAGGTATACAAGCATTTTCATTGGAACTGATGGGAGATAAGCCTGCAAAGTTGCAATATGACAATCTAATTTATGTTAGCTTCTTGTTCAAATCTAAAGTATTTTAGCTCAACATATCCACCCTTCTATCCCCTGGCACCTTTTTAAATCTTCCAGTTGGTAGGAAAAATATCACCCAGATTCCTTGGGTAGTATTTAATTAAGGTTTAGTCAATGTATACCCAATGAACTGAATGAAGATGACAAAGTTAGGTCCACTAATTTCAATTGACCTACTCTGCACAAAACTTACTTGAATGCTAGCTCTTCAGGATCCGCACAGGTTGCAGGAATGTTTCTAAGTCACAAAGCAAATACATTCATTGCTTGGGACTGAGATACCTGAAGGAATGTATAGATCAGGTAGGCTACCATATCAACCCTCATCACCAAAGTAAAATATAAATATTTGGTCATCTGACCCACTACTAGAGTGGTTTGCTTTCACCTCCTTCTTGTTCTTCATTGGTGATTTAGATCACAACCACACACACCAGACATGTAAAGCATTCTTACATCACTTTAACCGTCACAGAGACTCCTGGGAACTGTAGTTTGCAGAGGGTGCTGACTCCACAGGCCTACATACCAAGCACCCTTAACAAACTACAGTTCCCAGGATTATTTGAGGGAAACCATGAGGATGAGGTTTGGATGTGACCTTTGTCTACTCTACAGAGAACAAGTGCTTATGGTTCAGGCTATTGGTAAAAATAGGGGGTGGGAAATTCTGCTTTGAAAGGAAGACAATTTTCAGCAGTGACTATTCCCTCATATTTCTATAGAAGGCAGTAGTGCAGGGAGCTGAATGATTCAGTTTTCACCTGTATTATCTGGTCCCAAGATCCCAACAGAGACTCTTGTCATACTCAGTGGAGCATCTAATATTTGCTATCCAGTCATGACAATGCCAGAGATAGAAATTCTGAGACGCTTTGACCTCTCGGGAGCCCTAGTCAGTGAGCTGCTGTCCAACAAGTGGAAGTAATGTGGAATAAATCACACAGACCTGGCTTTACCAACAGTGGCTTATTTGGATAGACAGAGACATTGAAGAAATGAGGCATGATGTTGTTAAATGGATGAGTCAACATGGCTTTGAGTAAGTACAGCATGAGTTTCCACCCCACCCCTCCACCCCACTGAACGAAGACATGGCTTTAGTTTTACTCAGAAACTTCTTTGGAGTCATGAATGGCAAAAACAGCTAGAGCACCACAGAGGCTGGCTTTTCTTTTGCTTCACTTTCCATTTGAGGTTTGACTGCACAGAAAGGCCTCGTATGGTCTCTCTCCATAGTGTCCTACCATAGAATAAAACTCATCTAAGTTGAAGAAAGCAAGTGTCATTCATGCTGTGGATGAAATCTCAAAATGGACAAATGCAGATCATTCAGGCCAGACCGACTATACAAGAAGACAAAGGCACTGAGCTTGCAGGTGCTTATCAGAAGAGACACTTTTGATGCTGAGGGCTAGTTTCAGGGTCAAGATGCTATATGTAGCACATGATCTGAACCAATGGGATGCAATGAATGCCTGTGATTTTTCTTCTCAACACCAAATCATTATATTTGCACATGTTCAAAAAGAGAGGGGTGGTGATTAAATTTGGTTTCAGATTATGTACATCACAGCACACATAATTTTAAATGAAACCTTCTCTCTTCTCTCTCATGAAGAGGGTTCTTTCCACTTGAAGTTCTTAATAAAAACTTTAAAGAAATCAGGTACCCAATCAATTAGGTTGCCTTTTTAGCTGATCAAAAGTTTTTAATCTGGTTCATCTAACAGATGGGCCAATTGCATGTTGCGACTTTATTGGTAGAACGAAATTACATCATCTCAGAGCATCACATCGCCAGTTTCCCACCTTCGTTAATAGCTCTGTTCAGGTCACCAGGTGAGTCAGAGAGATAATGCCTGAGTGCACTAGCTCTGTCCCCTGTTGCTGTCTCTGTTGCTCTCTCTGCATTCAATGGTTCTACCTCGGGCTACAGACACTTCAGGTTTAAGATGCTTCAGGATACAGACTCCACTAACCCTGAAATAGTATCTCGGGTTAAGAACTTTGCTTGAGGATGTGAACAGAAATCGCTCAGCGGTGGCGCAGTGGCAGCGGGAGACCCCATTAGCTAAAGTGGTACCTCGGGTTAAGAACAATTTCAGGTTAAGAATCGAACTCCAGAATGAATTAAGTTCTCAGTCCGAGGTACCACCGTAATCTGCAGGGTGTAAGCCTCCTGTACTTGTGGAGGTTTTCAAACCTTTTGAAAATGTCAAAAATCAGGTTTCCAAACTGTCTGTGGAACCTTTCACAAGTATAGAAAACTTTCCTGTTGTAGTCACCCTTGAACATCAGGAGAGCAATGAGGATGGGTTGGTGGAGTTTGAACACTCATTCATGCTGTGCTCCCCCCCCCCTCATTCCCTTAAGCCCCATTATGAACACCTGACTAGGGTTATTGGCTTTGATGTGCTGGGGTAGTGGCAGAACACAGTGCCATCACATTTCATATACAGTGGAATCTTGGTTCTCAAACTTAATCCATTCCGGAAGTCCGTTCGACTCCCAAAACCATTCAAAAACCAAGGCGTGCCTTCCGATTGGCTGCAGGAGCTTCCTGCACTCAAGTGGAAGCTGCGTTGGATGTTCGGGTTCTGAAAAACGTTCAAAAACTGGAACACTTACTTCTGGGTTTTTGCCGTTCAGGAGCCAATTTGTTCATCAACTAAGTCGTTCGAGAACAAAGGTTCCACTGTATTATTTTACTGAACATTGCAGAAGGGAAAACAAAGGAGCTGATACAGATCTGGTAAGAACTTGGGAGCAGCTATACATCCTCTGCAACATCTAGTCATATCTACAGAGCTCATGATTCATTGTATGTAAGATTCACTTAGGATACAGGAAGGGTTTGATCAATAGGGTTGGCCTCAATTTTCTCATCACTTTCAGAGTTTGGTATTCTTCACTTTGAACATGCAGTGGGCTGATGCAACACACAGCTACAGCTAGGATCACAAAGCATCACAAGGTAACACTGATTTTTCTTTCCTCTTTGCACCTTGCTGACCAGTGTTGTACTAATATTTGTCAGCCTGTTTGCTCCCAATCAGCAAGGCTTGATGTGCCATTTCCTGTGAAAAGGTCTCGGCCATTTCAGTTTTATTGCTCAGCTACAGTCATTCTAAAACAAAGGGGCATTAAGAGAGAGTCCCCTTTATTACACTTTCTCCTGCTGGCACTTTTTGTCTCTTTGTCAAGAAAATGAGGACAATTTCTCTCCGGCCATAAAAGACAATTCACAAAATTAGTTAGTTATGCTGTAATGAGAGAGTGATTCCTTTTAGCCGAGATCAAAGGAAATTTGGAATGGAAACAAACATAGAAAGTACCAAATGGTAAAATTAAGCTGCTTAATTTCAACATGCAATATAAGGTTTCATTATTTCTACTGTGGAACATTCCTCGTTATTATTGCTTATTAGTTATGCAGAACTCCTAGGCTTCCATCCCAGATACACTTCCCTGGGAGAAAGACCTACTGAATGCAATGAGACTTGCTTCTCAGGAAACATGCATGGGGATTGTGTTGTCAATATGTACGATCTGTTGCTGTGATAGAGCCATTCCATGAAACTGCTAGGTGGAAGAGGAGAACAGACAAGAAAGAGACAATATTAGAAGGCAAAACGTTAAGTCTGTTGAGCTAGGATTGGCTGGTATAAGAGACTTTGATCAAGCCTGATTTTCTTGACTGCCATAAGGACGTGGGTAATTGTATAATTATAATAAAATGAATCCCAAACCAAGCTCAGTATGCCTAAGAACAAAAAATTGTGCTGATCATTCATATATCCTGTTTCTCCGAAAATAAGACATAGCCATAAAATAAGCCGTAGCAGGATTTTTAAGCATTCAAGGACTATAAGCCATACCCTGAAAATAAGACATAGTGATAGGCGCAGCAGCAATGCCGGCCACAGCAGGAGGAGGAGGGGGGAAAATAAGACATCCCCTGAAAATAAGCCATAGTGTTTTGTTTTGTTTTGAGGAAAAATAAATATAAGATGGTGTCTTATTTTCGGAGAAACACGGTTAGTTATATAGGAAGGTGAAATGAGTCAAGGACTGTGCATGTAGAAGACAATCCACATAGGAGAAAAAACAGCTCCACCTAGAAGAAACATCAGTGGGCCACAGTGGCATCCTTGGTTTATTTGCCTTTTGGAAAAAGACTTCTTCTCACACCTGCAGTTCTAACCAAAGGAAGTGGGGATTGCAAGGGACCTAATTCACGCTTTCCAGACCAACATGTGGATTGGGTCATAGCCTACTTCCAAAACCTGCACTTCACCCATCTCCTCTGCATAGTGATCCAATATCAGGGATTGTACTGAAGAGGAGGAGGATTGGCGGAGGTCTCCCCACCCCCTTCTCCTGTAGCTTACAGTGAGGAAGAAGGCAGTCTCGAATTACAGCAGGGCTTTGAGGAAGATAGCAGCTCAGAGACAGGCAAACTGCCGAGTTACGCTGTTTTAGGAGGAGGAGGAGGGAAGGCAGAGCAGCTAGCTGGCGTGTCATCGGACAGCATACCCGACCCTCCTTCTCCCAAAACCCATTAAGGGTGCTAGAACAAAGAGCACAAAGGCAACTGTGATGGACAGACGCCGCAGAAGCAAATGTTGTTGCTAGAGGGGGAAGGGGGAGGAGTTCCATTATGGAGGAATGACTGGCATTCTTTGTCTTTTCCCATGAAGACTGAATAAATCATATGCAAGAACTTTCTTGTTTCCTCCCTGCCTCTTGGTATTGTCGGGGTGAGGGAGAGGATTCCTCAAGCCTGACATCCAAGCACTTTTGAACTTTCCCTGCTTCTTTCTTTGTAACAGGTACAAATCATCTGGAACGTCCTTTTCTTTCTCTGCAGGTACTAGCCATCTGGAGCTACTGTGAGGAGGGATGCAGCCCCACAGTCTGCATGTGGGGGTCTATAGATACTCCTCTGAGCATCAGGACATGATTATGTCCTGTTCAAGCAGTATTAATTTATTGCCACATAACCTCTCGTGGGGTGGGGAATCAAGTGGGCCAGTTTTAAGAATGGAAGGCTAAAGGAAAGTAATCTTCTTCTTCAGGATTATGTTACCATCCAGTGTGTCTTCACACAGAAATATGCAGCAGCTGATTTTACAAGGCATCGCTGTCTCATCAAAGCTATGTTCCTTTGTTGTTGTTGTTGGATTCCTGAGCGTTAATTGAACATTTAATTTATTGGTAGTAATTACATACACTCTGAATTTCTCCTTCCTTGTATTTGCTTCCTAAAGCCTCTGGAATGCAAATAAAGACTTGATTGAGTTAACATTCAGCCTCTCCTTGGAAAATGGCTACGCTCTGAAAAACGGGAACTACGTTTTCAGGTGTTTAAAATGGGTCTCCAGAAGGATCAAAATTCCCTTCATCACCCCTAGATAGCAGCCACTATATTATTGTAAAGATGGAAGCTAGAAGACAGTCTGGCAATGCTGTACCTCCTTGCTTCACCTTGAAGCTACTAGATGTGGTTAGCAGGTCAACCCTATAAATAGCCACCTGCTCCACTGAACACAATGGGATTTGCTCTTAGGTAAATGTGTGTAGCACATATGTTATGTAGTTAGCCAGTGAATATTCCATAGCCCTCTCTATGTTCAAATAAGCTGTGGCCAAATGGGCAGGGCTTGTAGGTTTGTTTTTTGTTTTGTTTCGAAGGGAGTGATGGTGAATAGCCCCTTGTGTTAGCTATGATGACATGTCCCTTACAACCATTTGCTTAAAAAGGACAAAAGCTTATTGCTTGGCACTCTACCTTTAAAAATGAATAGTATAGGAAAGATCTGAAGTGTTCAAGAAGAAGTGCACCTATAAAATGTGATATGCATTATTAACCTATTATTAATTATTTCAAACAGTGTTGAGAAGTTGCCTGGTGGAAGAGGCATAGCTGCCAAGTTTTCCCTTTTCTCGCGAGGAAGCCTATTCAGCATAAGGGAAAATCCCTGTAAAAAAGGGATAACTTGGCAGCTATGGGAAGAGGGTTTCATTGCATGACATAATTGCCCCGACATAATTGCCCCAAACTAATCATTGTCCCTGTACTAAGAACCCAAGTCAATCTGGACAGTACAAATGGTCTGATTCAGTATAAGGCAGCTCCCTAGGTTCCTGTTATCTACAGATCACAAACCTCCTTAAAAAGTACTGTATGTATCAGGAAAGAAGTTCAGCTTTCTTTCTTTTTTTAACTATCCAATATCCATTGTCAAATCCAGCAGTGTGTCAGTCCAGGTGCTCAGCCTTGCAATTTCCTTAACTGGATATTTCATGCTTGATGACAACGCTTAATATTCAGTGAGCTGCAGTGGACACCTGTAAAACGCTACATTACATTTAGTCAAATTGAAAGCTGCTCAAATGGCTTTGGAGAACCCCCCACCCCCTTGCCCCCCTCCCCATGGCAGGTTTGCCAGTTTGTTATCCAGAAAGTCCACAGTTCATCTGTGCTATGAACCTCAGAAAGGAAATAGCCATACACGTTCAATTTTCCAATGCTCAGATAAAAATTGTCTGACTGGAGGGGGGAAAGGGGGGGAGAGGCATGAAAGTTATTTGGGAGCAATGCAAGGAGAAAATGCTTTATTTTCAATTTGGGGAAGGGGAAAAGACAAAAAGCTTCTGGTTCACATCTTCTTTTCCACAGTATATATTCGTTTAATGAAACTCTGCACCTGGGGAATATAAACTTGGAAAATTGCCATCTCAGTGTCCAAAAACTGTTCACTGCTGGCTGCATTCTGGATTAGTTGTAGTTTCCAAGTCACCTTCAAAGGTAGCCCCACGTAGAGCACATTGCAGTAGTCCAAGCGGGAGATAACTAGAGCATGCACCACTCTGGTGAGACAGTTCGCGGGCAGGTAGGGTCTCAGCCTGCGTACCAGATGGAGCTGATAGACAGCTGCCCTGGACACAGAATTGACCTGCGCCTCCATGGACAGCTGTGAGTCCAAAATGACTCCCAAAATGACTCCCAGGCTGTGCACCTGGTCCTTCAGGGGCACAGTTACCCCATTCAGAACCAGGGAATCCTCCACACCTGCCCACCTCCTGTCCCCCACAAACAGTACTTCTGTCTTGTCAGGATTCAACCTCAATCTGTTAGCCGCCATCCTTCCTCCAACCACCCCCAGGCACTCACACAGGACCTTCACTGCCTTCACTGCTTCTGATTTGAAAGAGAGGTAGAGCTGATCCTATATGCATCAGAGGTAGATAAAACACACTGACCTACATCAGAAGTTCACAGACTGTGGTTCCCAAACCACCAGCAGTCTTCAAGCTTCATGCATTCATTCAGGCAGTCCAACAGTGTGCCAGTGGACTTGTGGTTGACGATGGGAGGCAGCACCCCTATCATGTTAAATATGCATATTGACTTTTAATGGGATTTTTATGGCGTCTTTTATTCATTGCATTTTATTGCATTACCAATTTCAGTGCTGTAATTCAGATTGCAATACAAGAAAATACAATAGATAATAAATAAATAAAGCCATTGAGTAAAGGTAAAGGGGCCCCTGACCATTAGGTCCAGTCGTGACCGACTCTGGGGTTGCGCACTCATCTTGCATTATTGGCCGAGGGAGCCGGCGTACAGCTTCCAGGTCATGTGGCCAACATGACTAAGCCACTTCTGGCGAACCAGAGCAGCACACGGAAATGCCGTTTTCCTTCCCTATTTATCTACTTGCACTTTGACGTGCTTTCGAACTGCTAGGTTGGCAGGAGCTGGGACCGACAACAGGAGCTCACCCCGTTGCAGGGATTCGAACCTCCAACCTTCTGATCAGCAAGCCCTAGGCTCTGCGGTTTAACCCACAGCGCCACCTGCGTCCCTAGCCATTGAGTGTACAATTATTATACAAATAAACCACACCGCAATCTAGCACAGCAGAAAATTCATTAAGTGGTTCACCAAGACACTCAACCAATTTCAAGTGGTCTGTGGGGGAAGGGAGAGAGAAAGAGTTTGAGACCCTTGATCTACATGACCTATAATAAATTATGATTTTATGATTCTATGAATATGAGGTTAGGCTGCAGACCTGAGGTAGACCCCTAATTAACATTCTGGTGGTTTTCTGATGCAGTGGCTGGGGATGTTTTTGCAGAGCTTGTATCTGAGGCCTTCAGGCAATGCATGGGCTGCATTCACAGGGCAGTATAAACTATTTGTCAGATAAAAAGGTTCCCAACCCTGGACAAGAAGTTCTACTCAACAGAAAGTTCACTGTTGAGTGAACTCAATCTATATTTTGCAGTGACTTTGCTCTGATAACCACAGTATGAGGCTGAAACAGTGGAACCTTTCAAGTTATGTTTCCGCATCACATCCTTGTCAATGGGATCAAAGTTTCCTAGCTGAGAATGGGATCAAAATCATACTTGGACTTTGATCAGATTGCTTTAAGTAGACCAATCAAACTAATCAAAGCTGAAGCTTCATTTCGACAAAAATGCAAACTACAAGAAGTCTGATGGCAATTAAAATGCAGCGTAGATTATTTGAAGTTGAAGTTGCTCAGAAGCTTTGAGGCTATAAATTCAAATTTAAAGATTCAATGGAAACAAATATACTACAGCCTTATCGGTTGTCATTCCTTCCTCCTACCTTGCACAGGAACCAGAGCCATGCAAGGAATCACAGGTGATCACATTTGCCACCTTGATCACAGAAACTGCCGCCAAAGAAACATATTCTACTTCCTTTACCTATTTCATTACAACGAATCTTGCTAGTAGCATGAACTCAGGTGCTTGTAGAGAAATAAGACAGTACCCTTGAAGCTAAGTTTGTCAGCTAGCTATTAAATTTCCAAAACTCATAAGGCTCCTGCAGAGCTGGGCAATCATTTTATTTCCCTCATATAACTGCATGTATTGGTACCAGGGAATAGAATTCAACTTTGAATAACACTTTCCCCTTAAACACATAACAGAATCTGTGGATATTATTATATTTCCCCCATTCAGGAAAGGAAGGCGCCAGTTTCCCTAGGTCAAAGCAATCCTGATCTTGAAAAGCTGAGAATTATCCACCACCAGAAATTGTATCTACGTGTCCTGTCCAAGCGATGCTGAACTCAAATATAGGTTTTCCAACACTTTTGTGATTTAAATTTGTCTTTCATCCATATTATTTCTCTCAAGGTATAACCCACAGTATATGATCTTTCAAAGTCCAGAGATTTATTTTGGCTTGTTGACTCAGCCATCGCAAATATGAAGCACAGTTGTGTTAGTAGAGATCAGGTGCACCTAACGTTCCATTATTAATTGACCTTTGTTGTGTAACGAAGGCCACTGTTGTTGTTTTTGAATTTTTCCTTATACAGTTGCACAATAAATTTAAGATGAAAGCCCCAGTGCTACAATTTCTGAGCAGCAGTTAGAATTTCTGTAATAGGATCTATCAAGTTTCCTTGAAGGTGGACCAACTCTGTGTGCCCAATCACTGGAGTAATGCCAGCATCTGAGTGTAGCAGCCAGCCAGCAATGAATGAATCTGGATTACACCCTCACATTTTTAATAGTCTCTGAATCTCACATTTTAATGTTTCAATCTGATTTCCAGATTCACAATTTTAAGGTTTAAAATCAATGTCACTTTGAAGGTATCTCATCTTCTCTTAGAGCATTGTTCCCTTCTCTCTTGATGACTCAGCAACGTTTCTGGCATCATTCAGTTTATAGCCAACAGTTTTATGAATTTTACACATCACTTGGGAAGACAGGTGAACTAATATCAGTGTACTAGAAGAAGCAAAGATCACCAGTGTTGAAGCAATGATTCTTCAACATCAACTTTGTTGGACTGGTCATGTTGTGCAGATGCCTGATGATCGTCTTCCAAAGCAGCTACTCTATTCTGAACTTAAAAATGGAAAGCATAATGCTGGTGGTCAACAAAAGAGGTTTAAAGACTGTCTCAAGGCAAATCTTTAAAAATGTAGTATAAACACTGACAACTGGGAAACACTGGCTTGTGGGCGCTCCAGTTGGAGAACAGCCTTTACCAAAGGTGCCATGGGCTTTGGAGACACTCGATCTCAGGACACAAGGGAAATGTGTGGATCCAGAATTGGCCTCCACAGTCACTTACAGACCCATTATTAAAACTGTGTTTATGGAAGACAATCTTGCTCGGCTACGAGTGATCGCCAAAGAAGAAGAAGAAGAAAGCTGATGCTGAATTAGGATAAGAAGATCAGGCATTTCCATAATTAGCTGAAGGAGCGTCTCAACTCCCCATCATTCAGCCCGGACACTGAGGTGCAGCTCAGAGGGTCTTCTGGTGGTTCCCTCACTGTCAGAAGTGAGGTTACAGGGAACCAGGTAGAGGGCCTTCTCTGTAGTGGCACCCGCCCTGTGGAACACCCTCCCATCAGATGTCAAGGAAATAAACAACTATCTGACTTTTAGAAGACATCTGAAGGCAGCCCTGTTTAGGGAAGTTTTTAATATTTGATGTTTTATCTTGTTTTTAATATTCTATTCTAATATTTAATATTCTATTGTTTTTGTCCATGGAGTTTTCTTGGCAGGGATACTGGAGTGGATTTCCACTGTTGTCTCTCTTTTTCCTACCTCAAAGGCCTGAGAAGAGAACTTCCTAGTTATTCTTATTCTTGTTTTTATTCTTTTTCTTGTTTTTATTCTTATTCTTATTTATATCATGCCTTTTCCCCAGACCAGGACTCAAGGCAGCTCACATACGACAGATAACATATGGCAAGGTAAAACTATGAAAGATAATACTTCAATAGCAGTTAGACTCTAGGAGCATTAAAACAATATAACAAAAAATAAATCTATTTCTTCAGGGAACTTTTTAGTGTTTGATGTTGTATTGTATAGTGTGTGTGTGTGTGTGTGTGTGTGTGTGTGTGATAATAAAAAACAGCACAGCAAAGTAGCACATTTGACATTTTCTATAAGCTCCTTTACAACACTGCTTTGACATGGTTGTTGCTTCCTACAACTCCATGATATTGTTGTCCTCTCACACCATTATCATTTTGTTTAATGATAAATTGAGAATCCTGCTATATAAGACTAGCCAGGAAATCTCACGTTATATTGCTTCTGTTTGATGCTTCCCAGTTGCAAGCCTCTGTCAATCTCCCCATTCCCCTTTTGGTCAGTGCACCAAGCTCACATCCAAATCAATCCAAATTAATTTTTCAGAATGACACAGCAATCTCTGACCTTTACCTCTTGTCATCACTATATAAAATGTGTAAAATAGCTGCCCTGCCTGTAGGTCACTGAGTACAGGTATCCAGAGATTTTGGTGCGAGGTGAGGATATTTATAGCAAGGGTAATAAAAAGAAATTGTTATTTAGGGGAACTGGATTTAATTTTAAATTATACTCAGGAAATGTGGGAGATTTCAAGGGGTCAAAAAAAATGGATGTACCATGCTATATTAGAAGCAAAAAAAAACTTGTTTTGATGAATTGGAAGAGCTGCAAAAATATTTCATTGAGCACATGGATTGATAATATGGACAGATTAGCTACATATGAACGAATTGTATGTCGACGCAAAATAAGAATGGATAAATATGAAGAAATCTGGAACGAATATTTAAGCGATAAGGCGGATAGCGGTGGGAAGTAGGGGGAGGAGAGAGAGGTGGGAAAATATTGATTAAAAAGGTGTAGTCATAGGTGCCAGAGATGGCTGCGGCTACTCTTGAGTAAAGACGCTCCACTCCGTCTTGCCTTTCAGAGTTTTATTGTGCATGCTATTTACAGTGCAAGAACATCAGCAAACATGACTCCTCAGTCTGTGTCAGAACCCTGCAATGGCTTCTTGCGGGTTTTCGCCCAGCATAAAAGCCTGGGCACTCCAAAGCGCCGCCCCCTAGCCCTACAGGTTTGCACGCGCCTCAATTTGGGCGTCGGAGGGAAGGGCCGCCTTCCTGACTGCCCTGTGTCTGAAAGCCCGCCATGCTCCTCCTCCCCTATCCCTCTCTCAGAGCGGAGCTGGGGCTCTGGTACATGAGAGAGCCCTCTCTCCACTCCGCTAACTTCCTCATTCCTTTCTCCTGACTCGCTGCTAGTGCTGAAGCTGGGCGAGGAGCTGGTGAGGATGATTGGTGGGGGCTCTCTGTAGAGAGACCCCCTGACAATAGGTATATCGGTTTATTCAAATCTGAATTGTCAAATTGTGTTATTATTGTTATTATGGTTTTTGTTGTATGTGTCTTTTGCAGTTGATGTTTGTATCGAATAAATGATTAAATAAATTACAGTGTGTGTGTGTGTGTGTGTGTGTGTGTGTGTGTGTGTGATCTCCACATTTCCCTTTTGGTCAGTGCACCAAGCTCACATCCAAATCAATCCAAATTAATTTTTCAGGATGACACAGTAATCTCTGACCTTTACCTCTTGTCATCACTATATAAAATGTGTAAAATAGCTGCCCTGCCTGTAGGTCACTGAATACTGCACAGGTATCCAGAGATTGATCAAATTGTCTCAAACTCCCACCATCTCTCCTCTAACTACATGAGAAATGTAAGTTCCTGGAATTAATGAATCTGATATCCTCATTCTTTTTTCCCCAGTCCCAGTGAGTGTCGGTGGTTTCTCCACAATCACTGCAATTACACTGGAGGTAGAAGTAATGCTATGCATATACAGGTTAAAGAAAATTTTGGATTATGCATAGAATAGGTTTTTTAAAGCTTCATGCGACATTTTTGTACATAGCCATGCGATGGCTGCTGTTTCTCCCATGCTTAGGTATAAAAATGAGCAAAACACCATCCCACACTTGAATCAATCCCATACAATTCTGCCTGCTAGCAAAACATTAGCAATATGCTAATGAGTCTCAGTATTTGAAAGCTATAAACAAACAAGAAAAGTATACTTGCCCTAGCAACTTAAACCCACAGTTATTTTGGATGCTATATATTAACCATGGCACGTACAATAATTTCAAACAGAGATGTGATTTCCAAGTAAACAGTCATTTTTTAGCACCAAGCCACAAGAAAGTAGCTACACTCTTCAGTCTGATAAAGGATAAAATTTCACAAAAGACAAGGGCACTTTGCTCTGAATTCATTACGGCCTTGGAACTGTCATCTCACTTCCCACAGCCACATTTTCACTTACTTACTTGAGTGCTTCTTCAAGAGCTCTAGATGCCTTTGTTGTGCTCTCGATCATGCTATCACTTGTCTCTCCACAAACTGCTTTTCAACGCTTTTCGAAGGTGTTCCCATGCAAGGTCAAGAGATCAAATAATCTGCTTTAGCAAATGGAGATTTCCAGATGAAAGAGGCAGGCACTGAAACACATCGAAATTTTCTAACAAAGCTGTGCCACTCAATGTTAGCCGATGGGCAGCCTGTAAGGATTCAAAAGTGACCACAATCCGTTGTTGTTTTTAAAGAAGTCTCGTTTATATTTCTTTTATTTTTTAAGATCATTTGAATGATGATAATTATTTTTTGATTAATATACATTTAATAAATATGGTACCAATGGTGCTCAGACATTAGACTCCTATCAGCCTTAGCCAGCAAGACTAATGGTCAGGGCTAATGGGAGATGTAGTCCAACAACCTTTGGAGAGAACTAAATTGGCTATTCCTGATCTAGATGGAGCACATGTTTTGAAATCCGGATTTAAAGGAGAGGAGACTAAATAATGGGGGGGGGGTTATCTCCTCTGGAGATATATTTGGTTAACGAGCTGCCTTTTTGCAGATCTCTCCTGTCACATCTCCTTTAATTGTGTTAATGTCCTAATTTATATTGACAAAGAAAAAGATGGAGGCATGGATTCGCATGGGGAGCTTCCATTATGCAGGTTCTGAACTGTAAAGACTGAGCAATTATGTGCCCTGCCAAAAATGATAAAGTCTGGGAACTGTCAAGAGGCTTTGGGCTATTTTGGGGGATGATAATAAATCATTAGATAGTTCAGTCCATCACTGGCAAAGACAGTGTGAGGAAGGAAACATCTAATTGAGAGGACTCCACTAAAAGGAAGACACTGGAAATTCCGCTTTAAAAGCCATACCGTGTTTCTCATATTATAAGACACGTCTTATATTTATTTTTTCCTCAAAAAACACACACTATGGCTTATTTTCAAGGGATGTCTTATTTTTTTCCTCCTCCTCCTGCCGCGGACGGCATTGCTGCTGCGCCTATCACTATGTCTTATTTTCGGGGTAAAATAAAAAAATTCCTTCAGTAGCACCTTAAAGACCAACTAAGTTTTTATTTTGGTATGAGCTTTCGTGTGCATGCACACTTCTTCAGATACCTTATTCTTCAGATATCTTATTTTCGGGGTATGGCTTATATTCCTTGAATGCTTAAAATCCTGCTATGGCTTATTTTATGGGTATGTCTTAAAATATGAGAAACAGGGTACTTGAATGTTTCCTTTGATCATCTTGAAACATCACATATGGAGGACATAATTTCCTATGCACTTTTGAAGGCCAGGACCCTATTGTAAACAAGCATTTTTGCAGTTTCATTTATGAATTCTATTGACATTTCAAGGACCTTTCATTTCCTTTGCATTTAACATTATAGCTTCATGAGTGGCCTTAGAGTCAACTGGGTTTTCTTGAATAAGAGCCAGACTAGTTGTGACGTTAAATTTTCACATTTAATTTAATTCAAAAAAGAGCATGTGTGTGTGTGTGAGAGAGAGAGAGGGGGGGGTATCAGGACTTCAGCAGATGTTAAAACTTTCCACCCCTGGCTTGATTCTGAAGAAAATCTCCCATCGGATGCTGATATTTGCATTGGGAGGAAATCCCTATGTGGTACCAACCAGGGATTTCTACCCACTGCAAATAGCAGCATCAGATAGGAGATTTTCTTCAGAGTCAAGGCAGTATTCAGCACCCGCCTCCAGTTGCTGCTTATCAAATGCTAGATGCATTTAACATCACAACCAATTTGGCCCTAACATAAAGAAATCTAATGTTTCTTATCTTTTGAGTCTTCACAAATATATCTCTGGAGTAACCTAATACTCAATTATAAGTCCTTATTTCATTTATAGTCCTTAATAAGGTGTTAGTCAGACACTTTGGTAACTATTTAGGCACATTTTCAGCCCATGTTCCTGTCATATCACACCTATTAAGAGTTTCCTAAACATTTCTTATTTATATCTGTTCTGTTCTCATTCACTGTGGTATCTTGTGAAGAATATTGTAAAAGATGGAGCTGATATTTGTCACGTGGCTTATTTATGTTCCTTATATTACTCTCCTCAGGAAAACAAACAGAACAAGAGTTATGCTTATTGTTACCTACCTACCCACCTACCTACCTTCCTGTCTAACTGGAGTGGGTAAGGTAATTAGCCTCAAGATTCACCATGTAGCTGTGCTTTGAAAAAAAATTCTGTTCTGAGTCATGCTTTAACCTATATTTTGGGTTCTGAGCTGTTCTGTATAAAACAAAACTCTGTGTTCATCATTCACTCCTATGGGAATCGAAAGATGGTTGTAACTTTTCCTTTTTGGCAGAAGCAAATGAAATTTAGAAGCACATAAGCCCCACCAGAGTGGATTAAACCTGGCAAATTGCAGGTCCAGGGACTTCCCCCCTTTCCTCCATAATCCATTGGTTCTCAAATTTAATCCATTCCGGGAGTCCGTTCGACTCCTCAAACAGTTCTAAAACCAAGGCGCAACTTTCGATTGGCTGCAGGAGCTTCCACGTCGGACGTTCTGCTTCCAAAAAACATTCACAAACTGGAACACTTACTTCCGGGTTTGTGACGTTGGGGAGCAGATTTCTTCGACAACTAAGGGGTTTGACTACCAAAGTACCAGTGTAAGGGCAATACCTTTTTTACACCAGCAAAATCCAGATTAGTTATATGTTTCCGGAGGGGAGCTGGAGTTTCTTTCTCTTTCTTAACATACCAAAATTAAGAAGTGACAGAGCAGTGTGCACTATTGCTTGTACATTTGTTTAAAACATTAGCAGCTTCATGCTGGCTGGCTTAGTTTTCCTTGGATGTTTTTGTATCGGGACAGGGTGGCCTTCAATAGGCATTATAAGACTGAGGCAATCCTTAATGCTGTCTGTGCAGTGCTGAAGATGTTGTTGTTTTACTGCAGTTTTCACACACACACACACACACACACACACACACACACACACACTGCTGTTCTTTAATAACAACAACAGCAACCCCCTGGCTCAGCCCATATCCAAACCTGCACCCCCATTTGCCAATGGGTTTGGATCTGTCTCCTGATTGGCCATGCGTCCTTACACCCCCACCACCCATTTGAAATGGACATCATTCCTGAGCCACCCTCATCAAGGCCTTAGGAGGAGCCTTTGCCGTCTTGCAACACCGTAGCACTGAGACAGTGAGCACCGAGAGGGTGCAAAACTTGCTGATCTAAAATAGAGACACAGAAATAGTGGACAGAGAAGCAAATAGTACAGAAAAACAGCAGCAGAGTGACATGTTGCTATAATCTGTGTAGGAGAAAAGATATAGAAAATGACCCAATTCTGAGAATGATAGTCATGCCTAAGTCCCGTTGAAATTAATCACTATTAACTTATCCAATTTATTTCTAAATGAGTGCAGGTAATTTTTCCTAAGCTCTATGGGGAAAATGTATACATTTGAGTGAAAAGCATATCAGTATTTACTGATGCTCTTATTGATATAGTTTGCTGATTTCATTCTGATACGTTGTAAACCACCTTGATGTATTTTCATGACAGTGAGGATCTCCTGAGGTTTTCAATATAACCTACAACTGCTGCTTAAAAGCGGGGGAAATGACTGAAAGTTCATTTTCTTAGTAACAACTTGCAGAGGGATATAGACTGATATACCCATAATGAGACTAATGTTACTTTCAGTAAAAGCCATGTCAGTATGAGTCTGTGCAGTGAATTAACATATTTATAGGCAGAAGCGGTTGTCCAGGAGGGCCAGACTAACTATGCCAGCTTCTGGATAGAAAGGGATGGGAAGGTGGCAAGGAGGTTGACACCATGGCAGTACACCATCAGGAGCGCAGGATCAGCTCTGCTGGTGATATTTGCCTTGCACCACCCTCTCTGCCACCTCAACCCTCCCTTTCTCCTTCCCAGTAAGCAACAGCAACCCACAATGAAGATAACATTGAGACTCTGCCCCACACCATGAGCTGCTTCTGGAGCAGCCTTACAGGTTAAACACCAGTGCATGCAAGGAAACTCCAGCAACTCCTCCTAATATGCAAATAGAAGTTGGGGGAGTGCCTTAATCCTTCTTAACCCTTCCTGCACCCACCGCTTTTCTGCTGCAACTCTCCACTAGCCCCATTGCTTCCAGATATGCTTGCAAGATGAACATGGCACCTGGGTGGAAGTCCAGGGAAGGGAATGGCTTATAGGAGAAGCCTTGCAGGGGTAAAGAGGCAGATGGAAAGGTTAAGGACTCCCTGGACTACAGTGCAAATCACCCTCTCCCAAAGGGCATTTGCCTATTAGGTGCAGCCGTCAGTGCCATATTGAGGGTTTATGTGATTAACTGTGTGCACTAGCCTGAAGCCAGTGCTAATTCTCCAAAATAAATAGTTTGAGGGTTATAGTTTATGTGGTGCACCAAAGGTCACAGAGACCGGTTTCATTTGAGACCGGTTTCTTCCCTGGCAGGCCTTTCCTGCCTGATAACATCAGCCTCCTATTTCTATTCTGTGTGCACTTGCTCATGATGAATAGTAAAGATCTTCAGGATTGTAAACTGCTTCTAAATGACTGTTTGAGCTGTGAAACCCTATATTATTGAGAAATTTTAATGCAATTTCAGACCATCAGAACATTTTCTAAATTGCAGTGCAGCAAGGAGACTGTCTGCTCTGCTCTCACAGAAAGTGCCCTGAAACAAATGAGGTGCTGTTTACAAAATGACGCTCTCCTGCAAAGTTCCGCACGCTGGGGGTGATGGATAAGTCCCCCCAGAATGAGTGAAAGACTTCACCATCATCCCCAAATATTTCTGAGAATGTGTTTTTAATTGGAAAATGGAAAACGTTAAATCCACTGCATTTCAGCCTCTAAGTGAGAGTGAAGAAACACACATACCTCTTAAGATTTTTGGAAAGAAAACTAAAATGACTAAAATCACACTAGAGGGTGAAAACAAAAAGACTGCGGTTAGTGACTCATTTGCCAAGAAATAAATGCAAATAAATAACACTGTTGCCTTGTCAGTATAAGCAGCATACAGTTAGTATATCGGTCCCAGGAAACACTGTTTTCAACCTTTTTGAGTCCACGGCTCTCTTGACCAACTACATTCTTTCTGCAGCACCCCTGTGGGGCTCAGGAGCCCAGTTATATTACCCTTTGCCTGCAGAACTGGCAGCCTCTCACTCTTTTCCCAAACACCCTCCTCACACTGCCCCACAGAGGCCTGGGATGCAACACCAGCCAGCCCCAGAGGCACCATTCTCCTGGGGAGCTTGTAGCTAGGGCTGCTGCAACAAACAGCCATGCAAGCCTTTGGGAGGCAGAGATGCAAGAGGGCAGCAGAGGAGCAAGGTAAGGAAAGAGGGACAGAGGCCAGCGTTGTCTGCTGCTCCCCTGGCTATCATTCCAGGCACCCCAGGGTGCCAAGGCACACTGGTTGAAAACCACTGCTTTAAGGAATGGATTGGGAAACTTCAGCCCTCCAAATGCCACTGGGTTGCAGCACCAACCCGAGCCATGCAGCATTACTTAATGGTCTGGGATTATGGGAGTTGTAGATCACCAACATCTGGCGGATCACAGGTTAACCACCCCTGCTTGAAGAGATTGCCTATTTGCACCAGCAGAATGGAGTTGACAGCTAACCCAAGGAAGCTGGCAACTGAGGCAGCTGCCAAAGAACAGAACCACAGGAGCTGTGAGTGCAGTCCTCTTCATTGTTTTCATAGCCAGTCTCAAGAAAACCCACTGGTTTCAGGCATCCCGGGGGGGACGGGACACATGGAAACAATGAGGAGGATGTTGACCACCCAACATCATCATCCAGGCATTCTCCACCAGCTTTTGCCTGGAAATGTCATCCTATCAACTTTCATGAGTATCATCTCTTCAAGAATATCCCCTGGTTTCCATCACACATCACATTCATGCACATACATGCACCATTTGTACCTGCCCCCCTATTTGTGTCAAGCACATTGAAAACCTCCCTTTCACACACGTGAGCATATGCCAACTGACATCCATGAAGAATGACAACGGACACATTCACTCATCATTCACGCTCCATTCACATGAATCTAGCTGTAATATCCATTCTATTTTATTGAAAGATAGATAATGGAAGATCAAAAACCAACTAAGCTTCATGGTGTGCTCATCTCTGGTGCGGAGGATGGTCTGGGTGAGAAATAAATGATAAACAAATCTGCGCACAATTCTCAGACCTGGGAAGGCTGTGCTGATGGTTCCACAGTTGTTGATGTTGTCTGCAGAATGCCTGTGATTCAAAAGCGAAACAAAGAGATACAGAAAGGACCTAGAGAAAAATAAGAGAGTAGAAAAACAAAGCCTATCTTCTTGAACACTCTCCTTGGTGCACAGTAAAAAAAAATATTTGGTCACTTGTAAGCTCCATGGACTCTGCTGGGAAAAGTTTTTAAGAACATTATTAGATCCCCAATCGAAATCAGCAGGACTGAAAATGCTTAACTTTGACTAGATTGTGGTCAGGTTCTGTCATCCACCCTGCTCCCAGTTTATTATGTGAAAAGTTCCAGGCCTTGCAAGAATCCCAGAGGTGCACAGCCCTAGCTCTTTTTCAAAGAAGTCACAAAAGGCAATAGAGCTCAATTTGCAGCAAATGTGCTCAACATACAGACTGAGAGATCTACACTTTTGAGGGGTGTCTACCATCTTGTCAGGATTCTCAGACAGAAGCAAATATGACATGTCACAGAGACAGAATGTAGGCGAGGTGTGACTTTTTTTACAGACCAACTGCTGTTAGCAGACTAGAATGCAAAACCTTGAGAGTTTTGCCACAGTCCAGCTTCCGTTTAGAGTTGCCCAGCAATATTGTCCAGTCTGAAATAAATGGGGTGGGTGGGTGGGTGCGCACGCCTCAGGCCAAATATCAGAGATATACCATATGAGTCTCAAATAAAAGTTTCTTTGTCCCTGTACATATATTTTTTTATAGTTTAACTGCTCGTGTCTAGTTTATTCAGAAGCGAGACAAATTCTGTGGGTATAACAAAGATTGAATAGTTTGAAAGAGCATTTTAAACACAGATACAAAGTGAATACTAGGATCCATGCACACTTCTGATAGATACCCACTGTCTATCCTGGCATCAAGAAATACATTAGTGCTTCCCATGAGTAATATACCTCCAGTACCCTCAGACATTTCACAAGGATTTCTGAAGTACCAGTCCACAAGTCAGAGAGGATTGTTCCATCTAGCAAAGTACTGTCTACACTGTCTGGCAATGGCTACCCAGGGACTTCTTCACAGTCCTCCTTGGAACTGGCAGGGGTTATATCAAACATATTTTACAAAAAAAGCATGTAATTTTACGAACAAATGGAATGACATTTGAATAGTATTGATAGGTATCCACATGGTATGGCTGACAGTTTCTGCAGCCCCTCGTGTATTATGACCAGATGGTAAAAGGTTACCTACCTATGACCAGATTATCCTCATTAAAAACCCAAGGAAAAAAACCCTATATTGTTATGGGTTTGTGGGGTGCAAGACACCCTAAATTTCTGGCTCCAATAAAAGTTAGAATTTATACAGTGGTACCTAGGTTCCCGAATGGCTTAGTTGTCGAACAAATGGGCTCCCGAACACTGCAAACCCGGAAACAAGTGTTCTGGTTTGTGAACGTTTTTCAGAAGCCGAACGTCCGACACGGCTTCTGATTGAGTGCAGGAAGCTCCTGCAGCCAATCAGAAGCTGTGTCTTGGTTTTCAAACAGTTTCAGGAGTCAAACGGACTTCCGGAACGGATTAAGTTTGAGAACCAAGGTACCACTGTATCAAGGTTTGGGAAGTTAATTTGCCAAACATTGAACCCTTGCATTATGCTTATGTTAACAAGCCAGGCCAGCCTGGTGATTGCCAGCTGAGTGTGAGCCCTGAGGGGGACAAAGACTGGTACTGACCCATCAAAGACTGGTACTGACCCATGCTGTGCCTATGGGAGAAGCAGGAGACACTCTTGTTTTGTGAATGCTCCAAACTCTCTCCATTCTAGACTCAGGTTGTATATACTGTTTGTGTAAATAAACCGTATATCATAAAGATGCCACAGTCTCCGCTGTGCCTCACTTCCAAATGAAATACAAACCCTGACTAAGCACCTGGAACCCCTGGGATCGCACACACAGCTAAGCAGGGATTGGGGTGGCATGTAACAAAATGCTTGTTGTGACAAAATGCACAATAGAATGGGGCAATGGCATTTTGACCAACGGAAATATACACTAAACATAATGGTTGTGTGAGAAGTTCCAGGTGTTCAAGAACCAGGGGGGAGGGGGGAGAACTCAAGTGACTCATGCTTCCTGGACCTAGTTCATGCTCTTCCTCCAACCACCTTTGGTCATATGTAATGTGGATCATTGCTCCCTACACAAATTGAGATGTTCTGATTTGGATGTTACAAACATGCACAGAGATCGGGAAGCATGATTTCCCACCATCTTGAAGACTCAGCTACACAATAGTCCTTTGCCTGATGTCTTCATTTCCTTAACTTTCAGCTATTTTCTTATGCACATGTCTCGCCTATGGAATTCCCATGACATTAAGTTAAATGTAGCAAAACTTCATTAGCCCCAGCAAATTCTAGTTCAAGACTGCTTTTCACTGAATGGACTGAAATGCAAGAAAGGGGGGGGGTGGCTGTTGTTTTTACAAGCAGAACACAGAAGAAATAATTATGCACAGTTTTTAAAAGCAAGAGGGCTCTGTAGTTTGATTGCTGACTTCAAACATTTGCAGAGATGATGCTGGGTGAAAATGCTTTCTTCAGCAGTTTTATTGTGTATGTGATTATTTGTTGTTGTTTAGTCGTTTAGTCATGTCCGACTCTTCGTGACCCCATGGACCAGAGCACGCCAGGCACTCCTGTCTTCCACTGCCTCCCGCAGTCTGGTCAAACTCATGTTCGTAGCTTCGAGAACACTGTCCAACCATCTCATCCTCTGTCGTCCCCTTCTCCTAGTGCCCTCAATCTTTCCCAACATCAGGGTCTTTTCCGGGGTCTTTTCTATAATCTGTGATTATAGGAAATGGCATAAAGAAGTTGCAAAGCAATGTGGGGAAGTGGGATAGAAGATCCACCCTAAAAATCTAATAAGCATAATTGAGAAACAGATATTGCAATATGTGAACAAATCTAGTGTTATGTCTCCTGGCCCATTTAGGAGTAGAAACCAGACTTCCTTGGAATCTAAATTGATCTGATACGTGTTTAGCCCATGTCATGCCCTCAAGAGCCCTCCTTTTGCCTTCATCCACTTCCCAAATTTACATTTGTCACATGTTAGCATGTCTTAGAGAGTTCCATATCCCTGATATTTAGTCATCTCTATCAGTTAATTAAGCAACATTATATCTCCCATGAAGGAAATGTACTTGTCTACCTTCACTGTGGGTGCTGACTGGATTGGAGAAGAATATTGTTTATTTGCTTATTAACTGAATTTATACCCCACCCTTCCTCCCTAAGGAGCCCAGGGCAGCAAATGGATACACAATTTTAAAATAAGATAGAGAAAGACTTGAGAAATGTTTTACTTCAAAATATCAAACAGTATTAACATATCAAAAAGATACAGTAAGAGAGCATTGAACAGACCAAAACCACAACAATACAGTGGCAGATGTAATTGACAAGAACATATTTCAAAACGTTTCTTAAGAATCTTAAAGAGTTTGCTTTTCTCTCATTTGTTTACTCAAAATGATGTTTCTGCTGGTCCCAATGTTGAAGAGAAGAAGCCAGAATGTAGTAGTAAGGAACTTTCCTGGACCCAAGAGGTTCCAGTTGAAAATTCTACTTTACTGTATGAATTTATTTGATGTTGTTGGGCATCCATGCAAAGAATACATCAAAAGGACCCGATTCCATTCCCATAGTCCTCTTCCTTTGTACTAGTGGACAGTGTCACAGGGAATGCACAACTCACGGCTTTTATTGGGTCTTAGCTGTTTACAATGCATGCCAATCACCCCAGCGATGCCTCTCCCAGGGTGTTAGCCTCCTGTGATTAGGGCTTTGTCCAATCCATCACCACCACCCCAGTGATCCAGCTCCCAGGTGCTTCTGCAAATGGCATATACTTTGAAGCCATGCAGCTCCTTCACAGATAGCTGTAACTCTGCCTTTTCTGGTGCAGCCATGAAGAAGGGAAAAACACCTGCTTCCAGGACCTTCCCACATAGCTAGGTAGGTAAACTCCTGGGGTTGAGGCAAGGGGGTCTTCTGAACATGATCTTCTTCTCTGCCTGCACCTAACTCCTCCAGGAATTTAGAATAGATACCTTCTTCATGCCAGGAGAGCAACTCAATGGATACCCTGGTTCCTCTTCAGCCTGTCTAGAGAGAGCTGTCCAGAGTACTCATCTATTAGGCATGACCAGCAAATTACATTTTGCCCCAACAACAGCTAGATGTTTCAGGACTTTTTCTTTGTTTATCTTTACTTGTACCAACTCCAAAGCGCCTCTCCATTGCTACTTCACTTCCTTCCTCAAGAGGTTCTACTCTGGGAAGTTCTGAGACTTCATCAGTATCATCACCTGCAACTGCATCTGGCTCCAGAACTTTTCATTCTGACTTATCAGGCCACCAGGAGAGGGAGCTGAAGCTGCACATCTTTCCATCCTGCAAACTCTTCTCCCAGCCAGACTCTGCTAGCACACCCTGTTGACTGGGGCCCTCCATCTAATAAAGTAGGAAGTACTGAGTCTAGCACCCGGTGGTCCTTCGCACATACTTTATATGCACTTCTATGTAACAGTTAACCAAGAAAGGAGCTACATTCAACGTTCTTCAACAATGAACTATTTATTCTGCCAAGGTTTCCAGCTGTGATCTGGAAATCATGTTTATTTCCCAGTATCTCCCAAAAAATGCATTTCCATTGAGTTCCAAAACAACATACATTTAGGTCATGGTGGGTGGTGCTTGCCTCCTTTGATGACCTCCCTCCCATCCCAATATTTGGTCTAGCCTAACCATGAACAAGGAGAAGGGGACGACAGAGTACAAGATGGTTGGACAGAGGACAAGATGGTTGGACAGTGTTCTTGAAGCTACAAACATGAGTTTGACCAAACTGCAGGAGGCAGCGGAAGACAGGAATGCCTGGTGTGCTGTGGTCCATGAGGTCACGAAGAGTTGGACACGACTAAACGACTAAACAACAACAACAACCACGAACTGCTTTAAATTCCATTACTAGTTCCTATTAATATCCCACCCCGTCCTCATTTATTTCATAAGCAGAAAATGTCATCAATGCGATCTGTCCTACTTTATCACCAAGGCATCCACTGAATTCCTTATCTGAACCATATGTTATCTTTTCCTGAGTTTAGGAATATGCTACGTGCAAGTAGATAAATAAGTACCGCTCCGGCAGGAAGGTAAACGGCGTTTCCGTGTGCTGCTCTGGTTCGCCAGAAGTGGCTTTGTCATGTTGGCCACATGACCAGGAAGCTGTCTGAGGACAAACTCTGGCTCCCTTGGCAAGTAAAGCGAGATGAGCGCTGCAACCCCAGTGTCGTTCGCGACTGGACTTAATGGTCAAGGGTCCCTTTACCTTCACCTTTGCAGGTGGATGCAGGCAAAGGTTACGACATGGACTTGGCAGAAATATCACTCAACTAAAAGCAAAGTGAAAAGGGCACCCACACAAAAATCATGAGCTTGCACCAAGCTTGAGAAGGAATACATTTATCCCATCTTTGTATGCATTAATATGTTACTTCAAAAAAATAAGCAATGATAGTACTGCAGGCTATGTTACCCAGCAAGAGTCTCACAAGGTTCAGGAAAATACAAGTTGCCACTATAAAAATGCTTAAGCAAGAGTGGAAAGGCTTCTAGAACAAAAATGAACCTTCCCCCGCCCCCAGTATCTTTGACAATTTGGGAAGGTGCAATAGTGAGGATTGCACCAGCATCCCAACAGGAGGTTCTCTCCATGTATTTATTTTTTACCATGCCATTTATCGAGCAAGTGATCCCAGGATGGGTTGCCTAAATTAAAGGAACACTGCAACAAATCAACAACAAATCATTAAAACATGAGTATCACATCTGCGGCTGTGTACACCTTGCCAGCTTAAAAAGTAGTGAGATTGTTTCCTCCCTGCTGTGTTTCAAATTCCATCTGCTTCTCATTATACACATCAGTACAAAAGGATGTGTTTCCAAGTTGCTTGCTGTCTGTCCACACCAGTGGGCAGAAAGGAGGACATGAATGCCTTCATATGACTTAGATATTCAAATTGGATCAAAGCTGGTTTCCGGGGAAATGTGTCAAACACAGTATTTATCAAGGAACGATAGCGTAGATGTGGATTGCAGCTAACATCATGTGTACATGTCACAGGGTCCCCAAACTAAGACCCGGGGGCTGGATGTGGCCCAATTGCCTTCTAAATCCGGCCCACGGACGGTTCAGGAATCAGCAAGTTTTTACATGAGTAGAATGTGTCCTTTTATTTAAAATGCATCTCTGGGTTATTTGTGGGGCCTGCCTGGTGTTTTTACATGAGTAGAATGTGTCCTTTTATTTAAAATGCATCTCTGGGTTATTTGTGGGGCCTGCCTGGTGTTTTTACATGAGTAGAATGTGTCCTTTTATTTAAAATGCATCTCTGGGTTATTTGTGGGGTATAGGCATTCGTTCATTTTTTTTTCCTTCAAAATATAATCTGGCCCCCCACAAGGTCTGAGGTACAGTGGACCGGCCCTCTGCTGGAAAAGTTTGCTGACCCCTGAATGACTTCACAAACCAGTGGTGGGAGAGTTCTGGATGCAGAGTCGATGGGAGCGGGTACCCAACCAGTGTCTTAAATGCAAGTGATGTAAGCAGATCAACTTCCTCCAACTCTAAAGAAAGAGAGACATTTTTAGCTGGTGCTCAGACCCAAAGATTCAGTGGAATCTCAAGGGGGAAAGCATTTCACAAATGGGGAGGGGCAACCACCAAGAAGGCCCTCTCTCGAGCTGTAGAGCTAGGAACCACACTCAGTGTTATGTAGAAAAGATCTGTAAGCCGATGCAGAGAGACCCTCATTCAGGTAAATTTAGGCCTTAAACGCTGCCAGGAACTGTATGGGATATTATTCACATGGTTACTAGTATCACATACATGCTTATTTACAATATTTGCAGTGTAATGAAGGATACCTGCCAGGAGTTCTTTCTGCATGTATGTAAAGGGAATGTGTCATTGTGTTAGGGGTTTGATCCACATCAGACTTAGGACTCATCTATACTTCCATTTATCCCACAATTTCGAGGCATGGGTCCAAGAGGTTCTCTTTCTTATCCTTGCCTTGGGATGCCCCACTTGTTACTGCTGAATCAGAATGTCTGTCCACAGAAAACCTGACTGGTGGTTGTTGTAATTCAACAGTAAACAGGAGGTTTTCCCAGGGAAAGTGGCAAGACACAAAAAGAGGCTCCCGGGGACCAGAAACCAGAGGACATACAAAAGTGTGGATGGGCCCTTAGTTGGAAGCTTGGATTATTTTACTAAATGCCTAGAGATCCCCTAAATCATTTCAGCGTCCTCTAACTTATAGCATCCAAAATGTTGGGTTGTTCAACAGGGTTGTGGCTTTAGCAAGCACTAGGGAAATTAAGAAAACAAATTCAAGGGGATGCAGTGTCTGATTCCACTGAGAATAGTCCCAGACATTTCCAAACACCTTGAGACACTTGGATGAAAGGAACTATGTAAATGCAAGTTGTTGTTGTCATTAAGCAACTGTTCAGATGAAGGGGGTTTCATTTAAATTCCTGCTTTTAGGAGGAAAGCTCCATAACTCTGAGCCAACTGCTGTGCAAAAAGGTAATAGCAGTAATGACACTGGTTGATGTGTGTAATGATTAATTAGCATAAATTTAAACACGCTTGCAGGATGTGACTGAGGGAGGCGTTCCTAGGAACACAAAAAGCAAAATGCAATTTTCAGTCCTCCAAAACCTAGAGGGGGGTGGAATGCAACCCTTTCAAATATCTCAGATCTATCCTAGAAAACTAGCTGTAGATGGATATGGATAAGAGATCCATAGATGTAGTATAATGGTTAGAGTGTCTGTCAGACTAGGACCTGGGAGACCCTGGTTCAACTCACCCACTCGACTGTGAAGCTCACTGGGTCAATTGCAATCTCTCATCCTAACTTACTTTGCAGGGATGTTGTGATGACAAAGGAAGAGGATTGTGTATGCTACCTTGAGCTCCTTGGAGGAAAGGTGAGATAAAAATACAACAAATAAATAATAACTGAAGGCAGAACTATGTTGCCTTGGCAAGCACATCTTCTCAAGCCTATGTTTGCAGGGTACTACAAAATATTGCTGATAAAACAAAATCCAGTGGAGACTAAATCAGATTAGTTTTTAAAGAGGACCCAGAATACTGTTCTGCACCACAGCAAAATTACAACACCAGTCTTGAAAATGGAACTGCACATAACCAAATCAGTAGAGCTTCCTTCCTACCTCTGCAATGAGAATAATTTTTACTTTGAATGAAGAATTGATAAGGAGTTTCTCCCAACTCTCACAGATGCTCTTTTCAGCCTTTGCTCTGGGGACCAGATTATGACATCTTGTTTAAGCTTGACACAGGCTGCAAAGGGCAGAGGTGACACTGACAAGCTCTCCCACTGTACAAAAAGCCCCTTTAAGTAGGGCTTAAACTGGCAAAAGTATTGAAGTCCCAAGTTTATTTCACTTCTACCATGACAAGATTTCCTTAAACTTGCAGCCCTGATGGTGGGATGTGGGAACGTGGGAGCCTGTCAGTTTCACCAGTGCTCTTTACAGCCTTTCTATGGAATCCACCTGATTTCCACAACCCCCTCAGCAGAACCGAGCCAAAAATCCCTGCAGCCATTCCCTATGGAGATTAAATGAAATAAAATCAGACACAAAGAAGTTTCAGAATACCGATGTGTGCCACCAGCCGAACTACAGTATCTGCCTCAGAAATAAAACTTGGTGGATTACCACGGCACCCTTTAGTGCTGCTCTTCTCTATTTCAGTGTCCCTGTTTTGTCACCATTCTTTTGTGCAACATACTGTACAACCACAAACAGGTGCCAGCTAGGAAAGATCAAAGAGGCACTCATTACGACCCCCTCCATCCATGTTTAAACCACATGTGTACATTCCTTAAGAAAATGTGGGGTTTTTTATTGTCAGTAATAAAAATCAATCATGATTCTAAAATGCTAGGGAATCTAAAATGTAAGACTTACATTGTAGACCAGGGACCTCCAACATAACCCTCCAGATGTTGCTGAACTACAAATCCCTTCATCCCTGACCATCTCCCATGCAGACTGGGACTGGTAGGAGTAGTGGTCCAACAATGTCTGGAGGACACCAAATTGTCCATCCATGTCTTGGATCTTGTTGTGAATCCTCTCCCTTCACACACAGATTGAAACCTCTCTATGCCAGCTCCACCAAAACCTACTCTAAAGGCGTTAGCCATTGCAGCCCCAACATATCCCAGCCATCCTTCACACAGCAGACCTCATTCTGTCTTATGCTCCAAACTTCTTTCCAGTCCAGGCTCAGACTGCTATTTCTACTGTTCCCAGTTTTTCTCCTTTTCTCTATGGACCGCTTCCCATGAAACTCATCTTGTAGAATGCTCTCTCTAAGGAGATTCATCTGGTGCCTTCATTACATATATTTAAGAACAATGCAAAACCATTCCTCTTCCCCCAGGTCTTTGGCTAATTGAACACTCTATGGCCTTTTAAAGTACCATATTGGCCCAAATATAAGCCGCACCCAAATATAAGCTGCACATTTAAAAGTCGGGGGGGGGGAGAGAGAAAAAGACAATACCAGAATATAAGCTGCTCCCTTCCTCACTTTCCCCCTTCCTGGCCTTGGTGGAGAGGACGGGGGACTACGTGCAGGGTGGGTGCCACTTTGCCATGTTCCTGGGGCTGTTTACCCTGCAGTCCTGGCTGCATGCTGGATAATTTTTGTAAGGTTGCAAATAAAAGCCGCACTTTAACTTTTCATGGTTGGAATTTGGGGGGAAAGTGTGGCTTATATTTGGGCCAATACAGTATGTGTGTAGTGGCCGGAGAGGGTATTTATTTTGTTTGTTAATTTGTTGTGTATTTTTATGTTTTTATGTTGTAAACCACTCTGTAATCCTCGAATAATAATTTTATTTATTTATTTATTTATTCATACATACATACATACATACATACATACATACATACATACCCCGCCAATCTGGCTGGGTTTCCCCTGTCCCTCTGGGCAGCTCCCAACAGAATATTAAAAACACGATAAAACATCAAACACTAAAAACTTCCCTAAACAGGATGAAGGCCGGTATAGAAATGTAAATAAATGGCAACCAGTACTTGAATACTGCCTGGTGACTGCTAGGCTGGATCCTGCCTCAAGCAAGCCATGGTCTACACCAGGCATCCCCAAACTTCGGCCCTCCAGATGTTTTGGACTACAATTCCCATCTTCCCCAACAACTGGTCCTGTTAGCTAGGGATCATGGGAGTTGTAGGCCAAAACATCTGGAGGGCCGCAGTTTGGGGATGCCTGGTCTACACGACACCATGGTCAACAGGCTCCTCCCAAACGACATGTATTCCTGTCCTAATGCCTCTTTGGCTTAAGGAGAAGAGGGACACCTTTTTTCTTTTCATTGCTTACTGGATTGCTTTTGATGGATTGGTTTGTTGGTAAGATACGGCAACAAATGTACTGAGAGATATTCACTAGTAGCGGGTTAGAGGGACTGTTTGTCCTTAGCAAATGAAAGGAGCAGATGGTACTGTGAAGAGATTGCATGCACACCACAGGGTTGGGCTAGCATTTCTCAGCGCCCTGTTGCACAGCTTAGAGCAACAAAAAGGCAGGGCTATGAAGCTGCGGAATTTGTTTATACAGCTTTAAAACGGCATCCAGCTTTGTTTTTTTCTGATTTATTAGTAGCCTGTGCCTCCTCTGGCATAATCCTCTTAAGCAGCAACATCGATGCTATGCCACATACTTTAGGCCGCGGACCAAGAAAGAATGTTGTGGGACTCACCCCTGCTGCCCTGCGCAAGTGCCTGGAGCTCGTGTTATCTTTTCCAACAGCTGCTCTGAGTCATTCCGAGATGAAAGTCAAGATGGTAGCAACAGTAGCTCAGTTCTGGTGGTACCTCCACAGACATTTGAGGCAATAGCGCATGGGTGAATCACCTTCTTCCATACATGGGACTGCTAAGTGATTAAGCGGGAGAAATTTCCTCTAAAAACCACAACCTTTTGCTCAATTTATTAGTCACACAGCTAAGGGTCAAGATAAATATTGTGTCTAAATGTGTACTACGTAGCTACATCTCTGTTAACTGGAGGTGCACATGTAATTGTTATTGCGGAACGAGATTTGTTCCTTGTAAACACCTGAAAATCCTCTTGTTCGTTAAAAAGTTGGTGTATTTTTTCCCCCTCATCGCACAAAATTGGGAAGGAGAGAAAAAACTGGCAATCCTTGAATGGCAGGAAAAAATGGTAGAATTTATGAATATAGCCAAAATGACGGCAGCGATCAGAAATATACCCAAACAGAAATGTATAGCCGAATGGAAATATGTTGAGGATTATTTGATTAAGGAAGGTATAAATATTGGATTCGTGATTTGCTTAAATTGAAATATATACAGGGAAGTGTATAGAATCAATGTAACTATTAGTCAAGATAAGCAAGTTAAGTTATTATTTAAAAAAAGGAAAGTGATGTATTAACAATAGGGAGTCAAGTGTGTGTGTGTGTGTGTGTGTGTGTGTGTGTGTGTTCTTTTTCTCTTTTCTTCTCTCTTTTTATATTCTTTTTATTTTTATTATTATTATGCTTGTTGCTTATGTGATTGCTTTCTGTTGTGTGTTATAATTTGTTTTGTCTGTTATTGGCTATTTCATTTTTCTTTTTCTCTTATGTAACATTTCAACGTTATTGAATAAAGATGAATTAATTAAAAAAAAAGTTGGTGTTGATGGGACCCTTTTGATTAACCCCTGTGGCCCCATGAGAAGGGTGATTTTCAGGAGATCAGAATTACCCTTGCCTGTAATTAAGCGTGGGGAAATGGAGACATGGCTGCATGCGACAGATGAAGTGTAACATGTAGTTTGATCAAGAGTTGTGGAATAGCAAAATTAAAACTTTGAAAATAAATTCCCTTCTACCATTATGCACTCCCCACATAACAATGGGTCACTTTTGATAAGTGCAGACTGGGGGCTTCAGGTATCATCACCACAGAATAAAATGGTGGACTATGTGGCGACAAAAGGCTCTTCACAAGACAGCAAGTCTGCTACTCCACTTTAGGTTCCCAGGGAGAGACATCCTCGACCCCCAAGGCATCTTCAGACATCTCATAGCCATTTCTCTACCTCAGGCATCCCCAAACTTCAGCCCTCCAGATGTTTTGGACTACAATTCCCATCTTCCCTGACCACCGGTCCTGTTAGCTAGGGACCATGGGAGTTGTAGGCCAAAACATCTGGAGGGCCGCAGTTTGGGGATGCCTGCTCTAGCTTTCTGCTTTCCAAAACTGCAAAATCCAAAACTGCAAAATCACAGAATTGTACCCTAGCTGAAGATTAAAAGGGTATAAGTCAGTTTCCTTCCCTGTTGGCTGTCAATGGCAGAGGTTGGATCCAAGTCCCAGATTTGCCTGTTCAGTGGAATCGATATATGGAGTCAAGGCATCTGAAGCTATTACACAACTACTCTCCACACAGATAGTATCCACAGCCATATAACGTATAACATAGTTCAGACTACGATATAAGCTGTTCTCCCTGTGGGATTCTGCCACGTTAACATTGATATTCTGTGTCTAATTACTGTGTTTTACAAGGTGGTAACAGAAAATCACATTCATTTAGCTGTAAACGACATCTGTGGGAGTGGTATTTGGCAGTAGCTTCAAAAAGAAAGGGATTGTTTTAATAACCTTTTGGGGACCTCTATTATGCCTTTTCTGTTTATCTTGTCTGAGAACCAGCGAAAATTGTGGGGAAATCTCATTAACAACGATTGCAGTTCAAACGCTCTTCTTGAATGGATGGACCAAATTTCCAGCGCTGGTGCGTTTTTCCAGTGATGTAAATCCATTAAAATGTCAGAAGAAAATGTTTGAGAGTCTTTAACACTCATCTAGCTTCAACAATTTGTCCAAATCCACACTAATTATCTTTATCTAAATGTGTTAACTCTTAGCGGCGGCGTAAGTTCTTTAATGAAATGGTTCCACTTAAAACAAATTCAATGTGCCCTTGGAAGAATATCTGGCTGCGTTAGGGAGATGCTGAACGACTCACCACGGAAACAGTGATGTTTATTTATTTATTTATTTATTTATTTGGGTGGGCAGGAGAGAGAGAAAGAATCGAAAGTGAAGGGGGGAAACACTAAAGCCTCAGGCAAAACTCTTAAGATTTAGTCCTTTATTACTCTTTGTAATTACTATTGAAATCATGAAAAGTAACTTAGCTGACTATGGACAGATTCAGCGCTTTTAACCTCTTCAGTAGCTAGAAAGGCACAGCTGCGATCAAGAAGCTGAATTGGAGTGCCCAACGATTTTCTTTAGGCATTGACATGTGTGCCAATGGTAAAAAGAAGTCTGTATCTTTCAGCCAGATGTGGCCTCATTCGGGGCTAGCTGCAGAAATGGGAACTGCAGTCCATCACTAATGCGAATAACAACCTTTTGAAGTCATAGTCCTGACGATGTTTCTTTTTTTCTGCTTGGTTGGGGCTCAGGGTGTGGAGAGGAGTTCTTTAGAGATCCAACTCTATGTACCTTGTTGTATGTAGATTCCAGATGGCCCAAAATTAAATTCAGGTGAACAGCTCATTTAGCAGGATAAGGCCAACGATTCAGCAATTTCGAGAACAGGCAGCATCTCGGAGGCAAAGCACAAGGCAAAAAAGAAAGGGGGAAAAAAACCCATAAAATATTGAAGGGAAGTTATCAAATTGAAGCTCAGAAAACAGACATGCACCTGAGCCCTGCCACAGAGGAAGGCTCATGAATTTTTAAGGTCTTCTGAATCATCCAGACAAAAACTTACCTTACTGGTATGTTTATATGCATTGGGGGGAGAATAGGAAATTAGTTGGCTTTCTGCGTTGTCAAGATACAAGGTAATACATTTTTAATACAGCCTCCTCCATGCAAAGGAGTATCTAAGATGCTCTGCAGAAGGAATCAAACATGAGCCAAGGGCGAGATGTGAAACACTTGGGTGACTTTGTTTGGAGGAGGGGAGGTTATGAGGGAATGGGCAAATATTTGTTTACTCACCTATCAAAGAAAGATAAATGTATCTGGTGCTGGGGAAAAAAAACCCAAATATCCTTCAGTTTGTCGTAAAAACAACAACAATCATTAAACAGATTTTGTAGCATGTGAAATAGCTGAGCAGTTCTAGAACTACACAGATATCAATTTTAAAGCAACTCCTTAACTCTGGTTCTGAAGAAAACGTTAGAACTTTTCTGCTATTTTATTCTATGCCAAACTCCAACAGGTTCCAGGCTGCTGTATTTTTAATTGAGATCAACCACTCCTTGGTTCCATAGTTTGGAGGTTGCCTGGTGAGAGTACATATTCTGCATTTATTTATTTATTTGAGAAATTTATACCCCACTTTTCATTATGTTTCAAAGTGACTGGCAGAAATAAAATAAAATATACATTATACATAGTTTTAAACATAAATTATAATGTCAGAAAATAGAGCATTGGGAAAACATTGGGAAAACATTCATGATGCAAAGAAAAACCATTTTTATCCGGTGTCTCAAATTTAGCAGAGACAGTTCAGGGACATCACTTGGAAACAGATATTTGGCATTCATTACAAATGATTTTTTCCTCTCTCAGTCTGATTCATATGCTTTGGTCTTACAAAAATCCATGTCCACTACTTGCTTATATAAAAATTAAGAGTATCTGCTCTTCATGCAGATAGTCTAATCTGCACAAAAATAAAATAAATGAAAATGACATGCCCAAATGTTGTATGCAGCGCCAATCCTGGAATAGTATTCCTGGCTTAATAGCCTTTTTACTGGGCTGGGATATTTTCTAGCACATACAAACAAATAATAATAGAATCCCTGCATAGCTAGGATTTCCCTTAAAGATAATTACAGTGTAATTTATACAATATGAAATCCCTTGCAGACTTTCTGGTATTGTTGTTTTTGTGTCCAGCAAGAATTGATCTGTAAGGTGCAAATGAGTATTAACAACTCTCTTAATTCCTTGGCGAGTTATTTTGTTTTATATCACAAGATTATTATGATTATAACAAGCAGGTTTGTGATTTCAGCTTCCTAATGTGATTCCTAAAGCTATTATTCTAAGTAATGAAATCCTTTTGGCATCAGAATCCTATTCGCCAATTACAATGCAATGAATAATAAATGCTCTTATACCTGAGTAATGATGTTTGCTTGGTAGTGCGTTTCTTATGAAGGTGTAGAAGGCTAAAGTAATATTGAGAAAGAACGAAATGAGAAACCAGCAGAGGGGCTGACAAGATGGTTCCAGCTAGAGAACATTAGTATGGATCCAGATTCATTTCAGAACCCAAAAGCAACCACTGCTTGACAAACCCATGGCCTCTAGTCCACAAAACATATGTATACATTTGTTAGTCTTTAAAGTGCCACAAGACTCTGCTGTTTTTATATTGCTTGGCAGTTTTACAATAGCCCCATTTCTACTTCTTTGTATAGATTACTGTACTGCACTTTCGAGCACCATTAATTGAAAAATTAACAAGCAGACAGAACTGCCTCCCATTCTCAGACAAATCTAAATACTTACGCACTGAAGGTGGATAGCTTAAAATTTCAGGTGTGCTGCTTGCCATATGCCAGGAAAATTCCTGACATGTCCTGGTTTTTGGGTGTAAAAATGGTGTCGGGGGAATTCTGCCTAATCGGAAAACCTGTATGTCAACGCGATGGAAAAAGCTCCCAAAATTTCTGTGGGTCTTCAAAAAAAGAAAAAGAAAAAAGCTTAACAACTTTGTGGGTGTCAGGAATTTTACTTTTTGAAATATGGCAACCCTATCATAGAGCCAAATGTATGCTAGGAGAATCCCATCCTGAAAACTCCCATTCTCCAAGACAGAGAATGTCATTGATGGTTCTGAAAACTGCCCACAGTGGTGTCTCTTCATTCTCTCTTGCTGTTGGCTTACAGAGGAGAGCACAGACAGCTCTGGTCCACAAGTTCAATAAGGAATAGTTGCATGAGTACCAGCTTCAGATTTTTTTTATACTGCAGCCGTTCAAGAGGTGGCTGCATCTCCTTTCCCTTCCTGTTTATTCAAAAGCACCCCATGGGCCAAAGGAAATGTTGGGTAACATGCAGAGTGAGACTAGGCAGAAATTAGGGCTACTGAGATGAATGAGATTGATGCCCAGGTAACACAGCAATCCTATAAGAGTAGTGGGTCTTCCGCTGCATCTGAAACTTTGCCTGATTTCCCCCTTGGTCTGAGCTGTTGGGGCGGCACAAGCCAGTACGCATTAGCCAGGATGAGGGTGAACAGAGCACTCTGGCGTTACAGTTAGGTGGATGGGAGATACAGCACCCCAACATCCCCTTTGACATCAACAATAGAGTTCATCGGTGCCCTACAGGAATCCAAGTGTGGCTAACATACGTTTACAACTCCAGATGTTTTGGACTGCAATTCCCATCTCCCCTGACCACTGGTCTTGTTAGCTAGGGATCATGGGAGTTGTAGGCCAAAACATCTGGAGGGCCGCAGTTTGAGGATGCCTGGCTTAAGGAGTCGGTTGCAGATGTGAGCGGCAAATCGGCTTGAAGGGGGCATGAGGCATATAAGGTACTGGGTAGGGTCCTTAATCTTGGGGCGGTCCAAAGTCTTGGGGAGTCTTTGCTTCTCTCCCCTCCCCACAAAAGGGGGTATCCCATTAAAGGGATCCTAGGGTAGATGTTTCTTCCACCAGAGGTGGTGATTCTGATGGGCTGCTCCTGTTTGATGTATGTCATGGGGCAGTCCCATCCCAGGATTGACCCCCCCCAAATAAAAAGGTTAACAGTCAACAGGGAGCTGGGAAACAACCAATGACTCACTTATACATGTAATCAATAGAGATGTGAGCTATTTCAACCCAAGAAGTTGTCCTGAGATTCCTTTCCTTTTGCTTGCATAGCACCCCAGCAGGAGGCTCACTGGGCCTGGGCCTGCAACTCTCCCATTTTTATTTGCAATACCAGCTCCTGGCTGGAGTACCAAAGAGGATTGTGCCCCTGGCTTGGATTTAGGATCCAGCTGTTGCCCGCACCCTATTCCAGGGGGCGTTGCAGGAGTCAGGACTGCAACCTAAGTGTAATTATTGCAGCCTAAGGAGCAGAAATGACTATGGAATTGTTGCGTGACACCCTTCACTCCTAACATATAAACCCAATTAAAAAGGGGGGGGGGCAATATCATGGTACACTTTCATTCTATCTACAATAGGTATTACATCAGAAATAACTCAAGAGGCAGGAATCACTGTAAGATCAATAAACACTTCAGGAGAACTGAGAGTGGTTTGGGAAGCTACAGTGAACAGGTAAAGCAAGTGCATAAGTGATTAATGACTCTGGTTTTTCTGCTTTTATTGCAGTGTTCAAAAATGAAACTTGTGCATTCCTCATACAATGAAATGCATGATTTCCAGATCTGGGGGAAACTTTTGCATTTCACTGCAAGGTGGGAGATACATCCCCCTTTGGATGTTGCACCACAGACATAAAAATCAAATGCACAAATACTATTGTGCCCTGCTTTGGCATAACATCTGAAGCCACTCCAAGAGAACATTATGTTAGCTCTCTGCAGCGACGCCTGTTCTTAACGTTCCATATTAATTAACTGCAAAACTTAAGACAACAACAAAAAGATAGAAGTGCAACAAGCTTTAACGAGAAGAGGCAAACTTTGGCAGGTTGGGGTGATGAGTTCTCTGCCTTAATTGCATTGCGAGGCTTAACCCGCAGAAAGACAATAGATTAATAATAGAGAATGGAAGACAAAAGAACAAAGGAGCAACAGAGGGCACAACAAAGCCACACAGAATGAATCTAAACTCATTTCCATACTTTTTCCTCTTCTTCACATTCATATCCATCAAGAAACTTCAAGGCTTGGGGAGCGGGGGGGGGATCAAGCTTTTTGACCGGGATGGCCTGCTAAACTCTGATAAGAGGAAATAATCTACTACCTTCCTATCTTACCAAAATATAATGTGCCCCATTATTATCTGCATTGTTGGTATGGGTGAGGGAGGCATGGTGAGTATTTCGACTGGTGGAGAGAAACCAATGGTTTGGTTCCTTATAGCAGTGGTCCTCAAACCCCGGGCCACGGACCGGGACCGGTCCATGGATCAATTGGTACCGGGCCACCCAAGGAACATTAAATACAATTAAATCAAAATGATTAAATCAAAACAATCTAAATAAAATACAAACAATCAACGCCCCCCGCAGTGGGCCGCGAAACAATCAAAGTCCCCCCCCCCTCAGTGGGCCGCAGTAAAATTATCAAACATTGACTGGTTCACAGTGATAAAAAGGTTGGGTAACACTGCCTTAAAGGACAGAGCCAGTCCTATCACAAGTTCTTCCCTTCTGGGAGGCACCTCAGTAAGCTAGAAATCATGAAAGGCACATGTGTGGGTGGAGCTGGCATTCTGGGGGCAGGGGCAGCTCATCCCATTTCATCAACTGAGATGAAACAGGAATGTGTCACTGCCCCCTCCACCATTGTGGACCCTCCCACTTCCACCACCACTGGAATGTCATCGCCAGAATACCCCCCTTGCCGAACTCAGAGGGAGCTGAGCTGCTCCGCAAGGCATTGCCGCTTGTCAGAACACCTCCTGAGAGGGATGCATGGTGACAGCAACAGAAGCAGTATGGGTAGGCAGGGTGCCGCCTTTTGCAATTCTGCTGTCTGAGGCAAGTGGTTCACACTGCCTCATTGGTGGACCAGCTCTGCTCTGGGATGCTGTTCAGTAGTAGCACCTCATTGCAGTCTTCGGATTAGCAGGCAGACAGATGACCCGTCTATAAGCGGTCCAAGTCAGTAATAAAATAGGAGTAAAAGGTGGCCAGAACAAACACAATTAAGCAAAGGGAAGAGTGAGGGAAGAAATGAAAACAATCACATGTACAAGTTAAGCGGGGGGGGGGGGAGGGATACGGCCAGGCATCAATCTAAGAGCAAGTGCAGGTCTCAGAGACAACCCTGAAAGAATGGTGTATAGCTCTCTCTGTATTCTCTTCCCCCTCAAGGGGGTCTACCTATTTACTATTAAAATAAAGAACTGGAATTTCTTGAGTTGTTGCATTGCATCTACACAGAATGATTGCACCTGTGTGACAGACAGAAAGAAGAAGAACAAATGATGATGCTAAGCCTTGATCCTGCAATGGCCAAACACATTTAACTGATGAGTGATCTAGCAAATAAACAAACATTTTGGTTATGCCAGGATCTTTGCTTGCTAAGATAACCAGCATCAGTACCTACAAGCAGGATAGAAGTTTGCACCATCCCACTACAATCATACCTCGGGTTAAGTACGCTTCAGGTTGTGTACTTTCAAGTTAAGTACTCCACGGATCCATCTGGAATGGATTAATCCACTTTCCATTACTTTCAATGGGAAAGTTCGCTTCAGGTTAAGTTCGCTTCAGGTTAAGTACGGACTTCCAGAACCAATTAAGTACTTAACCTGAGGTACGACTGTACATTGATTATTGCCTTCATTTTATGGATCAATGGTCTCATTAGACAGTAAAATTCGTGTTAAATTTCTGTTGTAGGGGGTGTTTCTCATCGTCTGGAACGGATTAATCCACTTTCCATTACTTTCAATGGGAAAGTTCACTTCAGGTTAAGTACGGACTTCCAGAACCAATTAAGTACTTAACCTGAGATACCACTGTATATCCCTCATCCTACCATAAGCTTTTTTTTAAAGAGCATCAAGGCTTTTCTAGTATAGCCTTTCATTAGTGGTCAATGTTGTGAGAACACAAGTAGATGATATTGTGAGGGGAATGAAACAGCTTACCAATTTGTGAAGGTAAGGCTTCACAGCAACTCCTGCTCAAGCTGTGAATTCTTGTTAATTTTGGGCTGCAAAAAAATCCACCTGGGAAATTTCACCAGTCTTATCAAAGGACTTTGGGCTTTCTGTGAAATTGTTCAGAAGTTTCCACTGTGAAACAGCAACTCCACTCTGCTTTGAATTTGGATTTAGTTTTGGGGCTGCCACTCCCTCAACAGTTCAACACTGCTGTGTTTAAAAAACTGGGTTTAAAAATAATGGCGGTGTTACCTTTAGATATGTTACCAGAAATGAGCTCTTCAGATGAGTGTCTGTCTCCAAAATTTTCAGATAGGAACATAGTAACTCACCTTACACTTAACCAATGGTCAGCTTTGTCTTCCTTGATCAGGGATCTCTCCCAGCTCTACTTAGAGATGTCAGGGATTGAACCTGACACCTTCTGCATTCAAAACAGATGTTCTACCATTGAGCTAGGGCCCTTTGCCCCCAAGGTAACCAGCCACAGTTGCCTTTATCAAGTTGTAGTACTCAGCACAATAGATCTGATCTTCATTACCATACGAAGGAGTGTAGACTGAGCTGAAAAAGTTATTTATCAGATGTTAGACAGTTTTAAACACACTATTGATAATGTCTACTGTACTCTTTTTCTAATTACAACAGATCAGATAAATGCAATAATGACTGCAGCAGCACTTAGAGCACAATACAAATACCTAGTGCAATATTCCTATCTCTCCACAATGTGATTAGAAATTCATACCTAAACAATGCCAGCTGCTAATGCCTGATAAGATTCAGATGGAACAATTTCTATACCAGTAGGAAAGCCAATCATTTAAGAGGTTAGAAAGGAAATATGAAGGACAGGCTATACTTGAAGTGATTTAACAGAACCTTATTGGACAAAAAGACTCGACCTGGTGAGGCTAAGGGATTTGATTTCTACACATAGGGAAGCACTACTTCAAATTATAGACAACCAAAGTTATAGACAATCAAAAATAGGAGCTAGAAAGAAAACTTATCGCTCTTGTCTGCAAATATGTAGGCTAGGCATCCATAAAAATGGAAAATTGTTTTAAACCCTCATATTTCAGGGCTCCGTGGCAATATATAAGGAGGATTTAATTGCTCAGCAGCAAATTCACGTTATAAAGAACCAAGATTATACTGCTGTTTATCCCAATTTCATTATGTTATGCACTAGGAGCTATAAGTTGTTTGAGAGCAAATAGGAAACAAGCTTAGCAGTTTTAAGGTTCCCCCCCCCATGTGCAGTTTTTGCCTCTTTGTATCCATTGATACAGGCAGAGTCGGCCCATCCATTAAGCAGAGTGAAGCAACCACCTCAGGCGGAATAAGTGCAAGAGGCAGCACCCTGCCAACCTGACCGCTTCTGCCACCACCAGAACACCCTCCCCCAACAAATTTTGATGAGAGGCCAGTGTTCAAGCGTATGGTGTTACCACTTGTCTTCCTCACCCTTGGGGCAGCAAAGACTAGCACCAAGCCTTATGGAATGCCCCACTCTCACTGACTTTCAATGTGTCATTCTGGTGGCAACGGAAGTGGTGGGACAGGTGGGTCCAGGGGGCAGGAAGTGGCACATTCCTGTTTTGCCTCAGGTGACAAAATGAGATGGACCAGTCCTAGATACAGGAGAAGATGGTCTGGCACCCTAAAACAGCAGCACCGCTGCAGTGGGACTTAAGAGTAGTGGATCTTGAAGAAGAGCATGTCACATGTTGTTTAGTCGTTTAGTCATGTCCGACTCCTTGTGACCCCATGGACCAGAGCACGCCAAGCACTCCTGTCTTCCACTGCCTCCCGCAATTTGGTCAAACTAATGTTCGTAGCTTCAAGAACACTGTCCAACCATCTCATCCTCTGTCGTCCCCTTCTCCTTGTGCCCTCCATCTTTCCCAACATCAGGGTCTTTTCCAGGGAGTCTTCTCTTCTCATGAAGTGGCCAAAGTATTGGAGCCTCAGCTTCACGATCTGTCCTTCCAGTGAGCACTCAGGGCTGATTTCCTTAAGAATGGATAGGTTTGATCTTCTTGCAGTCCATGGGACTCTCAAGAGTCTCATCCAGCACCATAATTCAAAATCATCAATTCTTCGGCGATCAGCCTTCTTTATGGTCCAGCTCTCACTTCCATACATAAGGAAGACTAATTATCTTCTGATTTTCTCTGTGATGACTATTTCAATGCTTTCCCCACGAAAATCAAATGTCAGAGCAGAGAAGAATTATTTCCCATTCCCTCCTGCTCATGTGCCTCCCAAACCCCCTTTCCATGTATGTCAGTTCCAAAACCCTTGCTTTTTCACCCTTCCTCTTCTGATGCTAGTATATGGTCATGCAGAACCACCAGAAATGTAGTTTCCTGATGACTCATTGAGTTTTCCATGGGGCCATTGCTTTGCTTTTTCATGGTATACCAATAGAGAAAAATTGGGCTTCATAGAGTACCAGCCTAATTGTTGTACCAGTCAGGTTGTTGTTGTTTAGTTGTTTAGTCATGTCCGACTCTTCGTGATCCCATGGACCAGAGCACGCCAGGCACTCCTGTCTTCCACTGCCTTCCGCAGTTTGGTCAGACTCATGTTCGTAGCTTCAAGAACACTGTCCAACCATCTCATCCTCTGTCGTCCCCTTCTCCTTGTGCCCTCAATTTTTCCCAACATCAGGGTCTTTTCCAGGGAGTCTTCTCTTCTCATGAGGTGGACAAGGTATTGGAGCCTCAGCTTTAGGATCTGTCCTTCCAGTGAGCACTCAGGGCTGGTTTCCTTCAGAATGGATAGGCTTGATCTTTTTGCAGTGCATGGCACTCCTAAGAGTCTCCTCCAGCACCATAATTTAAAAGCATCAATTAAAAAGCATGTCACATAGGAAAACAATTCATTCTGTCCTACCTTTTGATGAAGAGGTCAGGGCTAGCTATTTACTCTTCAGAAAGTTGTTCTTCTGCTCTAACATTACTTCTGATTGGCTCCAAGAACTCTTCTGACATCTGGATAGGTGCATAATTAACAGGGAATTGAGTTTCTATAAGTGAATTGTCAAGTGTAATCTAGAATTTAGCATCATTCCCACCCCCCTATGGTTGCAGTTTGGGCAAGTCCTGTTTGGATCCCCAGTAAAGTATATCCTACTTCCACCCTCTGCAATGCTTGGGCCCTGTACACTCATAACATCAATCTAGTTGTTGTTGTTTTTCTTTAGAAGCTTTCAAAACTTAAGAAAAATAAATAGCTGTGACATTCTTTCATCTTCCCTGTAACATTAGGGAAAACATTTATGATGCTGATAGAAAGCAGACAGAAAAATAAGTAGAAGTTGTAAACAGATGTTCTAAGATAATATCGCATGCTGTTTCAATAGTTCTAAATCTAAACTGTTTGGAGTTCAAAATGATGCACATATTTCAGTTTTAATTGACACTTAGTAGTGTGGCAGCCATTTTGGATTTTCACATTTTTATCTTCTTAGATGTCATAGAAAACCTGGTTCATGCATCATTTCATGCTCTATGATAAACACAGTTGGTTTCCTCACATATTGTGCACTAGTTTTGTGGGTTTCCCACAGCAATTTTTGATGAGCCATCATTTTGCAATTTTTCAACTTTAATTTCTAAAAACCTTTAGGATAAACACAGCACCTAATACTCACTGTTCTCCAGAATTTCATCCAAACTGGTTAAGCAATGTGGCTGGAAGAGCAAGTTTATGTGTGTAAGGAGCTTGTGTCAAGACTTTCTGGCTTCTATCTGTGGTTTTGGGGGTCAAAACCACAGTGCATTTCTTAGAAACAGGTTAAAAAAATATTATTATTTTTAAAGACTCAAGTAGCCATACAGCATAGGAAATCTCCCTATATTGGAGTGCAGAGAATACTGGCAAGAATGTAAGCTGCAATAAATGGAATGTAGATTTGACACTACAAAATTGCTTTTGAGAATTATATTATTGCTATTATTATTTTTATATCCTGCCTTGTTCCCAGTCCAGGATTCAATATGTTGAATGTTTTGGTGGTCTAAGGTAGACCATATGTAGAAGCTGAAAGAAAGAGGAGCCAACAGAACTAAAAACCCTTAACTGTATTTCCATTGTTTTCCAGTTGTGAGGTATGAAAACTGCAGGATTCAATTTATCCAACTGGTTCTCTGCAACCACCAAAGGAAAGGCACTGAGGTCATGTCACAAAGTTGAACCTCCACAATGTAGGCTGGATACACACTCCTGTTTATTTTGAATCCAGTGTGCTCCGAACCACTGGTTTAGGACGTAGTGTAAACACAACGTTAGCCACAATACACATAGAGCCTTGTGTTTCTTGAGAGATACTGCAGTTTCATGTATTTTCAATCCAAACTGAGAAAAAGAATGACCTAGCTGCGTTTTCAGCCAGTAATATGAACACAGCCATATTATCTCTTTGTCCAAGTGCAGATTGTGTAGTTTGCATGGCACAAATCTAGCTGTCTGTAGTGTATTGCTTCCAAGGGGAAAAAATCACAATCGACATTTTTTGTTCAACAGTTAATATTCCATGACTACTGAAGGGAATTTTCTGAATGCCTCTCCATTTCTATTTGAGTCTCTGGAGATTGCTTTCATCAGCTGGTGATGCCCTCAAAGTGTGTGGAGGATATGGAGAAAGGCAGCAAAGAAGTGAAAGCAAAACTGCAGGCAAAGTAAATACATTTAAGTGCTCTTCTTTGAGGGGGGGGGAGAGTTGATTGGATTTTAGCTCCTCTCCCTCTTGTGCAAAGGCAATCTTCCAAAGTTTGCAGAGAAATACTAAAGTCATTATTTTTAGAGGGAGAAAACTAATCCCTCTTCCCACACTGACTCCGCAGATTGCAGCAGAATATTTGAAATTTTATCTCTGATATTTTTATCTGATAGCTAGCTTCAAGCATTTATTAGTTAGTAAGGGCGCAATCCACCCACCCACATGAATTCCCTTTACCTGTCTTTTCTTCACTGCATAATTCTCAGAGGATGATTAGCTTGCATTGCACAGGAAAGGGCGGCTGGATGAAGATACCAAATGCATTCACATGCCAAGATGGAAGGAGACAAACAGGAATCTATTGGAATCTTCGCATATCCATGCCATATGGTAGGAGTGGATTGCACCTTGAGAAATCTAGCTTGCCCTATTCCACAGGTTTGGAGTTGATAGCGCTAACCCCCAGGTTCAATTAAAGCAGTAAATGTAATCTGCATGAAATCATATTACAATATCAGAATTATATCCGTCACAATGCCTGCTTAATCTCATAATTACAAGGCTGAGAATCCAGAGACCATGTTTTACTTTGTTTTCTTTATAAAATTTATATCCTGCTCTCCCTCCTAAAGGCACCAGGGCAACAAACAACAAGTAACAAGACCATTTAAAATATCAAAACATCTTTCAAACAATTCCAAAACAGAGGCAGACTGGGAAAGATATTGATTTAAAAGGCTTGTTGGAAGAGGAAGTAGATGCCAAAATGACAACAGAGACGGCGCGCGACTAATAGTCAAAGAGAGGGAATCCCAAAGGGCAGGTGCCACAACAGTAAAGGCCCGATTCCGACATTTTGCAGAACTGATCTCCTGGTAAGATGGTCTCTGCAGGAGGTCCGCACCTATAGAATCAACCGGGTGTATAAGGGGTGAGAATATCTTTCAGGTATCCTGATTCCAAGCTGCAATGAATACTGTTTACATACAATGAATATGTATGCAGTCTGACCAAACTGCGGGAGGCAGTGGAAGACAGGAGTGCCTGGCGTGCTATGGTCCATGGGGTCACGAAGAGTCGGACACGACTAAATGACTAAATAACAACAACAACAACACAATGAATATGTAATAAATACTTGTTAGATGGCATCTTCATGATAATGATACAGAGACAACTACAGTGGTACTTCGGTTTACAAACACAATTGGTTCCGGAAGTCTGTACTTAACCTGAAGTGAACTTTCCCATTGAAAGTAATGGAAAGTGGATTAATCTGTTCCAGACGGGTCCGCGGAGTAGTCAACCTGAAGTGTCCTTAACCCGAGGTATGAGTGTAATTGGCTCCGGAAGTCCGTACTTAACCTGAAGCGTACTTAACCTGAAGTGAAATTTCCCATTGAAAATAATGGAAAGTGGATTAATCCATTCCAGACAGGTCCGCAGAGTACTTAAATTGAAAATACTCAAACCGAGGCGTACTTAAACCGAGATATGACTGTATTCTAACCAACTGTATGCAGTATACCAGGCATCCCCAAACTTCGGCCCTCCAGATGTTTTGGACTACAATTCCCATCATCCCTGACCATTGGTCCTGTTAGCTAGGGATCATGGGAGTTGTAGGCCAAAACATCTGGAGGGCCGCAGTTTGGGGATGCCTGCAGTATACCATAAAACTGAACTATGGTATCTGGCTCACATAATACATTTTTGACTCGGCCTGAGCTTTAAACATGTTGTCCCCTGTTGACAGATTATATACTCCGTTACAACAAAGAATTATCAGTTAGGCCTAGATACAAGCCTAAGGGCAGGATATAAATTTAATAAAGAATGCATTTTTTTATTAAAAAAAATACAGTACATGGAAGAGATGCAATAGATTTGACATTGAATTCCCATCGGAAAAAAAATACATAACCTTCAATTCCTGGGGTGTGCATATATTTTTTATTTTTTCCTAATACTGCATATGGGTTTGATGGTGCAAGTTGTGATATAAATGCAGTCAGCTTAAAGTCATGATCTTTTGCTAGACTAAGAAGGCTCAGCTGTTGAAATGCACATTCTCTATTCTTTGGAAATATCCTTGCTACAGTAATCTGTCTTGAACATGCACGATCATTGCTTTACAAATGTGGCCTTATGGGTTCCTGTTGAAGCTGAATTAATTCTTTCCCCTGTCCTTCCTATCTGGAGGTACAGTATCTTGCCGAATATATTAGGGAATTTGCTTCCTTTGCAGCTGCAAAGGATCATAGTCGGGTTGTGATCAAGCACAGAGCCTCCAGGTCTCTTCTCGTCTCTCCAATTTCCAGCTGATGAGTCCCCAGATGATAGCTAAAGTATGTGACCACTTAACCTTTGTATCTTCTAAAGGGAATATTCAGTAGTAGCTTTTACAGCACTTTGTCTCCGGGACATTTTATCTTTCCTATCATTTCTTAGAAGCTTGTAAATTAGTAAGACAGGGCAATAGCTGTAGAGTACTTTAATGAGTCTTTATCACTATAATGCTACTAGCCAGTTAATAGCTATTATAATAACTATATGAAGATTGCAGTATGGAGAGAAGAGGACTTGAGAGAGTGATATTTTGAAGTGTGTTGTTTTAGATCATTATTATATCTCTATAATAAGAACATTGGCATATGACTTAACAAGAAGTTCCCCTTTCCCCTTGTCGTGATTGCAGCAAATTTTACTCTGACACCATCATGCGAATAACTCTGCAAAAAGGAAGGTGAATCAGTTCCATATCTCATCTTACATTTTTACTCCCCAGTCTTGAATCAATTTACTGAAAGTCTCATTGATTTTTAGTGGGACTTGTATCCAAAAAAACATACTTAGTATAGTAGACTTGAAGCCATTGTCTACAACTGTTCATAACATCTCACATTCCTTTAATACAGTTCAAGCATTAAAACTCTTCACATACATTATTATCTCAGTAACATTTAGCGGTCCCTGTGAAGTATTCTCCTAAAGCGACCCATGGCAGAGGCAGCGACTGCATTGTCATGCAATTGTTTTACTATAGTGTATTGATGTCAATTGCCCCCAAAGTCTAACTGAATGAAGAGTGATAGATACATTTTAATAAAACAAATACAAAATAAACAAACAAGGAATAGTCAAAGTTATATTTTTCAACTATCTCCAAAGGCTCCCGTCTCTAAACGAATTCCTTTTTCAGTCCATCTCTGCCTATTTCTCAGATCCCTGGCTATTCATTTTTCAAATCAAAGTTCATCTTCTTCTCCCTATGCCCTTCTTCCTGCCCTGCACCTTTCTATTATGTGACTCAGCTGCTCCATCCTCTGTGAGATTCAGACAACTCAGCCAATCATTTTATCTACAGCCCCTGCACCTCTTCTTCTTCTTCTTCTTCTTCTTCTTCTTCTTCTTCTTCTTCTTCTTCTTCTTCTTCTTCTTCTTCTTCTTCTTCTTCTTCTTCTTCTGCGATCACTTGTAGCCAAGTAAGATTGTCTTCCATAAACATGGTCATAACGGTGTGTAAGTGACTGTGGAGGTCAATTCTGGATCCACATGCCCTTCCACAGTGGGGACATTGGTTTCCAGGTGGGAGATGATCTCGGTGTGGATTTGCCAAGTGTGCCTTCCTCTTAGCACATTTCTCCCTTGTGTCCTGAGTTCGAGTGTCTTCAAAGCCCATAACACCTTTGGTAAAGGCTGTTCTCCAATTGGAGCACTCTCAGGCAAGTGTTTCCCCATTGTTTGTGTTTATACTACGTTTTTTAAAAATTTGCCTTGAGACAGTCTTTAAACCTCTTTTGTTGACCACCAGCATTACACTTTCCATTTTTAAGTTCAGAATAGAGTACAGTGGTGCCTTGGTTTACAAACTTAATCTGTTCTGGAAGTCTGTTCTTAAACCAAAGCATTCTTAAACCAAGACGTGCTTTCCCATAGCAGCGGGGGACTCAATTTACAAATGGAACACACTCAACAGGAAGCGAAACATGTTCTTATTACAAGGCAAAGTTCACAAAACAAAACACCTACATCCAGGTTTGCAGTGTTCTTAATCCAAGTTGTTCATAAACTAAGCTGTTCTTAAACCAAGGTACCACTGTAGTTGCCTTGGAAGACAATAATCAGGCATCCGAACAACATGACCAGTCCAACCAAGTTGGTGTTGAAGAATCATTGCTTCAACACTGGTGATCTTTGCTTCTTCCAGTACACTGGCATTAGATATGGGGTGGAATTCAACTGAGTTGTTGCATACGTGGGTCCACTCACATAATGCAATTCCCCCACTGCTCCTTCCCTTGCACCCTCCAAGTCTGTTCTGGAGGGCTTGGGGAGCCCCCAGAACAGGTTTGGGAGGCACAAAGTGGGAGCACAGGGGAGGAGAGGGTGGGAGTCTAGTTGCACAAGCAGACCTTATTCCACCCATTTTCTTCATAACAACTTGGGGGGAAGAGACAACCTAGAACTTATGTATTAGTTTGTAATTAAGACCAAAACAGCATTTTATTTAAAGTACATCTTCTATATTAATGCTCAGGAATGGAGTAGAAATAACCCAAAGAGCAGATGGCTTTGCAAAAAATAACCTTCATCTATTCAGAAGCATCCTGAGCAAAGCGTCTGATGATGACATGGGATGTGTTATTTCAAGTATTTGTTAGTCACCATTTTGTAACTATTAATTGTGGATGGTAGCGTCTGGTGTCCTTTATTTTAAGGGATGAATTTTATTTCAAAAAGTTGACACTTAATCCAGAGCATCACAACAGCACAACATAACAGATGGTATTTAAATCCCACATCCATAGATTATACAAAACTGCTCTTATCTTTGCATTTTGATTTGGAAAGAGCAAATACAGATGTCTTCTAACTGGTGAGGCAAATTTTGAGAAGTAGGTCATCTTGAAATTGTTTGCCATTCTTTCATTGCAAAGGACAGGGGCAGTGGGGTGAGGGGGATGAACCATAATGCTTAGGTGGGAAATGAGTTAATGGAAATTGTACTCTGCCATCTCTTCCTACCGATACGGTAGCAGAGAAAGCCCTGCAGATGCTTAGGTGCACTTTCACCTTTGCTGTTGGCTCACATAATGAAAGGTTAAACCTTTAGGTTCTGGGGATGAACCCTTGTAAGTTCTGGCTCAGGCTAGAAGAAAGGTTCACATTGAAAGGACAATGTTGGCCAAACCTTCAGAAGATTGTCCCAGTGGTACAGATTGTTAGACAGTGGAACAAATTGGCCTGCAAAGATGTTGGTCTTTCCCTCATTAGACATTTTTTAACCAGAAGATCTATGGAGTGCTGCATCAGGAAGGCATTGAGCTAGATGAACTTTGAGATCCCTCCCAACAAAATGTTTCTATGATAACAAGGATGGGATTCATCTAAGTTGTTGCATGCATGGAACATGCTCCGCTCACGCAATGGGATTTGTCCCTTCTATTCTCTCCCCACACATGCTCCACCCTAAAGGTAAAGATAAAAGGACACTGACCATTAGGTTCAGTCGTGACCCACTCTGGGGTTGCGGCACTCATCTCGCTCTATTGGCCGAGGGAGCCAGCGTACAGCTTCCGGGTCATGTGGCCAGCATGACAAAGCCGCTTCTGGCGAACCAGAGCAGCACACGGAAACACCGTTTAGATTCCCGCTGTAGTGGTACCTATTTATCTACTTGCACTTTGACGTGCTTTTGAACTGCTAGGCTGGCAGGAGCTGGGACCGAGCAACAGGAGCTCACCCCGATGTGGGGATTCGAACCGCTGACCTTCTGATCAGCAAGCCCTAGGCTCTGTTTCCCCCCTTAATCAGCTCTGGAGGATTGGGGAAAACCCCAGACCAGGTTTAGGAGGCCTGAGGAATGAAATGGGGGGAAGATCCTGTTGCATGAGTGGGCCCCATTCCCCTGACACATACCCCTCTTAGCATGATGTTGAATTCCTCCCTAAGTGCATAAGACATTCCTCTCATGAATAGGGCTTTTTCAGACATTTTGTATATTTCTCTACAGGTATTTTAATGAGAATAGGTATTCTGAGGACCACATTTCCAATGCTGCGTATTTGTGAGGAGCACCTTTAAATATGCCAAGTAATTTTAAGAGACCAAAGAGATGAATTGTGAATTAGGGCGTTGTTTCTTTAAGGAAAAGAAAAGAGGTGAAGAGAGAGTATGAAAGGATGCCAGAAACTGAAGTTTACAGTGCTTTAAAATCACTTTTAAAAATCCACACACAGACACACACTTCTACTTACTCGCATGCCACACTTAAAATTCAACAGTTGCATTTTCAAAGTAGTCCTTCCCATCTCCTGTGGAGAAAAGAACACCCACAGAAAAAAATGATTCATAGTGTGAGCAGAGATAGATTTGACAATGGTAAAAAAATATGTATGACTAGACAGCACAGAAACAGCTAAGGACTGCAGGAAAGTTCTCAGTTGAAAATGAGCCTTCATTGAAATTGGCATTTCCAGTCAGAAAATGTCAATCCTAATGGATTTTTTTTTAGATTTGCTACCAGCAAAATATTTTTTTAATCCTACCCTGGTTTTTTCCAATAATAGTTTGAATTAAAATGAAATTAATATTGAAGCATGGAATGCAATGGATATTTTGAAGATTATAGGCAAAATGTTGAATATTTAACCACAGGAATATTATCTTTTTCAATGTCATTAATGGAATCAACATTTAAAAATAAAACTACTGCAGACATTTTGATATACATTTTTCTGATTTCTAAAAGTCAAAGATGGGAATTTCAGAACTAAATGTCCATCCTAATTGTCAAGGTATTTAAAATTTGTATTCATGGGGAGAGGAATTGTACTGCTCTCAGATTTTTAGTTGTGGTCTTGACAACTGGCTTCTTTTTCCATTTAAAAACTGCTCTATTTTCCAAAACAGTCCTAATCAGAGGGGAGTTGGCCATACAAGTCCCACTGGAAAAAAGCACAAACAGTCATTTCTGTGTTCATTTGGTGGTGTCTGAGCAACACACTCTGCAATCCGAAATTCAATGGTCCCAATCCAGCAGCTCTAATCGTGTGCCAATAAGATGTTGATGTGTGACTTATTGCATGAGAACATTTTATGATTTGTATGTACACCAGAGTGCTCACCCGCTAAGCAGTTTCCTGCATGGATATATTGGAAATACTAGTAGAAGGTTAAAAGAAATAGAATTAGCAGCATTAGATGTTTGCATTTGCTGCAGGAGATTAGCTTAGCCTTCTTAAGCTGCTGTTATCCAGCAACCAAGTCATATATAGCACATAACTGGAATTTTCTAAACAGCAGTTAAGATTGATAAGACTAATAATGTTTGGAAGCCCATTATTATGGTGCAACAAGCAAGAAATCAAATTCAAAAATATCTTGTTATGAAACCATGGTTCCTTCTAAGTGGAAGCCCTTCCAACTTCTGATCACATTCTAATCAAATTCAGAGGTGTGTGTGTAATTATAATTTAGCTACATAAGTTGGCCAGCAATTTTATGCACACCTACTTGTAAGTAAGCACATTGAACACAATATAATTAACTTCTAATGTGGGATTGAATTTTTACATACCCAAGTTATCTCAGTAGCTTCTCCTTAGGCTCTTTTCTTCTAATTGTCTCATAAGCTTACCCATGATATATTAAGAATAGTAATCAGTGATTTCCTTTTTCTCTTAATTAGTGATCTTGTTGCATTGTTATGTGACATTCTTCTTTTCTGTTCTCTGTATTTTTAACTTTAGATCAAAATAGACCTCCACATTGAAAAAAAGGACGACAACACTCCTAAATTCGCCATTGCACCTTCTTTCCCATTTAGTCCTCCTACCCAAAAAAAGTGAATATTTTCACAAAGCACATATGCATATCAATCAGGTCCTCCCTCAAAGAGGGCACGTGTTGCAGTGAGACCTGGAAACTGACACCCTGTGTTGTGGGTGGGTAAGATTGGTCAGCCACGACACCCGATTGGTAGGTCCCTCGATGTTGGGTTCAATCTGGCCAATGGGGAGCAGTCTAAACGGATCGAGGGACCTATATATACCCATGCATGTTACCCAGAGCTTCCTCTTTCGGTACGTGCATTCGGAACACCCACCCACCTCTCCCTACTTTTAGGGCTTGTTGCGCATGGCCTTGTTATGTCATCGTGTGTCATCTGCCGTTGGTACAGGGGCACGGCAGGAATTTTCCCCACTTGGCTGATTGGCCAGTGCCATTTGGGTTTTGCCTGCTGTGTAGCAAATAGTCACAACTTGTAAGGTTGCGGATAGGCGCTGGTTCAGGTGATAGGGATGGGAGAACGTTCTCGCCATCCCTATGTGAAGGGTATTCCGTTAATGGAATCCAGGGACTCAAATGGCTTGGTCAACCCCTGAGAGGTGGTTGTGCCCATATCTGGGTGGTGAACATAGTCTGTTCCTGGCTTTGTGCCTATCCAGATGTTCACCCTTGGCTGACCTATGCTGATGCCCTGGGTCAGCGCTACCTGCAAGTCGAACTAGAGCCTATACAACCACTCATTTTCTGTAATCAATAAAGTTGTGGCCTAAATTCTGCCAAAAACCAAAACTAAAATTTGAGTCGTGTGAATTTATTTAGGGGGGAGGTCTCTGGGTCTGAACACGCAGATGCCACCATGAGTGCAAAGACCCTTTGTCAATGCCATGCTTAGTATATGCAAGCACAAACCAGTGGTTAGTGAACAGGTTTTTCCTCAGAGGCTCTGGCTTCATAATTAGCTGTATAATTGCAAGCATTTGGTTGAATGCTTCCTGTGTTATTTAGAGCAGCAGCACACAATTGAGCTGCTTTGATGTAAACTGTTTAAACTTTTTTTTGGGGGGGGGGGAGCTCATTGTCAAATCAAAGCCTTTATACAAAAGATGGTACTTATGGCCAGCAGGAAAGGGAGCCAGTTCTGCCCTGAGGATGAAGGTGCTTGAGGGCTCCCTCCCTGTCAGATTCCCAAGGGCTGAGAGCATCCTTGCGAGTCTAAGAGATGCGAGGCAATTTCCAAGTACAATTCGATTCATTAGCGTTTCCGAGCACACGCCGGGCTAGTTTTATATACTCAACCTGTAACAACAAGGCACTATATCAAAGATAAATTACTTAGTGTGATTTCCTTCCTCTACCTTTGAAGAAATGGAGCCATTTCCCTCGTTCACCCTGCTCCTGGAGCATCACTACAAAGTAATGCAATTAGCAATAAGAAAGGAAACCACAGCCAATCCATTGAGTAATCTCCTTACATATCTCTTAACAATTATACACATTAATTAAATTTGTGCACCAATGTACTGAGCCAAGGAGAGTTAGCATGGAGCAATCACACCTCCAGGAACTTCTCTTCAAACGAATTCTCCTATATTCCCCGTACGTCCACCCACTCATTTTTTTATTACAAAAAGGCCTATAATTATTCCCGGGATCGGAAAAATAATATGTGTCTCCTTTCATTCACAATGCTTTTCACACTGATTTAAGTCCACTTAATGTGGAGGCATAAAGACCTGTCAGCAGGGAGCGGCTCCTTCAGACTGTATGGCAAAACATGTTTCAGGTGCATAGATTGGGACAAAGAAATGGCTGGTTTCTGGAAATCTTAACAAAAGCTACTTACATAACTTATGGGCAATCATTTGTTCTTGGTTTGTTTTTCCCTCAAAAGAGAAAAAGGCCTGCAATCTTCTCCCGTATACTTTTCTACAGAAAACTCAAGCTTTGTCAGAACTATACATACCTGTGGCAGTACAGGCAATCTGCAATTGACTCTTGGTCATAGGCTGGTGCGGAAAGAGCACAAATCTCCAGTTCACATTACAGTCATACCTTGGTTTTCAAACAGCTTAGTTCTCGAACGTTTTTGCTCCCGAATGCCACAAAGCCAGAAGTGGCTGCAGGAGCGACTTACCCATAGAGGCTAGTGGCGCAGGGCACCAAGGCGCCAAGTTCTGGAGGGCGCCAGGGAAGAGCTGGATGTGGCGCCTCCCAGCACCAGCTCCCCGTCCTTGCCTGCCTCCGCCATGCCATGCTGAAGCACTGTCGCGCCTGGAGCCTCCGCCTGTTGTGGCCACCACGGCACGAAGCACCCAAGTGAGCTGGGAACCACTGCCTCCAGCCTCCGCCTCTTCCCGCCAGAGGAGCTGCCTGCCTCCTCCAGCCCCGCAAAGCTGGGTGCATCACCAGCAGGTCAGCAACTGGGGGGGGGGCAGAAGTATCTTCGCACCACGACGCCGGATATGCTTAAGATGCCCTGAGTGGCTGTTCCGGTTTGCGAACTATTTTTGGAAGCTGAATGTCTGATGGGGCTTCCGCAGCTTCTGATTGGCTACAGGAGCTTCCTGCAGCCAATCAGAATCTGCACTTTGGTTTCCAAACGTTTTGGAAGTCGAATGGACTGCCGGAATGGATTCTGTTCGACTTCCAAGGTATGACTGTGCTCTAGACCTGTTTGAAACCTTGTTGACAATGCTTTATAAAGGCCTTGCCCCTCCCTCTTACATGATTCCACAGGACAACCCTGATGCCACATTATCTTGTGAGAGTGTCACAGGGAGACTAGATCCCACCTCCCCATCCCTCTCTGAGCCCTTGCTCAGAGTCTCTCTCTCCCCTTCTCTCTCTCTCTCTCTCTCTCTCTCTCTCTCTCTCTCTCTCTCTCTCTTCTCTCTCTCTCTCTCTCTCTCTCTCTCTCTCTCTCTCTCACACACACACACACGGTGCACCCGGAGCAGGGCTGATCTTTATTTTTCCTTTAAAAGAACAACACACTTCTATAGAGGAGGACTGGACTTCATGAAAAATGTCATGCACTTAACTTTTTTATTAATTAGTTTTTATTAAAGTTTTTTTTTGTTAAGCACTTTTAGGTCTCTGTTATTATAATGGGGGTAGGAATTAAACACATGCCCTCCAACATGGGAATTAATACCCTCCAAAAACCTGCCAGCTGTTTCTTCCCAGGAGAATATAGGAGCCCAGGAAGACTGGAATGATGGCTCCATTCAACAGTGGAGGCATCAGTCCTGAGGGGTGTTGGCTCTGCTTTTTTACCCTAATAAAATATTAGCCCCACCCCAAAACTAATTAGGGACTGGATACAAAGTGGTTTGGGTGTTCTCTGAATTGGCCCAGGGCATAGTGGCCTGCTTGGGACGGGGTAGAACTACAGGGCACATAATAGAGGCTAAACACAGCCCTCCTAGCCCTCAGGGTCTAATCCTCTTAAAGTCATCCAAGTGGATGGCCATCCCTGCCTCTTCTGGGAGCGAATCATTTGCTGTTATCTGAAAACTTGCCCATGTCACCTGGACTGGATCTACTATGAAACTAATCCCGGAGGGGCCCCAGAACTAACTTGGTTCCACATTGCTTTTAAAAAATGAGCCTAGTAGACTCAATTTGAGTCACACAACTCAAATTGATGAATTTTTGTTGTATGTATTTAAAGTCATACTAAAGTATTTAGAGTCAGTAGCACAGATGTTGAAAAGGTGTGGTGATCTATCACAGAACAACTCCACCGAAGAGGATAACAGCAGTTACCTAGATCTCATTGCTGGCTGCAAAGGGCCCCCCACGACTGTTTGAGCTTCAGGGCCCCCAAATTGTAGGTCCGCCACTGCATCTCATTGGTGGCCCCTAACCATGACTAAACTCTTCCTGTTTCAGATCTTTGATGACTCCTGTGCATCTCTTGCGAAAAGAAAAATACTAATGATCCCTACCTTTGGCTTTCTGTTTTGGCCAAATACTGATGCAAAAGTGATCTGACCACTGCAACTCCCCAGAATATCTTCTTGTGGACTCCTCCTGCCCCTCACCCATTTAAAACCCTCTCATTAAAGGCCACTACTAGCAGCTCTGTGGGAAATTATTCATTGTGTCTCTTTCCTTCTTAAATTAAGCTGAATGTGCTGAACTAGTATATTTCTAAAGACAAAAGCCGCTAATGTTATACTTTTTGAGCATCTTTCCTCCCCTCTTCATTACCATGTTGCCAAGCAACACTTTACCAGTACCAGCAGCTGGAAAATGAAAAATCTGATTGTATGAAGAGGAATTAAAAGAGAATATTTTCTGCTCCCCCACAACACCCCCTCCAAAAACCAAAACCACTGTATTTTTCCCCTTGACAACTTCCTGGCAGCATTTCAAGGACTTGTTTTTTCCCCTTGACAATCAATAAACGACAGTTTGCCTTTCTTCTCTCTCAAATGATTCCCAACTATTAAGGGTGCCAGATTAAATGGAGCAGAAGCTATAGTCTTTGGAGATGGAAAGCGTTCCTAAAGGATAGTGCTCATCATAATTCTGTTGAACTCATTAGAAATCCTTACTGTTTGAATGAAACTTGGTGAATGGAAATTGAAAAGTAGTTTGAAAAAGAAAATGAACACTTCCATCGCTTGTGCATCCTGGCTAGTAGATGTCGGAGTAGTAGGAATCCTCTTCTAATCAAGATACTCCTGTAAATACTGTAAATGAAAAAAAATACTGTAAATGATTCCTGAAAAGTTTGAACACCCCCTGAAACTGATTAAGCTTCCCAGAATTATTTATTCTTATATACCGTATATCTGGCTCTTTTCCCACCATACTCAGTGCCCTGGCCTAACAGCAACTCTGGACTAGAAAATAACAATTTGACCAAATTGTTTGACCAAAGCCAAACAGTGAGCTTCATTACCCAGTGGAGATCTGAATCTGGTTTCCATATTTTATTTTTTAAATAGCAAAAAATATATGTCACTTGATTGTCCTAAAATCTATAAGCAGTTTACCAAAACAAAAGCAAAAAAAAATAGACCAGCCTTTCTCAACCTTGGGTCCCTAAATGTTGATGGACTACGATGCCCATCATCCCTGGTGAGAACGGCCAGCAGTCAAGGATGATAAGAGTTGTAGTCCATCAACATCTGAGGACCCAAGGTTGAGAAAAACTGTCTAGTCACTCCGTAATGTCTAGGAAGGTTTGCTCATGACTTTTCATTTGCTGTTTTATACCCCACTAGCAGATAAACATGACAGATAAACTCCACAAAACACCTCGGGGTGATGGTTGCTGCAGTAAATTGGTCTTAGTAAATTGGTCAAACCTGACCTGCTGTCGCACTGATCTGCTACAATCTTGCATTGTAAAAAGAAAAGAAGAACGCCAGCTATTAGGTCGCACATCTTCGGGAGGAGAAAAGGCGAGGGAATAAACCCAACACAAGTCCGGAGTGGAGTTCCTAAGACGGTTGGATGGCACCTTGTATGACTCCTTCTGACAACTCCTGCAGCCAAGCTGGTGCCGAACATAGTGCTCTGCTTTCCTTTGGACCACATCAGCAAGGCTCAGGGGGGCGGTGTGTGTGTCTTGTCATCTGGGCAGCCCAGGACCTCCATACACTCCATACATTTTGAAGGCAGATGAATGCTGTGTGAGATGATTTGGGAGGCATTGACTGTGATAGAGAAGAAACAGGAAGGGAGGGCAATAAAAGGTTATTATGTTTGGTGGCAATGTAAAATCATTTAAAAGGCCTGGGGGGGGGGAACATATAAAGATTTGAAAGGAATGTGGAAAATGATTGCTGTTAAAAAAAATTGAGTTGATATTGAGTTGTACCAGTCTTGATGGATTTATTGAACGAAAGACTTGGTTCCTGTACTTAAGAGTGGATGCCAGGCCAAGACCAGCCAGCCCATATAAAGAAGAAGCCTCCGCCGAAGAAGATAAAGAAGACTGGCAAAATAAACTTTTGAACTATGCAGGACAAATTAGCTAACTTGGAACCCAAGAAAGAAAGAGGACTTTGGTTTTTTCCCCCCCAAAGGATAGTTTAATGCATATCTTTTAAGGTTAGTGTATAGATCTTTATATTAGTATAACTTTTAAAAGTCACTTCTAATAAGATGAAAAAGGTTTTAAATCTGAATTATTAAGTATATACGGTTTTAAGGATGTGTGTGAAGAAGTTCTAATCAATGAAAGCAAGAGGAGGAGTGGCGGGAAGTCAAGTGAAAAACATGGTTTAAAATTTGTTGATTTGTTTTATTTCTGTTTTTTTTGGGGGGGGATTAATAAAAATGTTAACGGAAGACAGATGAATGCCAACAACAACAATGGTCACACCAATGCAGATGCATTTAAAGTGTTTTTATGTGCTTTCTAGGTGAGCTGCGGTGATACAGTTGCTCCAGCAACCCTTTCTAACCCATGTTGGGCCATGGAATAACATCATAAAAGGCAAGCAGCTGCTATTGTGTATCTGACAATAGTGTTTGTCCCTGTTATTAATCACAGTTGTCTATGCTGCTGGACCAGTGAGACATCCTGACCAACCTGCAATGTCATTACAATGTCAATATATAGGTGTTGGTACTGCAGGGAGAGCATCCACTTCAATGCATGCCCAGTTAAGTACAGGCCTCCACCGCTGTGCACAGGCATGACACTAACCAAGTGGGACTAGACATCCTAATCCAGAAATTGATATGTAAATCTACAGTCCAGGGAACTGATGTGAGAAGAGTTGAGAAGCATAAGTCACCCAGTGGCTTGTTGGATCATGCTGTTGCTGCTGCTGCTGTTAATAATAATAATAATAATAATAATAATAATAATAATAATAATAAATACAGATCCAAAACAAATGTACCAGGATAATTTTATCAATGATTGACAGAAGATAGTTAAAAAAGGCACAGTTCAGGTTGAAACACTGATAAATGGAAATACATGATTTCAGTTATATTTAAAGATTTGTGGATTTTTTTAAAAAGAAAAGGTTGATCATGTATTGTGTTGTGTTGCACATTAGTTGATTGGATATTCATTGACTTTCTGTGCACATGTCATTCTTCCTGTTTAGTTTATAAACGGATGAACTACACAAAATAAAACGGCTGGATCAAGCAATACTGAATGGGATGAAGATCAGCTATTCAAACGTCAGTTTCAAACTACCCTGTTTCAGATGAGTTACAGAGCTTTATCTGAATAACAGAATGAAAATAAATGAATGGTGAAAGAAATCTGCCAGTTTAAAGTGACCTTATGTTGGCTCAGGTTCCACAAAGCCAAGAAGCTGAAAGCTAAGGCTGATGGAGAGCAACACCACAAATTATGCTTACCTACAACTTTCCCTCCATGCACATTTTGTTGGACTTTCAGGCAAAACACAGATGGAGAGGGTAAGAGTGCCTGGGACCAGCAAAGAGGTCCCACATTGTCCTGGTCCTGTATTGCATTACAAAGCATCTAAGTCTGACTGTATTGCTACAAGGGGCAAAACTCCTGTGAGTTGCCCCATGACAGTTTCTCAGCAAATGTTCCCATGAGTCTCAAAACCTAATGTCACTGCACCACACTGTGACATCCCATAATGAATAGGCATTGTGCATAATATTCACCAGGTTCACCTCTGTACTTCTGGGGGGGGGGGGAATTAGCTTCACTTTCGCTTTCCGGCATGCACAGCAATATTTTACCAGTATTTGTTTGCCATAGGCTTTAACAGGGCAAGAGAACCCTAAAAATTTGAGCTGCTGATCAGAACTTCACTAATCCACTGAAATGGTCTGCTCCACAAATTTGGCCCTTTCGCAGACCTCATGAGAGATATCATGTATACCAGGCATCCTCAAACTGCGGCCCTCCAGATGTTTTGGCCTACAACTCCCATGAACCCCTAGCTAACAGGACCAGTGGTCAGGGATGATGGGAATTGTAGTCCAAAACATCTAGAGGGCCGAAGTTTGGGGATGCCTGATGTATACCATTGTCTCAAACCAATAGCCCATCAGATGCCATTATTATAAGCTATAGATTTGGGTGGGTTAGAATTATGGAATATTGCTTTTGCTACTCACCTTAACTCTAGATTCAGGTAGGTAGCAGTGTTGGTCTGATGCAGACAAAATAAATAAACAATTTTTTAAAATTGTCCAGTACCACCTTAGAGACCAACTAAGTTTGTTTCCGAAAGCTTATACCCAGAACAAACTTAGTTGGTCTCTAAGGTGCTACTGGGCAATTTTTTAATTTTTCAAATTTATTTCACCTTAACTGTAGGAGCATCTCTGAGCTCCTATGATACATTATATAAATATCTAGAGGAAAATAGTCCTGCTTGTTTTGGTTCTCTTCTGAATTACACAAGCATTTTTAAATAAAATTTGATTAACATTCCACCCTAAACCCAAGCAAGTTCCATAAAATATCTAGAGGGGTATAAAGCATTCACAGTCAAATGACAACCTATAAATGAAACAACTGTGGGAGAAGACTGTATTCATAAAAATAAAATATATATTCAGGGATGGACGTCAGTCCCAGAAGTTTCAGCAGCTTACTTAGTGACACTGCCTTTGCCTGTTCTCTGTTTCCTCAAGTGATATGCATATGTTGTTAAGTAAAAGATCCATCCCAGGTGATCCACCGTTAGGCATATTTCCCCTCAGCTTTTCCCCCTCTCTCTAAACAAGATGGAATAGCTAGCATCTGAATGCTTACCATTACATTTATTCTCTGCAATGCATTCCATTTGCATTCCATTCAGACAATATGCAATACTGTTGATGATTGCTGTCTGAATAGCAAAGATGCCAGTCTGGCAGAATTGCATGAGCCATGGGGAATACATAGATTAGAACTTAAAATGTAGCTGAATCAAGTTCTCTTTGTTAACTAACCCATTTACTACATGGATAGTAATTTGTGAAGGAAAATTCCAATTTTGGAAATTCAGTTTTCTTAATGGAAACATTTGAGAAGATCCAATGGTCATAAAACGACAACAGTTATGAGACCACTGAAGCAAATGTACTTTTGTAAGAATAAGCCTCTTCTTTCTTTGGCAAATTGAAACATCTTGCAAGGTGGAAGGGAAAAGATTCAAATTCACTATGCTATAGTTAAGGGACGTTATAATATAGCTAGTGCAGCTTTCAAAAATAGTATTTTGTATTACAGAAAAACTTATTTTTTATGTATCAGGCATAATTGGCACTGCAGCCAGAGAATTTTAAACCCTGACTTTCAAAAGATGGGAAGTTATGTAGCTGCTTAAAAAGAAACCTGTATCTCATGCTCAACAAATAAGCCTTTCTGAAAACTATTATCATTAGTACTTATTAAATTTCTATACCACCCTTCAAGTTTAACAAGTTGAACATGAGTCAACAGTTGATGCAGCAGCAAAAAAAGCTAATGCTATTCCGGGCTACATCAACAGGAATATAGTGTCCTGACCAAGGGAGGTCAAAGTGGTGCTCCATTCTGCCTTGGTCAGGCCACACTTGGAGTACTGTGTGCAGTTCTGCACACCACAATTTTAGAAGGGTGTTCAAGCTGGAACGTGTGCAGAGGAAGGAGGCCAAGGGTCTGGAAACCAAGCCTTATAAGGAACAGTTGATGGAATTGGGTATGCTTTGCATTAAAAAAGAGGAGACTGAGAGGAGATATGATAGCCGTCTTCAAATGCAGGTGAAACTCGGACAATTAGAATATCGCCGAAAAGTGCATTTATTTCAGTAATGCAACTTATTATTTTTTCTTTTTCTTTTAATTTTTACAAATGCTTTCTTTTGGAAATTCCACAGTAATAAAACAAATAGTTACAATAATACAAAAATAAACATCACTATTACATTTCATTAATTACATTCTCAACCTTATCTGGCCACAGTGATCCATGCAATGGTCACCTCTAGACTTGATTATTGTAACTCGCTCTATGCGGGGCTGCCCTTGAAACTGACCCAGAAACTCCAGCGGGTGTGACCCGCGGAGGCCATTAAGGTCCACAAATAATAACATACTGGAGATCCTGAGTCACAAGGTGGTTAGGCTGGCCTCGACCAGGACCAGGGCCTTCTCAGTACTGGCCCCGACCTGGTGGAACGCTCTGTCTCAGGAGACTAGGGCCTTGCGGGATTTGTCATCTTTTCGTAGGGCCTGCAAGACAGAACTGTTCCGTTTGGCCTTTGGACTGACGCAGTCTGACCCTGGGATTACCCTCCCTTAAGGTTTTATCTCATAATGGTTTTAACTTATTTGTAGATTTTTAATTTTAAAATTAAATTTTAACATTGTATTAATTTGCATTTTAACTGAATTGTTGTTTTTTTCTATACTTGTGTTGATATTTTCGTTGTTAGCTGCACTGAGCCCGGTCTTGACTGGGAAGGGCGGGGTATAAATAAAATTATTATTATTATTATTATTATTATTATTATTATTATTATTATTATTATTATTGACCCGCCTAACGACAAATAATTGCAATCACAACAAATAAAGACTTGACATATCTTGCTTTGCATGTCATGCATATCTCATATATTGGTTTCACCTTTTAAGTTGCATTACTGAAATAAACACTTTTCGACGATATTCTAATTTTCAGAGTTTCACCTGTATCTTAAGGGCTGCCATGTGGAAGATGGAGCAAGTTTGTTTCAGGAAGAATTTTCTGATGGTAAGAACTGTTCAACAGTGGAATGCGCTTCTTCAGAAGGTGGTGGACTCTCCTTCCTTGTAGGTTTTGAAGCAGAGGTTGGATGGCTATCTGTCTTGGATGCTTTAGTTGAGATTCCTGCATTGCAGGGGTTGAAGTAGATGATCCTCAGGGCCCCTTTCAACTCCACAATTCTATGATCACAGGGCAGTTTACAATATAAAAACACAAAAACATATACCATAATAACAAAGAAAAACAATACCCCCCCCATTTAAAATGTGATAAATTGCTTAATTAGCTGAAGGCCTGGGAGGAGAGGAAAGTTTTTGCTTGGTGCCTATAGAGAATATATACACACAAAATCATCAACCATTTGGTCCTTTTTTATCCTATATGTGCTCAGCTCAGCTCAGATGTGTAGAAGATTTACTTGGAAGGGATACCTTGGAATTAATAAATTATGTCTTAATAGCTGGAAAAGTCAACTTTATGCGTTTTATTGAATACATATTGAATACATACAGTATTCATATTGAATACATACATATTGAATACATACAGTACAAGTATTGGAATATTACATCAGTCCCCTTGATTAATTTTACTAGGACTAGGGAAGGCAGAAGGGTGCATGGCATTTTTTTTTTTTAACAAGATGGTCTTTTATTGTTATGCAGTGGCACAAATCTGCTCCACTTCCCAGTGGGGAGGAGTTGCGGTGGACCACGTGGCCACCCACTCCCCTCCAAGGGAAGTCCTGTGTCCCCCGGAGGTTCCCGGCCATGTCATTGTCCAGCCAGCCAATCCGCTGGCAGGGGGCGTGGCCAGGACCCATTTAAACTGAGGCACAAGCCGGAGAGCTTCCTCTTGGCTTGCTTCCTCAATCTCCCGCCTACCCTCCCTATTTTCAGTTTTCGACATTTGGCCTTGCTATGGTCGCCGTTGAGGGGCCTGGTAGGACATTTTCCACTTGGCAAACTGGCATGGGCCATTTGGTTTTCACCTACCTCGTAGCAATCCTCACAACTTTGGGTTTGGCGGTTAGGCATTGGGTGATCTTATGGTGGGGGAGGGGAGATGCGGCCATCACCTGCCCCTCCAAGCTTAATGGTATTCTGTTAAAGGAATCCGGGGGTGTGGATCTTGTCCAAAGCCTGTGGAGGGGCTACGGCCATGCCATGACCCCACTGGGAACCCAGGGGGATCTTGAGTTGGTTTGCATCAAGGGGGCTCCCCCTACCGGTGGTTGACCCTTACAGGACTCCCTGCATGATGGGCAGGAGACAGATATAGTCAGGTCAATTCCCATGCCTAAGCTAATACCACTCACACTCCATAACCAATAAAGTTGTGGCATAATCATTATCCTAATATCCTAATATCCGTGTCCTTGTGTCTTCTTCATCAACGAGGGGGTGGCTTTGGGGTCCCAACGCGCAATACTTTTTCTGGCAATGCTAATCCGTTTTCATCCGTTTTCATCTATTTCATTATATTATTTATGTTTTTTCTTTCCTGGACACACCATATTTAAGGCTTGACACAAGAGCTGCTTAAAGAAAAGCTGCCTTAATGGCATTTGCATTCCTGCCCCCCCCCCAGTTAATGTCGCTTCCAATGACTCTTACATCACACCCTTAACTTATCTTTAAACCATGCAGTATAAAGGCAGTCTGAAGGCTTAGTGTGGATTGCTGCCACAGCAGAAACTTTTAAGCAAAAGTATGTACGACATCCGATTCCACCTTTAAGCTGGCTGGAAAGAAAAGAAAAATATGTGCAGCTGCAAGGAAATTGAGAGTTTGAATGGATGGAGATGTTTTGCAAATTACACTAGGGATAAGTCTGTTTGTTCTTAAAAAAATGAGACCCATTTGCTTCATTCATTTTTGTAATGAAAGTGAATGGAAAGAGAAATGATTCAAATGATGAATGAAATCATATTTGTTTCATTTTCCCATTCATTTTCAATTGCTTTGCATTGGAGGCACTGTTTCATTTGAGAGGCATAGTCTTGCACAGTTCACACAAAGGTCGCAGGTAAGAGAAAGATTAGGAGCCGTGAAACTGACAGATTGGAAAGGGTTTTTTCTTAGGGACTGTTCAGGTTGCAGAAAGGTTCTGGGGAAGAGATAAATATGTAAAACTGATGTATTAGAAAGCTTTATGTGCCTGTTAAATTGCCTATTACATGGGGAAGGAACTATTACTAAATGGACAATGTTACAGGTAGGTAGCCGTGTTGGTCTGAGTCGAAGCAAAATAAAAAAATTCCTTCAGTAGCACCTTAAAGACCAACTAAGTTTATATTTTGGTATGAGCTTTCGTGTGCATGCACACTTGTATCTGAAGAAGTGTGTATCTGAAAAAGTGTGCATGCACACGAAAGCTCATACCAAAATATAAACTTAGTTGGTCTTTAAGGTGCTACTGAAGGAATTTTTTTATTTAAATGGACAATGGTCTAACTGAACTTTAAATGAATCGAACTAGAAAATTATATTGTGGGTGGTTATCTTAAATAAATCACAATATAAAGTATAAATTGCTGCCTGTGATTAATTAAACTAAGGATTGATTAGAAATTCTTACCTTCCAAGTCCCGGACTGCAGAATCCGGGACCGGCAGCCGTGTGACACTGAAAGTTGCATCAATGTAACTTCCGGTGTCGCTTTGCCCTTCTATGGGCACCAAAAATGGCCACCACCGGCTTCAAAAGTAGCTTCTACGCATGACCGGAAGTGCGTCGACGCAACTTCCGGTGTCGCCCCGCCCATCTATGGGCACCAAAATGGCCACTGCCGACACCGGAAGTCGCATCTACGCACTTCCGGTCTATGGGCACAAAAAATGGCCGCCGGCAGGAGAAAATAACGGAGAAAAACGGGAGACAAAGTGATACGGGGGACCACCAGGAAAAGGTAAGTAAAAACGGGTGTTTCCCGGGGAAAACGGGAGACTTGGCAGCTATGTTAGAAATTATCGTTACCTTTTCTTTTTTCCTGTCCTCCATTGAATGGAAGAAAGTGTGGAAGAAAAGCTTGGCTCCACGAACTCTAGATTGGTTTGAAAGGATCTGGAACGTGGTTCATTGTTCAATGAATTTGAACATACTGAAAAAGGTAAAGGACCCCTGGACAGTTAAGTCCATTCAAAGGCGACTATGGGATGCGGTATTCATCTCGCTTTCAGGCCGAGGGAGCCGGCGTTTGTCCACAGACAGCTTTCCAGGTTATGTGGCCAGTATGACTAAACCGCTTCTGGCGCAACAGAACACCGTGACAGAAACCAGAGCACATGGAAACGCAGTTCACCTTCCCGCCACAGAGGTACCTATTTATCTACTTGCACTGGTGTGCTTTCGAACTGCTAGGTTGGCAGGAGCTGGAACAGAACAACGGGAGTTCACCCTGTTGCAGGGATTCGAACCGCTGACCTTCTGACCAGCAAGCCCAAGAGGCTCAGTGGTTTAGACCACAGTGCCACCCGCTTTGTAGTATGAATTTGAACATACTGCATATACATTGGATATACATGTTTTGAATAATAAGGTTCAGGACAATGTATATGGATGGAGGTTTAGTTATATTTTAATCTATTAATCTATTATCTTTATGTATTACTTATTAATGTATTGTAATTATTGTATTGTAGTTTTATCATTATTGTTTGCATACTCAAAATAAAGGAAATAAAAGGCACCCCCTAATGGTCTTGATGTATGGCCAAAGTCCTCAGGTTTTCTATACTGGATTGGAATAAAATGAAAAGATGGTAGAATGTACAATATGTAGAGACCTTGAAGGCTAGCTGCAGATATGGTAGCATTAGCAAAGGACAGCATTAGGAGAAAAAAACAGAGCATATTTGAAACCATCGTGGAAGATACCAGATTTTTTTAAAAAAGTATGAGAGTCTAAAGTAATGGTATGAAATGGCAAAGTAAAGAGTGGAGTGGATGGGACTATGAAAGCAAGAGTTGCCCACAGAATTATGTTGTGGGAAGGATTCAGCCACATACCAACACAATAGACCCACTCTATAAATTCCTGGGAAAATGCATTAGTAAGTGTGGGATTACACCTGATTGACAGCAAGTCATATGAACCCCATGCAAACAAATCATAATGAATGCTCAATAAAGAGGGTACTGTATAACCTTCATGTAAGCTTTGTGAAAACAAATCAGGATGAATACTCAATAAGCAAGTCATCCGGAAGCAGCCAAGGTGTCTGAAAGGAGTTCAAATTGCCCTTAGCAACTGCCTCTTCATCCTTAGATCTTTCTCTTAGTTTTGGAGCCAATGGGCCTAATTTGATAGAACATTTGAAGGAGATATTACTTATTTATTTAGAATATTTAGATACTGCCCCTCATTAGCAAATTCCAGGGTGGTTTATATCAAAACAGCATGCATTAAAAACAACAGGAACTCAAAACATCAGTATCAAGGTAGGAAAATGTTCTCTAGCTTGATTTCCTGGAAGACTTGATAACTGATTCACTAATTACTCAGACCCAAATCAGATAGGTGCTGGAGAGAAAAACAAGTTAACTGGTAAATCATACTACATTCAGCTATTATGAACTGGATTAATCACATTTGCTAAAGAAATTGCACCTGTCGAATGACCTTTAGTGATGTTAAACCATGGCAGTGTCATGTCATAATACGGAGTAAAAATATTGCCATGAAAGTACCAACACGTCCACATCAACATAAGCAGTGGCCTTCTCTAGCCACCTACGGCATTAAGCGGTATACAAATAACCCCTAAAATAAACACCCCTTTTAAGGTGAGAGTGAGATGGATGTAGTACTGATGTCATAATGGAAGCTGTTCCTCAGGGAAGGATGGAAAGATGTTTACAATTCATTGCTATAGAATGGTTCAGTGGTGGCTGTTTCCATTGGAAACAGTAGGGTGGAAGTCAGGGGAGCCAACAGTTGGTGGAGCCAGAGCCAATGACAGGCAAAGCTAGCTAATTCTAATTTAGTCTCCACCCTCCTTCCTGCTACGTTTGGCAAAGGCAACACTGATATTAAGTAGGATGAAGCTGACAGGCAGTATCACTTCCTAGAATGGGTGTAAGTAAGTACAGTGGTATCTTGGTTCTCAAATGCCTTGGTACCTAAACTTGGAACCCAAACACTGCAAACCCAGAAGTAAGTGTTCCGGTTTGCAATCTTTTTTCGGAAGCTTTTTTTTTTTTTGAAGAACTTGCTCCGTTTTGAGTACTTTTTCCCCGAAGAACTTTTTTCGAAGAACTTGCTCCGTTTTTAATTGTTACACTGAGGTCTGTCTGTTTTTGCTATTTATTTTGTGTTTTTGTTATTGCGGCTTTTTTGTTTTGTTTTTGTGACTGTGTGGAACCCAGTTCAGCTACTGATTGATTTATAGTGTGACTGTAGTACATTGGTTATTGCTTTCCTTTTATGGATCAGTGATCTCATTAGATAGTAAAATTCATGTTCCATTGCTATTTTGGGGGTTGTTTTTAAAAGTCTGGAACTGATTAATCCATTTTGCATTGCTTTCTATGGGAAAGCACGCCTTGGTTTTGGAATGCTTTGCTTTTGGAACAGACTTCCGGAACAGATTAAGTTTGAGAACCAAGGTACCACTGTACGCAGGCAGGTTAAGGGGTTCGTGAAGTCAGACTGAGTGTTGTGGGGCAATGGCCCATTTGCCCTAAGAAACCGGCTCTCCCTGATACTGCTATTTTTAATATTTATAGAAAAAGATTTTTTTTAAAAAAAATAGATGCAGCTACAGACAAATGCTATGAAGCCTTGGGTTGGAAGACTGCAGTTTTTTCATTATCATTATTATTTAGAAAGCTTGCCCCCAAATAGCAAAGTAATTTTCAACAAGTGATAGGTTATCCACGTCCCAGGAAAGAGTGATATACAGCAAATAGGACAAGAGGAAATAATTGTTTGGTTCAAAAATATTCCTCGCATGGAAGCCATTCTGCAAAGTTCACAAAGGTAATTGCTTATGCTTTGTTTGATGATAGGTAGGCAGGACCTGCATAAATCAACGTACCAGAATGCATTGATTATGCTGAGTCAAAAGAAGACATTTTCAACCCAAATGTGCCCTTTGCCATCACACCCAAAAGGGGACTCAAGAGACATGGGGAAATAGGTTTTTATTTATTAAATGTAACAAGATTAGAGGATCTGCGAACAAACCTAATTAACCAGATTAACCAAATCAAATTTATCCAGGCAGGTGAATTATGCAATAAAGGTGGTGGGGGCAGTGGGGGGGGGAGATAGACTTCTATCCCTCTTTTCTCCTGGGTATTTTGACAGCTGCATACTGTGGCCAAACCTTGTGCAGCAAGGTTTTGAAAGAATTCTCTCTCTCTGCACCTTGAGTATTTGAATATGGCATGCACACAATGGTCCTGTCAGCCAGTGTTTACTCAGGTGTGTGTGCCAGACCTAAAGGGCACCTTCCAGGACTCTACCCTGCCAGACAGAGACTATGGAAGGAGACTAAGGTAAAAAGGTAAAGGGACCCCTAACCATGAGGTCCAGTCATGACCGACTCTGGGGTTGCGCGCTCATCTCGCATTATTGGCCGAGGGAGCCGACGTACAGCTTCCAGGTCATGTGGCCAGCATGACAAAGCCGCTTCTGGCGAACCAGAGCAGCACATGGAAATGCCGTCTACCTTCCCGCTTGGAGCGGTACCTATTTATCTACTTGCATTTTGACGTGCTTTCGAACTGCTAGGTTGGCAGGAGCTGGGACCAAGCAACGGGAGCTCATCCCGTCACAGGGATTCGAACCGCCGACCTTCTGATCAGCAAGCCCTAGGCTCAGTGGTTTAAACACAGCGCCAGACAGAGACCATGGAAGGAGACTAAAGGATGCCCTTAAACCAATGGTGCCTCGTGTGTTGAAGCAACCATTTCTTAAATAATCTCATCTGCCCAGACTAAATTGGGCCAAATTAAGAAACACAACGTAGCTCCAGTCACACAGAAAATATCCAAATGTGAAGTAGACACACACAAAAAAAAACCATTTCCCCAAAGGCCAATGAGGGGCTCCCACCAAAAACCCCTTAAAAAGTGACTAGCAGGGCCCATAGTGTGTTCATGCATACATCATTTTATTTGTATACTTTTGTTGTTGTTGTTTAGTCGTTTAGTCGTGTCCAACTCTTCGTGACCCCATGGACCATAGCACGCCAGGCACTCCTGTCTTGCACTGCCTCCTGCAGTTTGGTCAAACTCATGTTCGTAGCTTCGAGAACACTGTCCAACCATCTTGTCCTCTGTTGTCCCCTTCTCCTAGTGCCCTCAATCTTTCCCAACATCAGGGTCTTTTCCAAGGATTCTTCTCTTCTCATGAGGTGGCCAAAGTATTGGAGCCTCAGCTTCACGATCTGTACTTCCAGGGAGCTCTCAGGGCTGATTTCCTTAAGAATGGATAGGTTTGATCTTCTTGCAGTCCATGGGACTCTCAAGAGTCTCCTCCAGCACCATAATTCAAAAGCATCAATTCTTCGGCGATCAGCCTTCTTTATGGTCCAGCTCTCACTTCCATACATCGCTACTGGGAAAACCATAGCTTTAACTATACGGACCTTTGTCGGCAAGGTGATGTCTCTGCTTTTTAAGATGCTGTCTAGGTTTGTCATTGCTTTTCTCCCAAGAAGCAGGCGTCTTTTAATTTCGTGACTGCTGTCACCATCTGCAGTGATCAAGGAGCCCAAGAAAGTAAAATCTCTCACTGCCTCCATTTCTTCCCCTTCTATTTGCCAGGAGGTGATGGGACCAGTGGCCATGATCTTGGTTTTTTTGATGTTGAGCTTTAGACCATATTTTGCGCTCTCCTCTTTCACCGTCATTAAAAGGGTGAATTTGTATACTACCTTTCCATAGTTCAAATCATGCTCAAGGCAGCTTACAACATAAACAAATACAGTGGACCCTCTAGTTACATACCGCTCTGGATCCGTAACTTTCGGGTTATGAACATGTCGTGTGTGCATGTGCAAAAGCAGCGCCTCTGCCTACGGACTTTTCCGGTTGCGGACGGACCCCCAGAACTAATTGAATTCGTATCCAGCGGCTCCACCATACATGATTATAAGCATAGCCAAAAGTAGTCATAAACAATAAATAAAATATCAAAATAGAAATTGAACAATTTCCACACAAATCATAATATGATCTACAATTAAGATACAAAATTAAATAAATATCAATAACGGCAACAGCTCATGCCCCAACAAAAACATCTAAACAACACCCCAGCCCAAAAGTCTGTTTAGCAGCCTTAGCTTTTGTAGCTGGAGTCAGTCAAGGCCCTGCCCTCCCATGCCAGGTAGAAAAAGAGCTGCAAGGTGGGGAACAGGTCTTCCAGGACTCACAGCCAAGATGTAAAGGGTGGGAGGGCAGGTGAAGAAGAAAAGGGGAGAATAGGAGGTGGAGCTGACTTAATAAGCCTGGTCTCTACCTCAAGATTGCCCACATGCCTCTCTCTTTCCTCCCCCAGCCATACCACTCTCTTTTTCCTTCCTGGGGAGGAAAGGTGTGGCAGACTTGACAAACATACACCCTGATGGGGAATGGCATTTGTCCAAAGGTGCAAAGGTGCTCACAAGAAGATGGGTGTTGGGGAGAAATGTATCGCGATTACTGAGCAAACTGGGCCCGCTTCACGCATATGTAGGTAACAGGTTAGCACATAATGTGCACATTATTAACAGGTTAGCACATTTAGAAATGCACATCTCATTGAAAGTTTGCAGCTTTGATCCATTTTTGTGACCAGAGGGCCAAGTGACCTTTGTGGCTAGGAATGCCTTCTACCAGCTTTCACTGGTATACAGTGGTAATTCGACTTACGAACGACTCGATAACCGAATTTTTCGACTTACGAATGGGGCAAATGGCCGCACGCTTACAAATTTCTCGACATCCGAACGGAAACCGCGGCCGTTTTAGATAGGGTTTTTTTGACTTACGAATTTTTAGATGGGGTTGCTTCGACTTACGAATTTTTCTGTTTCCAATGCATTCCTATGGGAAATCGCGTTTCCAATGGCGCTTTTCGACTTACGAATTTTTCGACCTACGAAGGTGCCTTCGGAACGGATTAAATTCGTAAATCGAGGCACCACTGCACCAGCTACAACCATTCATGGACTAGGATAGCCTGATCACAGTGGTCCATACATTGGTAACCTCCAAACTCTATTACTCTAACATACATTTTGTGAGGCTTCCTTTACATCTGGAGCTTAAAGAAGCTCAAAAATGGAATAAAAACAACAGTGTATCAAGGCTGTGAATAGGACTGGATAAAGCACTACAGACTACTAAGGTGAATAGTCATTATGTGGCTTTTTTGCACCCTTTAGAGCCTACTTTTCATGCTGAATATGGAACCTCAAAGCTCCAGTGCAGCAACAACACTAATATTGAACGAAGTATGTCAAGATTCTATGATGTGGAAAGGCAGCTATTCAAACTCATGCTTTGAGGAACAATATGCGAGACAAAATGCAAATTTTAAAAACTCAAATGTTTACAGAGAACAAAAGTTGTCCAGTTGGCATGTGCTTATCCAAATAATTGTAAGCAACTTCTTGGGGAATATACAAAGCAGATATCATAAAGCGGGATAAATGTCAATGATCCACTGTTGGTGTTATTCATTTATTTGGGAGGTTTAGCTAACTTTTCTGTGTGTGTGTAGAGAATCACAGGGCTGTGTTGCCTTGCCCTGCCCCCTGCATGCCACAATGGGCTCTTTGGGCATACTGATGTAAACACATTGAGCTTACCCTAGTGGGGACTTAAAGCCCCTTCTGACATGCTCTGAACGCTTGGATGGTGGGGCATGTTAGGAGAGTCCTACACACGAGTAGGACCTTGGTAAAGACACATGCCCGACTGGCATGTTCTCTCCTTCCTGGTCAATTGTTCGGGAGCTTCAAAAGTTTTCTTCTGCCTGAACATCACAGCAACTGATGCTAACAGACATCAGCACACTCAGGGATCCGCAGAGTGTTCGCAGTTTGCATAACAGACCTCAGCAACTCAGCATTTGGCTAATCTACTTTATTTACATATAAACACACACGAAGCACTGCAACATGGCTCCCTCTCTCTCTGGCATCAGGCAGCAAAGAGAAAGAACAAAGGACAATAGTCCCACTTCAGGAAACACAGTAACACAAACATCCTGGCTCCATCACTTCCTACTCTGTGGAATAAAAACATACACCGTCATGTGATAGACAACAATCCCATGACTGCAGACACGAGGAATGAATCTCCAACAGTGCATGTGAGCACTGGAGTAGAACTAATACATGTAGTTCCCTCCCCACTTCCAATGTGGGACAGCGGTGCTTGTCTGAATGCCCCTATACTCACACCACTCTAGCAAAAGCTATTGGTGCACAGGTTCAGACTCATGGACATGAAGAAACTAAAAATGTTTTGGGGAAACTTAATTGCATCTGGCATATGCACTGCTAAACAACCAATTAGCGCTATCAGCTCTGTAAAGGGAAGGGAAGCTGAATCCGACATCCGTGTGTGTCTCCCTCTCCCCCCCCCCCCCAGCTTTAAGAACTGATAGCATTGATGCCTGATGGAATGAGAGGGAGGGGCAATGTTCTTCAGAAGCAACTTTCCCCATTGATCTAGTAGGTGAACCATGGCCTTTTCAAGCATGTCATTATAAGATAGCAAGCATACATCAAAGCTGTGACTCACCTCTCATTTCGGATGAAAGATGAAAACTAAAGTGCACTATTAGGTTTAAAGGTTTAAAGGTTTAAAACAGAAGAAAATCCACAAACCTCCTCAAAGACCTATTGATTATCAGGCCTGTTGGTTTTGCAACACATTGCTGCAAAGCAGCAGCTTGGAGAACCTTTTTGGCTGAAGAGTGAGGAGGCAATGCTCTGAATGAATGAACAAACTGGTAACAGGCAAGTCAAAATTAAAGTACTTGCACAGGGTTTCCACCAACGTGGTTTGTTAGGGTGAATCCCGCCCAACGACTTTGTGATCTAAACATGCTGCAATGGGTGTGGGTGCATGGATATGCTTCTGTTGTCAAAGGAAGTAGAGGCAGAATCTTGCCAAGCTATCAGAATCCACAACTAAATGGGGTTAATGCTTCTTTTTTAAAGTGTCCGTCCTTATTTATTTCTGAATGAAGGTTCAAAATAGAAATGAGCAGTTATGGAGTTGCATTGTCTAAGCATAGCTTTGGCTATCAAGCCAAGCTTATGCGCCTTTGCTGAGCTCTTGGTAGCTGAACGGAAAATATATTGCCATCAAATATTTATGAGTCTTGGTGAAAACGAAGCCTATTTTAGTAAATAATAATTAAAAATATGCTCAAAACACCCAAAGTGACATTTGTATTAGCTCTAGTTAATATACATTGATTGGAAGAAAACGCATCTTTATGACTAAAAGTGCATGGTTTAAGGAAATGAGACAGCATCAGTTTCAGGGGCAGAACTGCCAAACAGAACGGCAAAGGATTGGATTTGTTTTATATGCAGGGGATTTAGCAAGAAGGCACTGATGTAAACTATGCCTAGGAAGAAGTAACTGCTAAAATTCATTTCAGCAGTTTACTTTATTCCAGACATGGCAGGAATACCTATAGATCTTCAGAAATATGCGAGTTTGCTTATTCTCTTTATTAGTGATCTATCTGGCAGAGTTGTACAGAATTTAATCCCATCAAAAGACTATTTTATGTGTGTGTGGATTTATGTATTTGATAAACATACACCTATAACAACACTTTTTAAATAAATAAAAAATCATATTCAGGCAGTATTATACTCTCAACATTTCTCAAGCATTCATCAAATTTATTATCCATCCTACAGCAGGAGGTCCCAGGGCAAGTGATGAAAATTTAGAATTAAAAACAGTGAAAACAAATTACTGTCACAGGAATAGGGTGGGTCCTTCTCGGCAACTTAATAGGCCATTAATAGTCCCATTTGGCAGGCAAAAAACTGAGGCTGAGGTAGCTTGATATGCCCAAGGCCACAGTCCAGACTACAACACCTTTGTATACAGCCTGTGCATGCAAATAGTGTAGAAGTAAAATGAGGTGGGCTCTTCCAATATGTTTCAGACCTTGGAGCCTTCTAGAATCCTGAACTGACCCTGAAAAGGATGGAGGTGTTTATTCAGGTATGCTCAGCTAAGCCACGAGGCCTTTAAAGTGGATTGTGTTATGTTCCCTGTATTTTGATCCGATCCAAAGAACATTCTGTATCAGTTGCAGCTTTTGCAGCTTTTGAACCTCCTTTAAAAAAATACAGAATACATTGCACTGATCCGCTGTAGATATTGCACATAAATGGATGGCAGTGGCTAATTTTTTATCTTTGAAGGAAGGCACAGTCACATAATGAGCACAACCAGGTTGAAAAGAGAACCTGACAGGGCAAGGTGTGTGATCCCATTCATTACCAGAGAACTCACTTCTGCAGATCCCATTGGTGTCACTTCTATCTTGTCAGGATTTTCTGTCAGCCTTTTCTTATTTATCCTGCTGATGATTGCATCATGAGGTTTTTTGGGGGGGTGGGGTGGGGGAGAATAGGCTAATGTGAGGTCCTTCTAAGACCTGGATTCAGCAAGTGTTAAAATATGAGCCAGTCTAGCTTGCTGATGAGGCGATCGCCTGGGTGATGAGCCATTATAGGGAACAAAAAGGAAGAGGCTCTGTGCAAGATGGCAAGTGGGCAGGGCTCCCTTCCTCAACAAATAAAGCCAGAGTTTAGAGCAGAGATTGTGGGAGTGCTGTGAGCCAGAGTAAAAGCAGCAAGCTGGAAAGAAATTTGAATTCAAGTTTTTAAAATTTCTATCTGGTTTTGTAGTAAGGTTAAGGCTTCCTGGGAAATGATATATAATGAATTGAAAAGGATGTTTAAAATAACCTTTATAAAAACACACACAGAGAGAGAAGCTTTTCTTTTGGGAATTATAGGGACGGAACTACCTAAAATGTATAGAACTTTTTTTATGTATGCAACTACAGCAGCAAGAATGTTACTCACCCAAAAATGGAAAGAAGCAGAAGTCTCAGCAAAGGAAGAATGGATACAAAAACTTATGGAATATGCAAAAATGGTGAAACTTACCGGAAGAATAAGATATTAAGATAACAAACTTTTAAATAAAAGAATGGAAATGGTTTATTGAATATTTACAGATAAATTGCAAAAACATTGGCAAGATTACTGTAATAACCTGCAATTTCATAAGACTATATATTTAAAGTAGATAATTAAATTAGCAAATTAAATGAATTTGGGTATGCAGAAGATATTAAAAAATAAATATAAGGAACTGTAGAAAGAGGGGGAAGGAAGTCAGACCTTGAAATGTGAAAATGATTGTAAAATTCATGGAATGTATAAATTTGAAAAGTATAAATATATTTTTTAAAAGAAAAAAAGAAAAAAAAGAAATTTGAATCCAAAGCTGAGGCTATGGCAGAAATAAGACCCCTTTGGGGTATTAATGCTGTGAACCCCTCCACCACAGGCTCAGCTTGTATATATGTGTAAATAAACCACATATCATAAAGACACTACGGACTCCGCTGTGCCCCATTCCAAAAGGAAGCACGAACCCTGGGTAAACCCAGAACCCCTGGAATCTCACACTGCTCAGAGATTAGGGTGGCTTGCAACAATAGTATCGAGACAGGAGTTTGAGGAATCCACTGTTTCTGATATCACCCAGCAGCTGCATGTAGATAGCACGGGAGGCAGTGGATGACAGGAGTGCCTGGCGTGATCTGGTCCATGGGGTCACAAAGAGTCGGACACGACTAAACAACAATATCTGTAGCAGCCTTTGACAATGGTCATGCTTGCTGGAGCTGATGGGAGATGTAGTCCAAACATATGGAGTGCAACAAATTGGCAAAGGCTAGTCTATAGCAGGCATCCCCAAACTTTAGCCCTCCAGATGTTTTGGACTACAATTCCCATCTTCCCCGACCACTGGTCCTGTTAGCTAGGGATCATGGGAGTTGTAGGCCAAAACATCTGGAGGGGCGCAGTTTGGGGATGCCTGGTCTGTAGTATAGACTTGACACAAAGGAAAAACTCGTCAGTGACATGGAGATTTGGCATTATTTTCTACCCCCTGTTTTTGATCATAAGAAGAGCCTGCCAGAAACCCATAAACAGGACCCAAGCACAAAGCCCCCGCTCGTCTCCTGTGGTTTCCAGCAACTGGTATTCAGGAGCATTGCTGCCACCAAACATGGAGGAAAAGCACAGCCATCACACTCCATGTTTTGTCAGTGTTGGCCACTCAATTCTAACGCAGAGTAAATATATTTTTTGCTTTCCATGTACTTACAGATAAAACTCAAAGGACACCAGTGCACTAGCAAGGTTAATGACGGCATCCGTTGTGCTCTTGGTTTTAAAAACGAATATGCAAATCTATCTGACTTGGCTTAGCTCCCCTTCTCCCCTGTGCTTCTGACTGGCTTAGCAGTCCTCAGAGTATGTTTTATTCAGGAGAACAAAACATGCTGGAACCTGAGACTTTGGTGAATAATAAATTGACTTTGCCTTGGCCTTTTAGCTCATTATGAATCTTTTAAAAGGTTAGTGTTCTTTTCTTGTCTCCAGCTGCAGCGTTTTGCTATTTTTTTTCTTTCTTTCCTGAAGCTGAGATTTGATACAGAATTGCATAGTGTGAGTTGGAGCATCTTTTATAAGATCTGGAAAGTGCTGCCTGTTTATTAAGCCAACGTAGAAAGAGGGTGGATTATAATATTTTCATAGCCATTTTTCTAGTTTATATTTTGTTTCTGCATCGCTAACTGATCTGAGCCATCAGATCAGGGTATTTTTGTGTGTGTGTTCGTGTTTTTAATTGTAACTCCTGTCACTTGGCATTATCAGATTGCCATTTTCACATCTCCATCATCTCAGGTGCAGGCATTTCAAACATACAAAAAGATTTAGTGCACAGAGGGGCAACTGACAAGGTGATGTCCAGATATGCCCTTCTGGTCCATGTTTTCCAGACTACTATGCTAGAAACAAAGTGATCTTATGTCCACAGTGGCATGTAAAAGGAGCGAAGGAAATACCCCATATTAGAAAGTAAAACAGGTACCCATATGGAAAAATCAGAAATCAACAGAGGGCATTGCTGCCAAGTCTCCCGTATTCCCCGGGAAACCCCCGTTTTTCCAGCCGTTTCCCGCTGGCAGCCCGGATTTTTAAAAACCCCGTAAATCCCCCGGATTCTTACCGGCCCGGGGGGCCTCCTTCTGCGCATGTCTGGAGTCTCTGGACATGCACAGAAGCAATTTCTGTCGCTGCGGCCATTTTGGAAATGGGCAGAGCATGCGTAGAAGAGACTTCCGATGCTGCTCTGCCCAGTTCCAAAATGGCTGCAGCACGACTTCCGGTGCCGATCCCGGATTTTTCAGTCTGGGAGTTGGCACCTATGCAGAGGGAGGAGAAAGGTTTTAAAAAGCAGCAAATAAATATATCTGAAGTGGAAAACTGTTTTCAGCCCAAGGACCACATTTGTTCATGAGCAACTTTCGAGAGGTGGGTGGATTCAGAGGTAAAGATAGATGGGAGCAATGGATATGGCTTTTAATTTTAATTTTTATTTTTTTACAGTAGGCTACTTCCAGTCACGGGGCACGGGTGGCGCTGAGGGTTAAACCACTGAGCCTAGGGCTTGCCGATCAGAAGGTCAGCGGTTCGAATCCCCGCAACAGGGTGAGCTCCCGTTGTTTGGTCCCAGCTCCTGCCAAACTAGCAGTTCAAAAGCACATCAAAGTGCAAGTACAGTGGTACCTCTACTTACGAATTTAATGCGAACACACATTTGTAATTAGAAAAAAATTGTAAGTCGAATCCCATAGGAATGCATTGGGAGAAAAAAATTGTAAGTCAAAGCAACCCTATCTAAAAATTCGTAAGTAGAAAAAATCCTATCTAAACTGCATCCAAGATGGCGGACGGAGCTCCATTTGTAAGTAGAAAAATTTGTAAGTAGAGTTATTTGTAAGTAGAGGTACCACTGTAGATAAATAGGTACCGCTCCGGCGGGAAGGTAAACGGCGTTTCTGTGCGCTACTCTGGTTCGCCAGAAGCGGCTTAGTCATGCTGGCCACATGACCTGGAAGTTGTACACCAGCTCCCTTGGCCAGTAAAACGAGATGAGCGCCTCAACCTCAGAGTCGTCCACGACTGGACCTAACGGTCAGGGGTACCTTTACCTTTACCTTTACTTCCAGTCACAGAAGTTCAAAGGCTTCTGCATGCCTGCAGGCAGACACATCTCTCCATTCTCCATTCAGGCAAGCAAGAGGTTTTTTTTTATCACATCTTAAAGATACTTTCGAACCAGGCAAAAGCACTTGCCAGGGCTATTGAGAAATGTAGCCTAGGGGAAAGTGTGGGATGGCTTGGGCAATATGTGTGTGACCTGGGGACCCGGCAGAGAGGCCTGGAGGGTCACAGTTGAACCCTAGTTCTGAGGTTCTCAACCCTTCATTATAATTACAGTCATACCTCGTGATGCGTCCGCTTCATGTTGCGTCTTTTCGCGTTGCGTCCTGCGGCAACCCGAAGTTCCGGAATGGGTTACTTCCAGGTTTTGCCACTTGTGCATGTGCAGAAGCGCTAAATCGCACTTTGCACATGCTCAGAAGCTCCAAATCGTGCCGCACGCCTGCGCAGATACAGCGCTTCCAGTTGCCGGCATTTCATGTTATGGACGGGCCTCTACAACGGATCCTGTCCGTAACACGAGGTACCACTGTCCTAGAAAAACATGTCTGACGAATAACAGATAAACAGATAATATGAACGTTCTGAGCTGTCAACAGGATCCTAGTATCACATTGGTCTTGTTTCAGAGCATATATACAGCCTCTGCACGCATCACACTGGCGAGGGGAGGCCCTGCAAATGAAAATGTGTGCTGGAAATGAACCTCCAGGCATGACCCAGTTGCCCAAAGTATGCACAACTGGTCTGAAAATCACATATTAAGCTGAAAACCAGCTGTCGTGGAATAGTGTAGTCGAGGTTTGGCTATCCCCCCCCCCCCATCCTAAATAGTTCATCATATCTCCAGTCAGAAAGCAGTGGTTTTTCTGGCATGGAGCAGAACACATATCTTAAGTACTAAAAACAGATGGCTGCTATAAAACTTAAATGTCCCTTAGCACATATGCAACCAGCTTGTGGCACTCAGTTTAGGCCTGAATTCCCAGGCACAGTCCCATCTGCCTTTTCAGTCTTGTTTTGCTGCCTGTGTCCCCCCCTGGCTCATCCAACAAACCATGAGCATGTGGCAGACTGCAGACCGCATGTGTACTGAGGGGGTATACTGTGCCCTATGAGTGTGGGCCCCAGGATGGCACCATCACATAGTTCCTTTTTTAATAGATATTTTATTTATACTTTTCAAATTTATACATTTCATTAATTTTACAATCATTTTAACATTTCAAAATTTGACTTCCTTCCCCCTCTTTCTGTGCTTCCTTAAAATTATTTTTTTAATATCTTCTACATATCCAAATTAACTTAATTTGCTCATCTATTTATCTGCTTTAAATATATACTCTTATGAAACTGCAGGTTATTACAAAAATCCTGCCAATGTTTTTTATCTGTTTGCAGTTTATCTGTAAATATTCAATAAACCATTTCCATTCATTTATATAAAAAAGTTTGTTCTCTTGATTTCTTATTCTTCTGGTATGTTTTGCATATTTCCTGTCTGTTTTGATCCCTGCTGCATTCACTATCACACTTTGGTTTTTTTCCCCCTTCAAATAATTTTTATTCATTTTCCAATATTCACCAAAATAAAATCACAAAAAGAAACATAAAACAAAAATAAAACATGAAAAAGAAAAACACTATCACACTTTGAACTATAACTACTTCAAGTTGAATAACTAGGTTGATTCCAGTATCATTTGCAAACTACAAGTACAATAAAATCCAGGTTTAAAGTCCATTGCAGTATATGCATTATTAGTCAGCTTTTGTGAAAATCATGGGGAAACCCAGCCAGATGGGTGGGGCATTATGTATTTTTTATTTATTAAATTTTATATAAAATTGTTGTTTGTTTATATTATTTATATTACAAGAACAGAAACAACAAACAACAAGAACAACAAGAAATGCAGCATGCTAGCACAAATTTATTAAACTCCCTTCAAGGAGCTAATATCCATACTCCCATTAGAGTGAATGGGCCACTGTCTCATCAATCTCTGCCAGTGACCTGCACCCCTGTCCTTCCTACCTGGCAGCAAGTCAGTATGTCAAGCCCCAATCCAGGGACAATCAAACATGTCCAAACCGAGGCACCATCCCAGCTCTGCTTCTCTTTTATACTTTGCATGCTGATTGCAGTATCTGAGCTTGATGAAGCATGTGGCCCTCACCTGTTCAGAGCTGAGGAATCATACACCTTCTCCAAGAGCTAGCAACGCCCCACCAGGTCAGTGAGCTGGACTGTGGGCCTTTGCCTGCCTCAGCCTCCTAGAGCACCCCTCCTGCTGTTCCTTATGCTTCAGAGACCACCATGGTTATGGGGACAGGAGGCCCTTTGGCCCTGGTGATGGGTCCTGCTGCTCTGGTTCCTGTACACCAACCCCCATCCCCTCATCATTCTCTGTCACCCTGTGAGTACTTCCTACACCAACCTCTCCTTCCCCATCCCCAGCTTGTCCCTGTCCCAGTCCCAGCTAAACCCCTTGCTGTGATCCTCTTCCTCCTCCCCATTGTCCTGCCAGTTGATGACAACCAGGGCCACCGGTTTGCCTTCTTACTTACAACATCCAGTCCAGGGGTTGTCACTGCCTGCCAGCTCCCTCCTGATTTGCTTAATTCTCGTCCTTGTAGAACTGTGCTACGACAAGAATAGGAACAAAACTAGAATTAGATGGCGGGTGGCGCTGTGGTCTAAACCACTGAGCCTAGGGCTTGCCGATAGAAGGTCGGCGGTTCGAATCTCCGCAACGGGGTGAGCTCCCATTGCTTGGTCCCTGCTCCTGTCAACCTAGCAGTTCAAAAGCACGTCAAAGTGCAAGTAGATAAATAGGTACCGCTCCGACGGGAAGGTAAATGGTGTTTCCGTGCGCTGCTCTGGTTCACCAGAAGCGGCTTAGTCATGCTGGCCACATGATCCGGAAGCTGTCTACAGACAAACGCCGGCTCCCTGGGCCAGTAAAGCGAGATGAGCGCCACAAACCCAGAGTCGTTCACAACTGGACCTAACGGTCAGGGGTACCTTTACCTTTACCTGTCATTGGCTTTGGCTCCCCCTACTGTTGGTTTCCCTGCCTTCTGGCCTACCAGTTCTGAGGGGCACCAGTCACCACTGTATAGACTAGGCATCCCCAAACTGTGGCCCTCCAGATGTTTTGGCCTACAACTCCCATGATCCCTAGCTAAGAGGACCAATAGTCAGGGAAGATGGGAATTGTAGTCCAAAACATCTGGAGGGACGAAGTTTGGGATTGCCTGGTATAGACCCTTGTATATCAGCAAGTATTCGGCAACTGCTGTGGGAACTTACTTTTACCACCATATTAGTCAGCAATTTTATATAGCAGCCTTGTAATTCATACAGATTTGTTGAAGGCTATGGATAATTAGTTCCCCTCACTGATATGTTAGGCACATGAAAAAACCATGCAAAGATTTTTAGATAAACAGTTTAAAGATGTTCATGCACTCATTATAAGCACAGGTGCTCCAAAAATATAAAACAAAACAACCTCTAATTTCACTGGAAAGCTGCCTTAATTGCACACTATGGCCAACTTCACATGTCTATGTTTCCAGGGTAGCGTTCCAATTGTAAATTCCCTGGTGATTCCATGTAAAATACTACCAGTGTCCTAAAGTGAGAGCCATTGAAGTCTAAGGAGAAAGTGGGGCAGGGTGATACGAAACAAAAGCTCATATCAATGACAAATTTAGTTGGTCTCTAAGGTGCTACTGGAAGGATTTTTATTTTGTTTTGTTTCGACTACAGCAGACCAACACGGCTTCCTACCTGTAACTAGAACTATGGAAAGCACCACATTGAGCCACATGAAATGGAAGTCCATCAACCTCACCTGGTATCTGGAAAAGTGTGCATGCATACAAAAGCTAATACCAATGACAAACTTAGTTGGCCTCTAAGGTGCTACTGGGAGGAAATTTTCCATAGCATTTTAGCAGTCATGGAGAATCTTGGGAAGTGCCATTTGTGAAGGTTGCATGGGGGTGTAGGTCTGTGAGTTCAGCATCCATAACAAATTACAGTTCCCAGGGTTCTCCATGACTTTTAAAGTGATCCGAGGGTGCTTTAAATACAGGGCACGGATGTCAGCCACAACTGCACAGTCCCTGAATATGCTACTAGCACGCGGAAGCCCCATGCACTGATTATCCTATGTAAATTGACAATAGGAGGGCAGACCCTCCAAGTGTCTCTATTTTCCTGGGATAGTCCTGCATTAACAGAAGCCATCCCAGTTTCTGATTTGATCCCGGAATGTCCCACTTTTCCTAAGGACGTCCCTATTTTCATCAGATAAATGTTGGAGGGTATAGGAGGGTAAATTTGCACTGGGTGGCTGGACTTTTCAGTCTGCTGTCCAGTTATGGATGGGTAACTCCAAGGGCCCTGCTCCCCCCCTTACTGTTCTGTATCTTCTAAGCCGTGTTTGGACTTTCCAGCCCTCCAACTAGGGAAATGTCTGCTATAAAATAGGACTCCTGGCCACTCTAAATTGACATGGTAGAATCAATGAGTGAGGGAAAGGGTGGTTCATTGTACAATTACACACACACACACACACACACACACACATGCTAATTTTACTACATTGGGCTTTAAAAAGGTCAAATGGCTAGGAAAAATGAAGAAATGTCTATGGCAGGCATCCCCAAACTGCGGCCCTCCAGATGTTTTGGCCTACAACTCCCATGATCCCTAGCTAACAGGACCAGAGGTCGGGGAAGATGGGAAATGTAGTCCAAAACATCTGGAGGGCCAAAGTTTGGGGATGCCTGGTCTATGGCCTTCTGACGAGTTGCGAATGGACCGAAACTATCAGCTCAACCCTTGTGCCTTCAACCACTGTGTGATCTGTACAAGAATTAGCAGCTTATTACTCCAACTTCATGATTTGATCACCTGATCTCCAGATCAAGCTTCTGTTAAAAGCACAGGAGCAAACAGCAATTTGAGGGCAACTCTTATTTGTTGGATACCTCCCAAAGGCAACCCCAGAAATTTACCATATTTTTATGCATGTTAAGGCCTAATTTGCACATTGGCATGCACGCTTTCTATGACTATTTTCTTCTATCTCTGAACACTCTCTCTCTGTGTGTGAGAGTAAACGAGTGAGAGAGAATGTTATTCTGATTCCCTTTCCTGAAAGAGTGGTGCAAGCCATGACAGACCTGGGGTCTCAAATTTCAGTGGCGCTCTGTGTGATGCCACAGTTTGGTGCCCCCCCCATTCTTCATCATAGTTGCAGTGCCCCTGAGGCTGTATGCCCAGTGCAACTGAACTGGTCATGCTCCCCTCAACCCACCTCTGATGCAGATGCCATCTATAGAACAATGTCACATTTAGCTTTTGGCTCCCATGAATGTTCCACCTACAAGCGCCTACCATGGATATCCCATCCAGGATTCTTTTTGTTAAAGCTACTGCATTTAGAGGCAAGAGGGATTGAAGCAAGCATGTTCTGTTATAGCTGCTGCCAACACTGTGCACCAGAGGAGAATGTGATGGCTCAGGAGACAACTTAACACTTCACAGAAAGGAAGGCTCCTGAAATGTGTTTTAGCGAATGATGTATTTTGCTACCATTCCCAAATATCCCATATTTCCCCCAGCAGAAAACAGCACTTGTAGTCACTTGCAAAGGAGAACTACATTTGCTGCAGGCTTTCCAGAAACCTGGGGGAAGGGATTCTGGAAGAGGAGGAGGAGGAGGAGGGAGGAAGGGAGGAGGAGGTTAGGGAGGAGGGAGGAGAGGAGGATAGGAGGAGGTAGGAGGTAGGAGGGAGGTAGGAGGAGGAGGAGAAAAGGTTCAAAAATAGCTTTCTTTGTAATTATATCTTACATGACCACAGCATGTGTTGCTCTTGCAGATGGAATTTTTTTTAAGGAACATTACTTGTTCTATGGAGGGGTAGTACTATAAAATTTGGGTTCTTTGCTTTGCTTGCAGCGCTGATAGTTGCATATTTCATTGACTATAGAAGCATTATCCTACATTGTCTTCAAACTGATACACACATGCACACCCCCTGAAGAGACAGAGCTGTTGAAATACCATACCCTTCAACATTTCTCCGATGAAAATAGGGATATCCCATTCCATAATGGTAATTTACCGGTAACTATTTATACCCCCAAACACCCCTTCATGGATCAATGCCTTGTCGTGGCGAAGGGGCTTGAATAACTCAAAGAAGCTATGAGCTATGCCATGCAGGGCCACCCAAGATGAACAGGTCATAGTGGAGAGTTTTGACTAAACGTGATCCACCTGGAGAAGGAACTGGCAAGCCACTTGAGTATCCCTGCCAAGAAAACTCCATGGACAAAGCTACGAACATGTGTTTGACCAAAACTGCGGGAGGCAGTGCAAGACAGGAGTGCCTGGCGTGCTATGGTCCATGGGGTCACAAAGAGTCGGACATGACTAAACGACTAAACAACAACCCCCAAACATCTTACTGGGTTGCCCCAGCCACTCAGGGCAGCTTCCAACATATTAAAAAGAAACATAAAAAAACATTAAACACACACAAAAAAAACTTCCCTATACTAGCTTGCCTTCATAGGGCTCAGGGATTGGATAATTCCCTACCCTCCAACATTTCTCCAATGAAAATAGGGACATCCTAAGGAAAAGTGGGGATTCCAGGATCAAATCAGAAACCGGGACAGGTTCTTTAAATCAGGGACATCCCTGGGAAATAGGCACACTTGTAGGTTCTGTAATACTCATATGTGAAAACACATATTGTAATAGAATAGAATCAGAGTTGGAAGGTACCCGAGAATCATCATATGCAGTGCAGGGATATGCGACTGTTCTTTATGGGGATCGAACCTGTGATCCTGGTGTTATCAGCACCACGCTCTTGGTGTTTGAGCAGATTCCCTTTTGTCTGGAAAACAAGCCTTTGCATAACTAAAGATAAGACCATGTGCAGGTGATGAGTTGCCACAGAAACTAAATAGGTGGAAGGGGTATGTCTTTCTCGCCTCCTCCTCCCCTGACTAGAGATGATGTCAATGAGGTGTCCGTGTGAAAGAGAACAATAGACTTGCAGTGTGGAAACTGGGTGGGTCTGAAAAAGACAGGGTGGAGCAGAGCTGGCTTCCTCTCCAGAATAACCCAGAACTAAGTGATTCAGCTCGAGGCCCACAGTCAACAACAGCATTCAAGGAAAAAAAAAAATCTTAATGCTTTAAAAATTATGTTTCGTGTCATGCACTGTTAGCAGAAGTGCATACATCTGTTTGCATATTAAATTTAATAATAGTAATCATCATCATCATCATCATCATCATAATTATTTATACCCCGCTCATCTGGCTGGGTTTCCCCAGCCACTCTGGGTGGCTTCCAACAGAAAAATGAAATACAGTAATCTATTAAACATTAAAAGCCTCCCTAAACAGGACTGCTTTCAGATGTCTTCTAAAAGTTTGGTAGTTGTTGTTCTCTTTGACATCAGATGGGAGGGTGTTCCACAGGGCTGGTGCCACTACCAAGAAGGCCCTCTGCCTAGTTCCCTGCAACTTGGCTTCTCGCAATGAGGGAACTGCCAGAAGGCCCTCGGTACTGGACCTCAGTGTCCAGGCAGAACGATGGGGGTGGAGACGCTCCTTCAGGTAATTTGTGTGTGTGTGTGTGCAAACATTTTAATATACAATATGGAAATTCAATTCAGTGTGTGGCCCATGGGTTATGTGTCAAAGTACTTTTGTGGCCCACTTTATATGAAAAGTTGAACTGCCCTGATCCAGAGTTCTTAGTGGCCTCCCAAGAAATCTAATGGGGTGCTGGATCTATTGGAGTGTTACTGCTGTCAGTTTTCTACCTTATGCACAGCCTCTCAATGTATTAATAAAATATTGTACCACAGAAACGCCCTACGTCCTGTTGCTTCATGCTCAACTCCTCTGTCCTATCTGCTCACATGTGAGGTTGCAGGTCCCTACACAAGTGCTGGAAATGTTTCATGATGACTGGGAAGGAGTGGGGATTTGAACCTCGTTCTCCCAGGTCTTTGTCCAACACCCTCACTACTAGAGCACACTGGCAAGATATTAATGACCCTATCCCTCTCAGGCTTGTGTAATCCCTTTGTCCATCTCCTTCTCCCTCACTATGATTTATTTATTTATTTATTTATTTATTGTCATACCTAATTTATTTATTTTTAATCATACCTATCTGGGCTATAACAGCCTGCCTCAGACTGATGTTTTGACCACAACTCCCATCATTTCCAGCTAGCATGGCCAGTCAAGGGAATGAGAGTTGTATAGCACCAGGCTGAGAGAACAGGTATATGCAAAACCTGTTTACTTATTTGTGTTAATGTTTTTTTGTTTTTGTTTTTTACATTCCTGTGCACTGACATTATATGTTTGGAACAGATACCTGCAGAAGTGGGTGTTCTGTTATTGCAACGGAAATATCTGAATCATTGCCGTAAATTGCATTCATATTATTATTGATAGTAGGTAATTGTGCATCATAATTTGCATTCAAAAACTCATATGTTTCTCTAGCAAGTATAATCAGTACAGATTTGAATCAGTGTTGCTTGTTGCATGCACCGATGGTTAAATTGTGCATAATTGTTGCCATACTTCTGAAGGCAGCCCAGTTTAGGGAAGTTTTAAATGTTTGAAGTTTTATTCTGTTTTTGGTGCTCTGTTAGGAGCCGCCCAGAGTGGCTGGGGAAACCCAGCCAGATGGGTGGGGTATAAATAATAAAGTTATTGTTATTAATATTAGTATTATTATGCCCATGGCCTTTTCCCCACAAATCCAATGATATCAAACTCTGTCTCTGTTTGGGACATTAACCTGCAGCAGCAAATATGTGATTTTCACATATCGGAAGGAGAAAATGAAATATATTTATAGCTTCTTTAACAATAGCCACATTTCCCCCCCTGTTTGATGGGCATGGAGTAAGCATCACTCTGCTGTACTTCACATGTACATTCTGTATATTAACTAAACCTGATGGGCAGGGCTTTTTCAGCTGGAACTCACCAGAACTCGGTTCTGACACCTCAAAAGTTAGTTCTGGCACCTCTCAGGTGGGCACCGTTGTCGTTCGAAGAGAACAAGGGAGGCATTCATGGCACCAGTTTTTCTATAAAATAGCACTGCTGATGGAAAGGCTGGGCCACTGAGAGATCTGTCCTCCATGAATTTGTCCAAGCCCCTTTTAAAGTCATCTAAGCTAGCAGTCATCACAACACCTTTGGGCAGTGAATTCCAGGAATTAATCCCATATTGTGTTATTGTGCAATTATAAAGGCTTTAAAATGCAAGAAAAAGGAAGCATCGAGAGAGAGAAGGCATCATTAATACAGATCATGCCATCGTCTCTCTGAGAACTGGTGGCACATGTTTGTCATTCAGAGAATTGAGGGTGGCACCACGTTTAAATTTGTAACCCTTTCTCAGAAGACTTACACTGGTAAAGACAGGATGAGCAAGGGTCAATGCCTAAGTATTAAAAAGCACTTAGTTCACCTCAGCTAGTAATCCTGAGATACATCCAGTAAAATGGAACAAGCGGAGGTTCTGGACATAACATTGCCATGAAGTCCTGAAATGCAACTGCTAAGGTGGAGTACAGCGTCAGTGGATGCGTTGGAATTAAAATCTCTGAAAGCAGCAAGATTGGGGCTTTCAGCACAACATCCAAATCCACCTGCCCTTGTTGTTGTTTAGTCGTTTAGTCGTGTCCGACTCTTCGTGACCCCATGGACCATAGCACGCCAGGCACTCCTGTCTTCCACTGCCTCCCGTAGTTTGGTCAAACTCATGTTCGTAGCTTCGAGAACACTGTCCAACCATCTTGTCCTCTGTCGTCCCCTTCTCCTAGTGCCCTCAATCTTTCCCAACATCAGGGTCTTTTCCAAGGATTCTTCTCTTCTCATGAGGTGGCCAAAGTATTGGAGCCTCAGCTTCACGATCTGTCCTTCCAGGGAGCACTCAGGGCTGATTTCCTTAAGAATGGATAGGTTTGATCTTCTAGCAGTCCATGGGACTCTCAAGAGTCTCCTCCAGCACCATAATTCAAAAGCATCAATTCTTCGGCGATCAGCCTTCTTGATGGTCCAGCTCTCACTTCCATACATCACATCACCACCTGCCCTTATTTTGTTGTTTAGTCGTGTCCGACTCTTCGTGACCCCATGGACCAGAGCACGCCAGGCACTCCTGTCTTCCACTGCCTCCCGCAGTTTGGTCAAACTCATGTTCGTAGCTTCGAGAACACTGTCCAAGAACACTGTCCAAGAACACTGTCGAGAACACTGGATCAATGCCTTGTCGTGGCGAAGGGGCTTGAATAACTCAGAGAAGCTATGAGCCATGCCATGCAGGGCCACCCAAGATGGACAGGTCATAGTGGAGAGTTTTGACTAAATGTGATCCACCTGGAGAAGGAACTGGCAAGCCACTCCAGTATCCCTGCCAAGAAAACTCCATGGACAAAGACAACAGGCCCTTATTTTATGCAGTTGCAAATACCAGAGAATCACACTGGAAATGACCTGGAAATGGCCGTTTCAAGGGAGATGGAACCCTTATGAATTACAGCAACCCCACCTCCCCTTCAATCAACCCGCTATTTCTCCTGTGCAATGAACCCAAATGGGGGCAACTGTGCCCAAACTGTTTTGTCTGCTCTACCCAGCAAAGTCTCTCATCCAGCCAAGTCTCTTGATTTCCAATAAAGTCATAGGTGACAGATTTTTAATTTTGAGCTATCATTGAATTTCAAAGGACCACTTTCATGATAAGTGAAAACCTATTTTAAAGTCTTTAGCAGCAAAGGACTGGAGAGAGAACAGGAAGAAAAGAAAACCCAGAGATCTCTAGTTCTTCTTAATAGCACATTTTCCCTTTCCCCAACTCCCCCTCCATTAGGTACACATTTTAGATAGCAGATCTCCCTCCCCTTACCCATCACTATCAGGACAGCATGGTGCTCCATTTCGATGGCTTACCCCATGATGGTTGGAGGTACCTAAGAGTCCTTTCCAGATCTGTCCCTGCCATGCTCCCTTTCTGATATTCTTTCATAAGAATGACTCTTGGTGCATTTCTCTCCAGCGAAAGATAGTCATTGCTGGCACTGTAGCATCAACTGGCCTTCCTATGCTGGCACAACATCCTGAGGTCAGTTTGCAATCCAACCCCAGTGCAATGCTACATGTGATTATGTTGCTATCGCCCATCCATTTTGCATTCCACTGCGCTTGTTGTTTTGCTGGCACAATGGCTTATAGATCAGCCTGATTGCTTGCCAGGTATTTATTAGAAGGTCACGAATTTGTGTCCAGAATGTAGAGCCGCTGATAGCTTTCTCATATGGATATTGTCCTAATGTAGATGTGGTGGTAAAATGAAATTTGAAGTGAGGTAAAATGGGGCTGGTAATTGAAAAAAAGAAATGCAAATAGCCTCGACTAGAAGAAATGTAGCAAATAAATAAGAGGAAAGTATTGGTAGAGCAATAAGTCTGTCAATATGAGAGTCTGAGCTGTTAGCTTGCTCCTTCTGATTCAGATTGATTTTAATTGCAAACATAAGTCAGTTGATTGTATTCGGGTTTTATTTATGATCACTTCTGATTACACAAATTATGACAAATGAGAATTAGGTAGTAACAAGCTCAGCAATACACTCTGTGTTGCTAGGTAACTAGCCAGCATTATTTCAAACTGTCCAGTCAATGAATGGTAAGTGAAATAGCAAGCCATTGTGCTATCTATTTTCTTTCCTTTAGACACTGATGATAAAAGCCTTTTAAAATTTATGTCTATAGGACACCAAGGATTTAAAAATATATAATTTCAGGCAAGAGACTGTTGGGACTCAGTGCTACCAATGCATTTACTAGAAAGGTGGTTGTACTTAAACTGGTACCTAAACATCAGGGAGAACTAGAAGTCAGAAATACTGCATCTGGTCAGTTTGTTCTGGTGTCATCGAACCCTACCAGGCACACACCATTTCGTTGACCCAAAGAATGGAAGAACAGTGAACACAGCAGGCTATAGAACCAGCTGTCAAAGTTAACAACATAATAAACCATTTTCCAAAGCTGTGTGTGAGGCTCTTTTATCCTAATTTCAAAAGTAGTTGGATGGCTACTGAGGCTGATAAAAAATGGGGCTCTGTAATTTTTTTCTTCTGGAAGCAAAATATATTTGAATGACAATTTTGGAGCAATGTGCTCTTCAGTAAATGCTTGTGATGGGCCAAGCAATTCTAGGGTGATGGGGGTCATTTGCTAATATTGCCATTGTGAATGGTCACAGACAAACCTTCCTGCTCTTCTCTCACTGTGCGCTGCTGCTGACACTTGACAGCTAGCTGAATGGAAAGAGCAGGCATCCCCAAACTGCGGCCCTCCAGATGTTTTGGCCTACAACTCCCATGATCCCTAGCTAGCAGGACCAGTGGTCAGGGAAGATGGGAATTGTAGTCCAAAACATCTGGAGGGCCGAAGTTTGGGGATGCCTGGAAAAGAGGATGTTATGGGAATTGGAGGCCAGCAAGAGGTCTTTTGGGACTGGCAGGGATGAGTGTGTTAGGAATTGATAGTAGATTCTGTTCCACCTTAAACAGGAACAGGCTTGAAAGAGGATGTTGAATGTGTCACATGATTTATACAGTGGTACCTCAGTTTATGAACACAACTGGTTCCGGAAGTCTGTTCATAAAGTGAAGCGTTCATAATCTGAAGCGAACTTTCCCATTGAAAGTAATGGAAAGTGGATTAATCCGTTCCAGATGGGTCCGCGGAGTACTCAACCTGAAGCGTACTTAACCCGAAGCATGGGTGTAATTGGTTCCGGAAGTCTGTTCATAAACTGAAGCGTTCATAAACTGAAGCGAAATTTCCCATTGAAAGTAATGGAAAGTGAATTCATCCGTTCCAGATGGGTCCGCAGCGTTCGTAAACCGAAAATTCGTAAACCGAGGTGTTCATAAACCAAGGTTCCACTGTACTTCCGTTTGTTGTGCTATTGTAGTGTATCTCTTCGATTCGCTATGCTGAAGGAGGAAGACGTATCTGTATATGCTCCGATATGCTTCTGGAATAAACTGCTTGTAAATATGCAAGAACTTCTCCCTGTGTCTTATCTACTGCCAACCACGCTAACGCTGGATGAACTCTGCAGATCACGTGTCCAGGTTCCGAGAGCCTGGATTGTGTTCCAGTCGTCTACACCGGAGAACAGAGGTGAGGGGCACGCCAGCCCAGATGCCTGTGGTGTTATGCCAACAGAGTGGAGGGATTCCCACCCCCAAAATTGTCTTAGGGATAGAGGGAATGGATACTTTCCTAGTTAATCTGAAGAGAGTGTTGGACAGCTCCCCCATCTCTACCAAAGGAAGGCCTCCTATTTTGCTGAGGAATGTTTGGGATTCCCCTTCCTCCAAGAAAATCATCAGTTGTTTCCTCCAAAATCCCTTTCCTTTCTTCAAAATACATGGATACCTATCCTGTGGGGGGAACCACCCACTTCAAATTGCAATTTCACTTCAGGTAAAATTTGTTACTCACTAAATGGAAGGCTGATTTTTGCCTGAGGCAGGAAACAAATTTCCACAAAGCCCAGACTCCCAACAGGCAGTGCTGTATTTCCCAATAGGCGGACTGAGCACATGCTGAGGGCACTGGCAAAGCAGGAGCACACACAATTTTATTTTATTTTTAAATAATTTGACATTTGATTTTAGTGGGGAAAGCATTGAAATAGTCATCACAGAGAAAATCAGAAGATAATTAGTCTTCCTTATGTATGGAAGTGAGAGCTGGACCATAAAGAAGGCTGATCGCCGAAGAATTGATGATTTTGAATTATGGTGCTGGATGAGACTCTTGAGAGTCCCATGGACTGCAAGAAGATCAAACCTATCCATTCTTAAGGAAATCAGCCCTGAGTGCTCACTGGAAGGACAGATCGTGAAGCTGAGGCTCCAATACTTTGGCCACCTCATGAGAAGAGAAGAATCCTTGGAAAAGACCCTGATGTTGGGAAAGGTTGAGGGCACTAGGAGAAGGGGACGACAGAGGACAAGATGGTTGGACAGTGTTCTCGAAGCTACGAACATGAGTTTGACCAAACTGCGGGAGGCAGTGCAAGACAGGAGTGCCTGGCGTGCTCTGGTCCATGGGGTTACGAAGAGTCGGACACGACTAAACGACTAAACAACAACAAATATTCTACTCCACATTCTTCCCCCATTTTTCTGTTCTATTTTTATTGCTTATATCCACCTAAACCATAGGGTGTCCTCCTAACATAGATTGAAATAATGTGAGGAGATCAGATCTTGTCACATGTTGCAATAAATCTATGGGTTTTTTATTTTGAATTCTTTACATTATGATCTAGTATTGCTTTTGTTTTGAATTACGTATGAGGGGCACTATAATCTTTTCAGTGCTTCAGGCTTCTAAAGGTCTTAATCCAGTCCTGCCCTCAGGAGATCTAGTGTTGCTCAGAGGAAAAGGAATAATTTGAGAGCTCAGTTGAGGAGATTTGAAACCCACATGGAAAATGACACGAGGCTTGTTTCTTCCTTACAAATCACAAAATCCTTTGGATGGATTTGCCCAAGCTGGAAACTCCAAATTCACCTAGACATTTCATTAGAAGAAATTGGTACAGTACTTCTTGAGGAAACTTATAATTTATTATTATGATGTAATCACTTTCTATTGGGGCCAAAAGAAAGTTCACATCTCACCAGTGAAGGTCTGTGGGGAACCTTTGCCCAAACTATATCCATCAAGGATTGGAGGAGGCAGTTTTTAATCAACGCAACAGTGTGCTGAAATGTTTTCAATGTGGAGGCATGTCAGGAACACTTCCAGCCTTTTATCTTCCCTGGAACAGAAGGAGAAATGCCCCCGAAATGAGCCCTGTAATAATTTCTACTCTGTAATTATACCTGTCACTGCTTCTGAATGAACAGATAAAAATAGCCTGCACAATAGTACTTTCCTATTGTGTTCTTCTTTTCCTTTACCTTGGGTAGCAATGCCAGCCTGAGATGCACAAAATCAACAGGGCCCCTTCTGTTATATCTTTCCTTTGCTTTATAAAGTTGTGCATTGCTCAGTGAGGCACTAGATTTTGTGTAATCTTGTTTTCTTTAGAGGAATCGCCTGCACGATGTTACACAAAGCATTCAGAGAGTTTAATGGCTTAGGGCTTAAGGTGTGTGATTTTCATGTGCTCACGAGTATGAGGATATGTTAAAACTATTTTTATTTGGGAAGGAGAACTGAGATGGTGGTTGAGACTCTAGCCTTTGGTGGAAGACTCATCACAATATTTTTCTAAGAGGCATTGTAATAGAGAAATAAAAGCTGTTTAGAGGTACCTGCTATTGATTTCAAGACTTCATATCACTAGATTTCTTTGTTCCTTGAATAGTTTAAAGGGGGATGCTTCTGCAAACATACTGAACACAGAAAGATACTGAGGGAAAGCTGCTGTATTGGAGCATACGAAATTTTGTAGCATACACAATTTCCCAGAAGGAACCCTTTGAAGGAAGGGACAATCAGAGTGAAGATGCCCTTATCAAAACTTTGCTGAAATCTTGTCACTTCATCAATCAAATATGTAGTAAATGAGCACCACCTGCTCATGGTAGAGATTATTTTACATTGCGATCTCATGCAGATTTTCCCAGAGGCAAGTCCCATTTTGTTCAGTGGAGGTGTGTGTGCTAATTCAATGCCTCACAGAGCAGACAAATCAATACAGAAACATGGCATTTAAATACACAACTTGACCCGTTTTAACTTTACTCCGTGCCTGGCATGTAGATTCTACATGTGGCACATCACAGAAGTGAGAATCAGTCTTGTACATTCCACCAACACCCAAGTAGGACATTTAGTATAACCAGTGGTTCTTAATCTCTAATCCATGACCGCTGCCAAGCATGTAACATCCTCACCAAATGCCCCCAAGGTGCAAGTAAGGCTGGATGAGTGATCATGTGATTGCTCATATGTGGTACAATGGAGATGGGGCAGAGTTGGGAAAGAGGGAGGCCTAGGTTCAACTAACCCAGTGCACTAGTAGAAGCCAGAGCAAGGGCGAAACAGTGGTCCTTATAACTACTTTCTCAAAGCAATCTTAGAGGTAGGAGCAGAAACCCTGCATTACAGTGCCTCTATCTCCCTGAGCCACTTAGAGAGGGTACCAATGTCATGATGATGCCTGATCTCATTAAAATTTTATTTTTGATTGTATTGTTTGATTATCATTTGCTTTATTGTTTATTTTCCCTTATCCTTTGTTTATCCTTTGTTTTATTGCTTTAGATTTTTTTAAAAAAAATATTGATTCTAGTTTTATTTACTGATTTTATGTAGACAGTAGTTTCAGTGTTGGTATTTGTGAATGAGTTTTTGTTCTGTTTTTTTTTTTTTTGTATACCTTTGAATTTGTTTGAATTTTTGCAGTGACCTTTGGCTTGATCTGAACTGATGGAGTATTAAATTTTGTGGGGTTTTGCCCCAAGAAGAGATGAGAATTTCCTGACTTATTTCTCTCTGCTTTATGACACTTTTTGGGGGCCTGTGGAAGGGGCCTGTGGAAGAAATCTTGGATTCCAACTTCACGGTTAAGAGAACAATATACAATTCTCCTACTAAAAGCCCAAATGCAGCTACTAAAAGCCCAAATGCACCCATTTACCCCTCTAAAAGTTCTGAATGCCACCCAAGTTTGGAAGACCACCTCCTTGGTAGCCTTTTTTGGTATAAACTAAGGCCTACATTTCTATATGTGAACCCAAATCACCTTCACATGTATCCCTTGCCCACTCCAAGAAAGGGCAACCAGATTGCAACCAGAAAAGAAAAAGAACTTTGTCCCCACACATGCATCTATCTAGAGAAGCTCTTCTCCATGAGACTGAAATGTCAGTCAACAAAGAACAATGTATTCTATTCATGGTAGATTTCTTTACAGCATCTCCTAACTATCTCCTAACTATCAATCGGCAATCAGAGATAGCTATCCATTGTTAGAACATCATGCTAAAGCAATCAGAATGCCAACCATTCTAACACCCCACCAGTCTCCAAATCAGCTGTACTTAAACCACCATTCAGCAAGACGGATTCACATCCTTGTGAATCCAAATGTTGCATCAGCTGTGTTTATCTCGGGAAGACCATTACCTCTAACAACACTGTGAAGGGCAGAACTTCCTGTATCAAGCAAACATCACCACCATTCTCACATATTGAGTGCAAATGGCCAGGATGCTGAATTCCATGAGGAAAACAGCAGCTGACCTGTGCATATGTTTCAAGAAACATAAAAGCACAATCCTGATGGGGAAAAAATTGAACAATAATTTGTAAAGCACTACAGCTCAGAAAATCAGAGTCACTTTGATTTATCAGTTTTGCAATAGTGATGCCATTTGAGGCCATCTGATCCAGGAATGCTGGGAACAAAAGGAAGCTTTCTGAATATATAGACTTAGAATCATAGAGCTGGAAGAGATCACAAGGGCCATCCAGTCCAACCCCCTGCCGAGCAGGAAACACCATCAAAGCATTCTTGACATATGCCTGCCAAGCCTCTGCTTAAAGACCTCCAAAGAAGGAGACTCCACCACACTCCTTGGTAGCAAATTCCACTGCCGGACAGCTCTTACTGTCAGGAAGGTCTTCCTAATGTTTAGGTGGACACAGTACTCCAGGTGAGGTCTGACCAGAGCAGAATACAGTGGTACTATTACTTCCCTTGATCTAGATTAGGCATCCCCAAACTTTGGCCCTCCAGATATTTTGGACTACAATTCACATCATTCCTGACCACTGGTCCTGTCAGCTAGGGATCATGGGAGTTGTAGGCCAAAACATCTGGAGGGCCGCAGTTTGGGGATGCCTGATCTAGATGCTATACTTCTATTGATGCAGCCCAGAATTGCATTGGCTTTTTTAGCTGCTGCATCACACTGCTGACTCATGTCAAGTTTGTGGTCTACCAAGACTCCTAGATCCTTTTCACATGTACTGCTCTCAAGCCAGGTGTCACCCATCCTGTATTTGTGCCTTTCTTTCTTTCTTTCTTTCTTTCTTTCTTTCTTTCTTTCTTTCTTTCTTTCTTTCTTTCTTTCTTTCTTTCTTTTCCCAAGTGTAGTACTTTACATTTCTCCTTGTTAAAATTCATCTTGTTTGCTTTGGCCCAGTTGTCTAATCTGTTAAGGTCATTTTGAAGTGTGATCCTGTCCTCTGGGGTATTAGCCACCCCTCCCAATTTGGTGTCATCTGCAAGCTTGATCAGGATGCCCTCAAGCCCATCATCCAAGTCATTGATAAAGATGTTGAATAAGACTGGGCCCAAGACAGAACCCTGTGGCACCCCACTAGTCACTACTCTCCAGGATGAGAAGGAGCCATTGATGAGCACCCTTTGGGTTCGGTCAGCCAGCCAGTTACAAATCCACTGAATGGTAGCATTGTCTAGCCCGCATTTTACCAGCTTCTTTACAAGAATATCATGGTGCACCTTGTCAAAGGCCTTGCTGAAATCAAGATAGGCTACATCCACAGCATTCCCTTCATCTACCAGACTTGTAATTCTGTCAAAAAATGTGATCAGATTAGTCTAACATGACTTATTTTTCAGAAACCCATGCTGACTTTTAGTGATCACAGAGTTTCTTTCTAGGTGCTCACAGACTGTTTGCTTAATGATCTGCTCTAGAATCTTTCCTGGTATTGATGTCAGGCTGACTGGGCGGTAATTGTTTGGGTCCTCTCTTTTCCCCTTTTTGAAAATAGGGACAACATTTGCCCTCCTCCAGTCTGCTGGAACTTCGCCTGTTCTCCAGGAATTTTCAAAGATTATTGCCAGTGGTTCTGAAATCACCTCTGCCAGTTCTTTTAATACTCTTGGATGTAGTTCATCTGGCCCTGGAGACTTGAATACATCTAAACTAGCCAAGTATTCTTGTACTACCTCCTTACTTATTCTGGGCTGTGTTTCCCCTGCTGAATCATCTGCTCCATATTCTTCAGGTCGGGCATTGTTTTCTTTTTTTAGAGAAGACTGAGGCAAAGATGGCATTGAGGAGTTCTGCCCTTTCTCTATCCCCTGTTCGCATTTCACCATCTTCTCCTCTAAGTGTCCCCACTGCTTCCTTGTTCTTCCTTTTGCTATGGACATACCCATGAAAGCCCTTTTTGTTGCTTTTAACCTCTCTAGCAAGCCTGAGTTCATTCTGTGCTTTAGCTTTTCTGACTTTGTCTCTACACGTGCTGGCTATTTGTTTGAATTTCTCTCTGGTGATTTCCCCCTTTTTCCATGTTTTGTTGTTGTTGTTTAGTCGTTTAGTCGTGTCCGACTCTTCGTGACCCCATGGACCATAGCACGCCAGGCACTCCTGTCTTGCACTGCCTCCCGCAGTTTGGTCAAACTCATGTTCGTAGCTTCGAGAACACTGTCCAACCATCTCGTCCTCTGTCGTCCCCTTCTCCTAGTGCCCTCAATCTTTCCCAACATCAGGGTCTTTTCCAAGGATTCTTCTCTTCTCATGAGGTGGCCAAAGTATTGGAGCCTCAGCTTCACGATCTGTCCTTCCAGGGAGCACTCAGGGCTGATTTCCTTAAGAATAGATAGGTTTGATCTTCTAGCAGTCCATGGGACTCTCAAGAGTCTCCTCCAGCACCATAATTCAAAAGCATCAATTCTTCGACGATCAGCCTTCTTTATGATCCAGCTCTCACTTCCATACATCACTACTGGGAAAACCATAGCTTTAACTATACGGACCTTTGTCGGCAAAGTGATGTCTCTGCTTTTTAAGATGCTGTCTAGGTTTGTCATTGCTTTTCTCCCAAGAAGCAGGCGTCTTTTAATTTCGTGACTGCTGTCACCATCTGCAGTGATCAAGGAGCCCAAGAAAGTAAAATCTCTCACTGCCTCCATTTCTTCCCCTTCTATTTGCCAGGAGGTGATGGGACCAGTGGCCATGATCTTGGTTTTTTTGATGTTGAGCTTCAGACCATATTTTGCGCTCTCCTCTTTCACCCTCATTAAAAGGTTCTTTAATTCCTCCTCGCTTTCTGCCATCAAGGTTGTGTCATCTGCATATCTGAGGTTGTTGATATTTCTTCCGGCAATCTTAATTCCGGCTTGGGATTCATCTAGTCCAGCCTTTCGCATGATGAATTCTGCATATAAGTTAAATAAGCAGGGAGACAATATACAACCTTGTCGTACTCCTTTCCCAATTTTGAACCAATCAGTTGTTCCATATCCAGTTCTAACTGTAGCTTCTTGTCCCACATAGAGATTTCTCAGGAGACAGATGAGGTGATCAGGCACTCCCATTTCTTTAAGAACTTGCCATAGTTTGCTGTGGTCGACACAGTCAAAGGCTTTTGCATAGTCAATGAAGCAGAAGTAGACGTTTTTCTGGAACTCTCTAGCTTTCTCCATAATCCAGCACATGTTTGCTATTTGGTCTCTGGTTCCTCTGCCCCTTCGAAATCCAGCTTGCACTTCTGGGAGTTCTCGGTCCACATACTGCCTAAGCCTGCCTTGTAGAATTTTAAGCATAACCTTGCTAGCGTGTGAAATGAGCGCAATTGTGCGGTAGTTGGAGCACTCTTTGGCACTGCCCTTCTTTGGAATTGGGATGTAGACTGATCTTCTCCAATCCTCTGGCCATTGCTGAGTTTTCCAAACTTGCTGGCATATTGGGTGTAGCACCTTAACAGCATCATCTTTTAAAATTTTAAATAGTTCAGCTGGAATATCATCACTTCCACTGGCCTTGTTATTAGCAATGCTTTCTAAGGCCCATTTGACTTCACTCTCCAAGATGTCTGGCTCAAGGTCAGCAACCACACTACCTGGGGTGTATGAGACCTCCATATCTTTCTGGTATAATTCCTCTGTGTATTCTTGCCACCTCTTCTTGATGTCTTCTGCTTCTGTTAGGTCCTTACCACTTTTGTCCTTGATTATGGTAATCTTTGTACGAAATGTTCCTTTCATATCTCCAATTTTCTTGAACAGATCTCTGGTTTTCCCCATTCTCCATGTTTTGTACATATCCCTTTTAAATCTTAACTCAGTTAAAAGTTCTTTAGATAGCCACCCTGGCTTCTTTAGTCACCTTCCATGTTTCCGTCTCATTGCTATTGCCTGAAGTTGTGCTTTTAATATCTCCCTTTTTACAAACTTCCAACCATCATGAACTCTCTTCCCTTTTAGTATTTCTGTCCATGGGATCTCACCCAGCATTTCCCTAAGTTTTCTGAAGTCGGCTTTCTTAAAGTCTAGGATTTGAGTCTTAGTATGCTTGGTTGCTCCTTTCCGTTGAATAATAAACTCCAGAAGAGCATGATTACTCCCACCTAATGCTCCTGCCACTTCTACCCCACTAACCAGGTCATCACTATTCGTTAGGACCAGATCTAAAATGGCTGATCCTCTTGTTGCTTCTCCCACTTTCTGGACAATGAAATTGTCTGCAAGGCCAGTGAGGAATCTGTTCGACCTTATGCTCTTGGCTGAGTTTGACATCCAACATCTTGTCAGGTCCACAGATCACTGCTTCTGTATCCCTCAGTAGGGAATCCCCTATCACCACTACACGCCTCTTCATAGGCTTGGTCAGGATTCTTCCATGTGCTGTCCCTTCCAAGGTTACCTGCAAATTCCCGGAGGACTGACTTTGCTGCTCGTCTTCATATTCCTGATCAACTGTGATGAGGGAGAGATCTTCAAATGGAGTGTGTTCCTCGTCTTCCGTGTTAAGGGAGAGCACTTCAAATCGATTGTGCAGTTCTAAACACTCAGAGCGATCCCTGGGCCTTCTGCTTCTATGAGTCACGTTCCTCCATACATCTGGGTCCTGTGTTGGGGAACTGACCTCATCATCAGGGATGTCCCCTGTCTCCTCCTTGGTGCAGACAGTGCGCTCTGCTGCATCCAAGGAAGGCTCCAGCTTTGAAATTCCTTGGAGCGTAGATACATGGGCCTGAAGCTGCTGGACCTTGCCTTCCAGTAGGGCAACCTTGTCTTCTAGTAGGGCAACTAACTTGCAATTGCTTGTCACCATAACACCACATGGCTGCACTCTGAAGGATAGAACATTATTTCTGAACCACTTCCCATAAAACATCCCCAAATGATAGATATATAAATATAAAAGCATATTCAGAAAAAAATCAAGTCCAATAAAGATCATAATTATTGCAATTGTAATATACATGCCCTTTCTCTATATATACACACACAGCCATGTCGACAACAGGCACTTTGCTAATATCTCAGCATTGTTTTGCTGCATTTGTCTTTTTGTGCTAAGAGTCTTGTTTCCTGCTTTCTGCTTGCATCACAAAAGAAAGATGAATGAGTTAAAACACAGAAGGGTTGTTGTTGCATGTCTTGTCTTGACACACTAAAGAGGATGGTATCTGTACATTAGAGAAGACAAAACTAAACACTTGACTGAATCAGTGTCCATCAAACCCTACACGCAAGGAATACAAATTATATCCGAGAGCTCTTTATTCTATCAGAAAAGCCCATATTCTTGAAAGTCAAAGCTCAGGGAAGAAAATTAAGATGCCTATTTTAAACAACTGTGATGAATACTGAAGTGCCGTCCCAAAGGACAGGACAAAATTAAACATCTCCTGTAACCTGAACAAGAACCTAAAGTCTTTGGGGAAAGGCTGGGCATGGAATAGGCTGTATATCATCAGCTAGTCTTCAGCTTCACTAGAGGATTTGCTGCTTAAAATTCTATGATAATGAAGAGGAGGAGGAGGAGGAGGAGGAGGAGGAGGAGGAGGAGGAGGAGTAGTAGTTTGGATTTGATATCCCGCTTTATCACTACCCGAAGGAGTCTCAAAGCAGCTAACATTCTCCTTTCCCTTCCTCCCCCACAACAAACACTCTGTGAGGTGAGTGGGGCTGAGAGACTTCAGAGAAGTGTGACTAGCCCAAGGTCACCCAGCAGCTGCATGTAGAGGAGTGGAGATGTGAACCCAGTTCCCCAGAGTCTACCGCTCTTAATGTTAATACTATTTTGAAGGTACAGTATCACTGCACCACACTGGCTCTCGAAAGTTAAGTAGTAGGTCAAACTAATTTGTGCTGATGTTCTCCTTTGTCTTTTAAAATAAACAAGTACTGAGATTCAGGTCAGAGGACCCTGACCATAGCTGCCAAGTCTCTCGTATTCCCCAGGAAACTCCCGTTTTTCCAGCTGTTCCCAGCCGAAAAAACGGATTTTTTTGTTTTCCCCCGGTTTATTCTGGTGCAGCAGCCATTTTGGAACTGGGTGGAGCATGCTCAGAAGCGACTTTTGATGCTACTCTGCCCAGTTCCAAAATGGCTGCAGTGCGACTTCTGGTGCGACGGCCATTTTGGAAATGGGCAGAGCAGCATCAAAAGTCACTTCTGAGCATGCTCCGCCCAGTTCCAAAATGGCGGCAGTGCTACTTCCGGTCTGCTACTTCCTGTCCGATCCCTTATTTTTCAGGCAGGAACTCTGGATAGCATATGATAAGCAGGAGGAATTCAACACATATGCTTAACTTAAAATATTATTTTTAATTTAAAAAACAGATTGTGGTGATTCAGCTTTAAAGGCACAAGAACCCTGTTTTCTTCAATGTATACCTTAAATCCAAATCTAGGCTGGCATCCTGTACCCGCTTACGACAGAGTTACCAAGTACTGCTGGACAGAAGCAGGAAAAGTACACAAAGGGGGGGATGGAGAAAACAGTATTTTGAGAAGACTTATGTTTTCAGAAGAGGGTAACTTTCAAAAGACCTTCAGGGGACAGAATACTCTACCTTCAAAATAGTATTCCCAGTTGCCATAGAATGTTTAGTATTAGTTGTAAAAGAAAACAAATAGAAAAATTCAGGAAAGGGATAGAATGGAATGAAATATTCTGAAGAAGGTAATGGCTGATTGCAGCCCTGAACTAGAGTATTTCTGTTAAAGGTGACACTTGGTTGCAGATCCCACTTATTATATCATGACATGCTTAAATACATAACAAAGGTTCTGGTTCAGCAGGAAACTGCCCACTAGAGGTCTTACTAAACCTCTAATCACAATCCTATGAGCTATTAATCAGGAATATCCCACGTATTGAGGCATTCTTCCAGTTCATTAGCTTCAGTCTTTTAGAGAGTATGCATATCTTTTATCTATTAAGAGGCAATTCACACCTGGCCCAAGGACAGGAGCAAGTATGTAGGTCGCATATCATCTCTCAGTGTGATGTTTAATGAGATCTGGAGCCTACATGCAGCAGCATGAACAAGTCTTATGCAGACAAGCTTCAGTTCTTATTACAGGAGGAGAAAGGCTAAAATGTTTCACGGTGCTGCCTAGATTATACAAGACTATACACTGTTATGAGTTCAGGAATGATAGACCAATCTAAATTCCAGGATCCAGTAAGTGTTAGAACTTAATCAAGGCTGGACTATGCAGAATTGGACAAGATGACAGGAATAATTGGAAACCAGCAGGACCAGAAATTCTTGAAAGAGAAGAGTGTGGTTTGTCTCAAGTCACACCAATATTCTCTGACAGAACACAAAGCCACAAACTCTTACAAAACAAGCTGTGATTTTGTAATCACTGGTCTGGTGGGAACAGACTGGGGAGTTGTTCTCTAGGTATCAAACAGGCAAAATTTTCTGCCACAGAGGGAATTTCTCCAAAGGGAATCCCCCACTCACTGAGGAATTAAAGCAGTTAGTGAAGTGAGTCCTAAATAATTGCTGATATTGCTCAGATGGTAGATTACTTAATGAGAAATGCCACACTCTAGAATTTAATCCTTTACATTCAGCATTTAAAATTCTGACATGTTTATGGCAACCAAAGCACACCCAAAATGGTCTGGGAGATTTTGCTCTGGCAGATATTTATCCAGCTCCACTTTCACATTGCAGATTTTTTGATTTTCTTGGAGAACATTAATTCCTCCATTTCCTTCTGATGGCCTTCACTTTTAAAAAACTTAATTAAATCTTGACTTGTTGGCATCCACTCAAGAGACAATGGAGTGTGCCTCCGGGGGTGAAGCCAATATGCTGCATTAGCAGCACCCAAGTGACCTCCTTGGGACACAAGCCTAGGCACCCCTGTCTTGGCCTCACTGACTAGTAATTAGTAGCAAACGCAAATTCTTTTAAAAATCTTTTTATGCACCACTACCAGCGAAGTTCATTAAACCATTTTTGGCATCAAGATGTACTGCCATAAAAAGGGCATCTTCTTTAAAGGTAAAGGACCCCTGACAGTTAAGTCCAGTTGCGAACGACTCTGGGGTTGCAGTGCTCATCTCGCTCTATAGGCCGAGGGAGCCGGCGTTTGTCCGCAGGCAGTTTTTCCAGGTCATGTGGCCAGCATGACTAAGCTGCTTCTGGCGAAACCAGAGCAGCACACGGAAACGCCATTTACCTTCCTTCCTTACCTATTTATCTACTTGCACTTTTTGGCGTGCTTTCGAACTGCTAGGTTGGCAGGAGCTGGGACCGAGCAAAACGGGAGCTCACTCCGTCACAGGGATTTGAACTGCCAACCTACCGATTGGCAAGCCCTAGGCTCAGTGGTTTAGACCACAGCGCCACCCGCATCTTCTTTCCTCACAGGCAAACTTCTGCATCTTGCTATGACCATTAAAAACGTGCCTTGGTGGGAGTTCCTGTCATCCCAAGAGCAGAATGTTTCCTTTCAATGGGACTGAAATAACACTGTTCTCAACATCCATATTTTAGAAGATGTGCATATTTCATCATGGAAGAGAGAGAAGTGAGTAATGATATGATCAGTGTTATAAATGATTGGAGTGCTGTGAAACAAAGCCGTTCCTCCTGTGACTCATATTTACAAGTGCTCTTTCAGAAATTACAATGGTAGGCTTTTCCATGTGTGTTCCCGTGTAAGGTCCTTCTAATGTTTATAAATCAAACAACGTGTCAGGAAAAGTGAGGTCATGCTTCCATTCCTGACCCTTCCACCATGGCACTTTCATGCAGTTTTGCCAGGGCCTTCTTAAGCGTATCTGGCGCCCTGGCACCGTGGTGTGAAGATCCCTCTGGCACCCCCCCTGCCCCGTTTTGCAGCGCGGCTGCCTGGCGGGTGCAGTGCGCAGCGCGGCTGCCACAGGCACAACCGCGCACGCCCCCCTGGCGGCCCGGCGTATTGCGCCACCCAGCCTTGCCTTAGAGCTGGCCCTGAGTTTTGCACCCTCCACAAGTCTGAGGGTAAAGCTCTAGAGATCTGAAGAGAGGAGTGTGATCTTCTCAGGGACAGTAGTAATTAAAACTCGTGGAGGATTCTAAAGTGTCCCCAAATCACTGAGGGTTTGAGACCCCATCGGTTACCCTCACCTGGTTTAGCTGGCCAGTTGAAGCCATTCCTGGGGTGTGGCCGCTATCACATGCTGACAGCTTCTAGGAGCCACAGGGGAGAGCTGTGGGGACCAAAGGTGGACCCCAGAAGAAGCACAGCATGTCCCCCACCAGAGGTACTATCCCCCACCCCTAACACCCCTTTAGCATACTACATGTGTTAATTAACTGACCAAGGTCAGTATATATGTGCTGTCTATGACTGCTTCTTGCTAATGGCTCCCTATCCAACTGCAGGTTTTAATGCAATTGTCTCAGCATTCATCACCAATCTGCTATTGTAAGGTCGGGCCGTCTTAAGCATATCCGGCGCTACGGTGCAAAGATCCCTCCAGCGCCCCCCCCTGTCAACTCCAAAACAAGGGAGGGGTGGTGGAAAATGCCCTCTGCCTCCCCCACTGCCCAGAGCCCCGGCATGGTGGTGGCGATCAAGCAGGGAAATGTGCTGGTGGACATGCTCTCTGGCGTCGGAGCGCCTGAGAAGGCAGCCCAGGAAGGCTGTGCGCCGCTTTTCACCAGGAAGCAGGAGGAGGGCAACGACCCCGCCTTTAGCAAATGCAGAGGCTTGTGAGGAAAGCTGTGTGCAGCCTCCATCCTAAGCCTCTGTTGGGATCGCTCTCCTCCTGCGGAGGCTTGGGAAGGAAGCTGCACACCTGCCAGCCACATAGTTGGCAGGGCTCAGCTGGCGGGTGTACAGGGAAAGGGGAGGCTGCTGGCAAAGCCGCGCAGCTCCCCCACTCACTACACTGCCACTGAGAGGCTGGCGCCCTGGCGCAATGAACCACTAAGACCAATGGGAAAGACGGCTCTGTGCCTAGGTAACATATATTCACAGCACTGTCGTTAAGTAAATAAGTCCCATTTAATTCAGTGTGCCTGACTCTCAAGTAATTTGGGTTAGCATTGCAGCCTCAATCTCCAAGTATCACTGACTGTGATTTTTGCAATTCACACAATCATAAGAGTTTTAGGCTTGGAAGGGGCACCAAGGGTCATCTAGGCCAGCCCCCGCAATGCAGTAATCAGAGCTACAGAATCCCTGACCAATGGCCATCCAGCTGCTGTTTAGAAACTTCTAATGAAGGTTCCACCTTACAATTTTCTTCTTCGTATACATGGCAACCATGCCTTCACATACATACATTTGACAAAATGGAATCCATGAAAATCTCTCTCTCTCTCTCTCTCTCTCTCTCTCTCTCTCTCTCTCTCTCTCTCTCTCTCTCTCTCTCTCTATATATATATATATATATATATATATTAGTTTTTAAGGTACCACGAGACTCTCCCATTGTTTTTGCTGCCAAAAAAGCTAACACAGCAACCCCGCTGTATAATTTTATTTTGCACCTAAGGGATCCTGGCAATCTTTAACCAAAGCCATACTATTGTTCTCTCCTACACAAAAGACACTTAAGAAATATTTCAGTTATTCTGAGACCCTAGGTTTGAAGGAGCAGGTCAATTTTACTAGCTGGGAAAGTAATCTTACAAGCAACCCTCTCAGTCTTCTCACATGCCTGCTTTTTTTTTTCTCAACGAAGAAAGCCCTCTGAGCGTGAAAATTCACAGCACAAATGGGAAATAATAAAAATGCTATTCCTCATAGCAACAATGAATGGGTGTGCTTGAAAGGCCCAACTTTGGCAAAACATGAAAGGAAAATGGGAATGAATGGGAATAATCATGTGTAATCTTGTGCCCAAATAGCATCACAACCAAATGCATTAGAAAAACAGAATGCAAACAGCATATAGTGAGAATTAGGACTGTGATCTAATACAAAAACAAACACAAACACCCTGTTACCAAGAACAAGAGTGCTATGCACATATGGTAGAAACAAACTTCCATGAGTGCATAGACCTTCTGGATATGGTTTCACATATGCAAGAGGCTTATTTATTGGGGGAAACTTCTATTCAGCACCTGCTGATTTTTGCAGGGGACTTATCACCATTGTCATTTAACAAACTATTTCATAACAGTGTTGTGTGTGTGTGTGTGTGTGTGTGTGTGTGTGTGTGTGTGTGTGTGTACTACCAACAAAGCAAGATATGTAGCTGTCTCCTATGTATTTAACTGCACATATAATTGAGCCTTAGCAGTCATTACTACAACTAGGATCCTTGTGATATGTCAGCATTGTTGTTGCTAGGAAATTTTTCCTGCAATCCTATGCATAATTTCATGGGAACACAGTGGTATTTAAACACGCTTAATATTGCTATGTTAGGATGGGATATATTGAATTTACGGCAGATTTAAGATTTAAGTGAGGGACTTTCATTTTGCACCTCTTTACTTTGCAGAGGCTGATTCTAGATATCACCTTTCTCCCCCTGCAATAAATATTCACAGCCCCAAATCACCAATGGCATCAAAGCTCATTTAGGTTTCCTCACTGTCAACAGATATTGCCAGGCTCTTAGGAAAGGGTGGTTGTTCTTTCCACAAATTAAATTTGAATTAAAATAGCAGACTCCGGAAGAGTTCACTGCAGCGTGTTATATGTAGGATTGCCTCTGAATATAGTTTGGAAGCTTCAGCTGGTGCAGAATTCGGCAGCCAGGTTGCTCACTGGGACAAGATGGTTTGAGCACATTACACTGATCCTGGCCCGACTGCAATGGATGCCAATTAGCTTCCGGGCCCAATTCAAAATGCTGGTTTTGACCTACAAAGCCTTAAACGGATGAGGACTGCAGTATCAAAAAGACTGCCTTGCTCCGATCCAGATCCTGTGATCATCATCTGAGGCTCTTCTTTGTGTGCCCCCTTCATGAGAGGTTCGTAGGGTAGCAACATGAAAATGGGCCTTTTCTGCAGTAGCTCCCTATTTGTGGAAAGCCCTCCCCAGGAAAGCTTGCCTGGCACCTTTTTACATACCTTTAGGTGCTGGGCAAAAAAGCATTCCTCTTTTCCTTGGCCTTTGCCTAATTAAACTGTCCTTTTAAATATAAACTATCCTTTTGCCTTTTAAACTTTTAAACTGGGAGGTGTATGTTGTTTTTATGATATCACATTGAAAAGTACCCTGTGATCACTGGATGAAGGGCAGAACAGAAATTTAATAAAACAAATAAATAAGTAAATACCATGATTTATCTTCCTGCCCGACCAGCATCTCAGAAACACAGGGATTGCCTTCCTCTGGCTAAGTTGATGAAATAGAGGGAAAGAGTAGCAAAATTCTATAGCAATGTAAGTCATGCCATTGGCCTATCTAGCTCAATCCAGGGGCGTAGGGAGGGAGGGGCGATGGGGCGCTCCGCCCCAGGCAGCGCGATCCTGAGGGCGACATGGTGGCTGCCCCTCCCCCGCCCTGGGCGCCCTGCCCCCAGAACGTGTGCCAGCCCCGCCCCCGGTGCCAGAGCATGAAGCTCCGCCAGTGGCTCAATCTTGTGTATAATGACTGGCAGCAACTGAGGACATTCCCAATTCTACTTGAAGACTCCAGGGATTGAACCTTGTGCTTTCTGAACTCAAGGCAGATCTTGTACCACTGAGATACAGTCCTTCCAAAATGGGATTAAAAACTGCAGCTGCTCATCTTGCAGTTGTCACAGGCAGAAGGGCCCTGCCGGAAACAAAACAAAACAAAAGGTGACAACCCTAGTGTGATCTCAAATCATCAACCTTTGGAGGCCGTTCCCACTTCCCTATACATGTCTAACCCGTGACTTCAATGGGGTTTAGCGCCAGGGAAGTGGGAACAAAATTTCAACCCAAGGCACTCCCAGGAATCACTGTATAATCTCTCCCTTGAAAATGTAACTTCTTTGAACAGCTCTAATCCCTCAGAGAGATAATTCAACTGATATTCATCAGGTTCCAAGGGAACAATGAAACATTTGCTCTTCTGTTCCGTCTTGTTCCTTTTCTTATTAGCCTTGATTTATTACTGCCAAACCAAATCCCTCCATGATATCGCAGCCTCCTAAAATTTCCACCCCTCTCAGATTTGTATGGAACCTTATTAACACCTCCGGCAGGCAGCACAGGCCTCCGCCATTCGCTCCATGCAAAAGGCAGGGATTTGAACAGTGACAGGAGCGCCTTCCAGGACGAATAATAGACTCCCCGTACATTTGCTAGTTTGGCTGCTAGATATAATTAGAGGGAATTTGCATCTCCTGATTGCTCATACTCCTCAAAAACAATGTGAGCTAATGACAGCCTCGTAAAGCAGTTTGGCTACATTACTAAGCTGCATGGAGATCTAGATTCCTGTTTGGAAACAGCTTCTAGGGTAGAGGAAATTGCAAGGAGAAAATGATTTCACTCTGTTCTCCTGGACATTATTCAACTCTGAATTCACTGCTTTTAGACACCCTCACACCCCCATTTCCCCATTCATTCTCCTTGCTGATAACAGAAAACAGCTATTCACTTTCCCAATTGTTAGAGTGGGCTAGGGAAGAGTCCTATACAGAACATTGTATTTCCTTGCAGAGGCAAAATTGCAGTGCCTTATTATTTAAAGGTAAAGGTACCCCGACCATTAGGACCAGTCGCAGACGACTCTGGGGTTGCGGCACTCATCTCGCTCTATAAGCTGAGGGAGCCGGCATTTGTCTGCAGACAGCTTCCAGGTAATGTGGCCAGCATGACTAAGCCACTTCTGGCAAACCAGAGCAGCACACGGAAATGCCATTTACCTTCCCGCCAGAGCGGTACCTATTTATCTGCTTGCACTTTGACGTGCTTTCGAACTGCTAGGTGGGCAGGAGCAGGGACCGAGCAACGGGAGCTCACCCTGTTGCGGGGATTTGAACCGCCGACTTTGTGATCAGCAAGCCCTAGGCTCTGTGGTTTAGACCACAGCACCACCCACGTCCATGCTTTATTATTTAGGGGAGTCCAAAGTCTGTGGTTTTATCTCTAAGGTGCCTACATGCAGTAAAATGATGACAGGGGATCTGTTGTTATTGTTTTTAACTCACACAGTGAATTAGCTGTATGCAATCCTGTAAAGTTCCACAGTAGAGTTTTTTAATCAAATAAATCAGTTAAATCCTCGACATCTGGGTGGAACTCAGTCCAATAGACAACACAAGGAATAGTCTCAGTCAGAAGTAGCCAACCTGATACCCTCAAAAAGTTGTGGATCACATTGGTTATGCTGCCTGAGACTGATAGGAGTTGGAGTCCATAGCATTCACACTGGCAGCCTTTGATGCTGTTGTTTCTGCTAAAGTTGCCACAAAAAGCTGCCAGACAAGCTGCTGATGGCCCCATGGGAAAATCATCAATTCCAAGAAGGAGGAGGAGGAGGAGGGAGTTTGGATTTGATATCCCTCTTTATCACTACCCTAGGGAGTCTCAAAGCGGCTAACAATCTCCTTTCCCTTCCTCCCCCACAACAAACACTATGTGAGGTGAGAGGGGCTGAGAGACTTCAGAGAAGTGTGACTAGTCCAAGGTCACCCTGCAGCTGCATGTGGAGAAGCAGAGACGCAAACCCGGTTCCCCAGATTACGAGTCTACCGCTCTTAACCACTACACCACACTGGCTCTGCAAGAGATTTTAAAAAAATAAAATGCATGCCAAAGGTCCCAGCTTCAACCCCTGGATCTCTAGTTAAAAGAATCTTGGGCACCATAGCTAGGCAGTCCCAGATTTATGCTTGACAGGGCCCTGGGCATGTTCCTCAGGGTGTGTGGTGTGCTCCCTGTTACTTATTAGTTAGTGGGTGGGCACCATGACACAAAGTGGATGCCTGGTGCATATCCATTTAGTGCACATCTGCTGGCTGGCACCAACTTTTTAATGGTGCCAGGCAGCAGACAAGGACCTGGAAGCCACATGAGAAGGACTCTAAGTTGCATCTGGTTTGGTAAGCCATGAGTTGTGTATGCCTCATTTTTAAGAAACAAAGCAAACCATGTCCAAGCTCAGGAGCTTTGGAAAGGATGCTGATCAGGTTTCTATTTAGTATGGCAGATTAACTTAGAGGGCAATATTAAAACCTTCTCAAGGTTCACGCCCTCCAATTTCCTTCTGACTATGTGTATCCGATCTCTCTCTCCTCTCCCCCCCCCAACTTGGCTTGGTTTTCTACTTCTTATTTTTTCAAATAAATAAATTATAAGCACCAAATCCAATTGTAAAAGCAGAACTGTGACACTCTGAGCCAATGTATTTGCACTGCCGGAAAACAGTTGAAGATGTGGTTAAAACAAATGACTCATGAATAACTCATGGTCTGAAATACTTTTAGATAATGCATTTGTCAATCAGTTCTAAATGAGAAACAAAGTCATAATACAAAAAGAGAAGAAAAAAACAAGGGCAAAAACCAAAGCCCAGTGCTAGATAAATCAGAGAACAGAATGGAATTTGTCCGACACATTATGTGGTGTATATAGACAATCAAGTTGTACAGGAGAGTATTTAAAACGCAAATGGTGTTCTGGTTATATATCATCTTAATGCTGCTGCTGCTGTGAACATAATATTCACATGCATAGAAGCTGGACAATGCACCAGAAAACAGATATTGCATAACCCTACCTTTTAACAATTTGCATTTCAACCATAGAGGCTCATGGGCCAGAACACTCACAACATGTCTTAAATTAAGAGTGTTGGTCCTTTGTGCCAACCACAATACAAGAGACACATCACGCAGAGGTATTTTCTAATTTGGCCAATTTAAAATGCAAGAGTATGCTATATTATATAATTGCTTGGAAGGAAATCAAAATAATTTGGATTGCAGCCATGAATTCATTGGGGGGGGGATACATTATTTGAAGTGTTTTAATTTTTCCCCCCTCAACCACAACTGTTCGGTGTGAAAGAATTATCCTTCTGACAGGAGTTACTGCAGTTGGTGGTGCATTTTCCTCCAGGCCAGGAGGTTGGAAGTTTAGTTCAACATCATGATTTAGGCTAAAATCATGGATGACACAACTGCACAGGCTATAAAGTGGATGCTATACTATTAGAGGTGGCATCCTTCAAATGAGATGTTGCATCAAACTCCTTTTATCTCTTCCCACTTGACTGGGCAGGTAGATGTTCATGATTTCCTGACACTTTCAGAAGGACAAGAAGTTCAGTTCAGTGTCTCAGCTGATGTCAGTCTTCTTAACAGAGAGAGGTCCTGATGGGCAAAGGAATGAATGAGCTGTAAACCAACAGCCTAATTCCTCAACAATATCGTGAAATCTGATTTTTTAGAAGACATTATAATGTGACAGTGTGATGGGACACACACACACACACACCAACCACCTGGTGATGATGATTCACTGGTGTGAAGGTTCTGAGCAAGAAAGGTGAGAAAGGTTAAATATGATGGGCGTAGTTTGCTTGTTTGTTTTCACTTTCCTTCTCCCAGGTTGATGGCTGTTTTGTTGTTGTGATTGCCACCAGTATTATAGCAGAGCTTAATGCAAGGATAGCTAACATGGTGCCCTCCTGATGCCGTTTGTCTCCATATCCCTGGCTGAATGAATATCCTTGGAAAGATCATGGCTTACTGGTAGAGCATCTAATTTGCATTCAGAAGGTCACAGGTTCAATCTTCAGGAAGGTTTGGGAGATCCTGGAGAACCACTGCCAGGTAATGTACACAATACTGAACTAGATGGACCAATCCTCTGACTCAGTATAAGGCAGCAGCTTCTTATGTCCTTTTTGTCTTTACTACCTTCAAGAAATGGTTGAAATTGGTGGTCTATTCAAAATCCCATAAGGAGAGGATTCCCAGATTCTGGTGATGAGATGTGGCTTGAATGGACACAGCTCAGGTGTTTCTTGCTCGCGACTTGCGTTTCCATCATAGATCCAGATTTCAATGCACGGTACTTAATAAATAAATAAGTGGGTTAGAAGCAGTGGTACTAAAAACAAAGGAATCTGGAGAGCTGATTGGACAAGTATGTCAGCAGGATGCAACAGAAGGGGAGATGAAAAGCTCTGTGAAACACTGCCTTTGTCAGGCATATCCCTTCCTCAACTGTTATCTGACAGCAGGCATTCCATAGAATCATAGAGTTGGAAGAGACCACAAGGGCCATCCAGTCCAACCCCCTGCCAAGCAGGATTCCATCAGGCTGCAGCACAATGAGAGACAGAAACACAACACACCTTCAGCTCTTAAGAGAGACCAATTCCATTTGGCTCCTTCTCTCACTCAACTCCATTCCAGCAGGTCATTATATTAACTATCATAAGAACTGGGAAGTGAGTTTGTTGTTCTTCTCTTCCATCCTCATCCTTTCCCTCCTTTGGTGTCAAGCCTTTTAAATTGTAAGCATGCAGGCTACAGACTATCTTATCTATCTACCCATTTATCATCATATGAAAGCCATTCTGAGCCATTTTTTGGCTAACAAGCAGGTTAATAACGTTTTAAACAAACTTTCACTTCGACATGCCCCAAGGGTGAGAAAGCCAATACCTCTTTCAGTTTGTGCTAGCCCCGGGGTGCCCAGCCCAGTGGACACTGGGTGGGATGACCAGAAACTCACCCAGGGCTGAGCAGAGACGTGGTCAACAGTCTAGGTCAGCAGCAGGTCCAAGCGAGGCAACCAAGTCCAGGGGCTGGGCGAAAGCAGAGTCAGGAAACACTCATTGGGTCTAGCCAGGTAGTCAGAGGTCAGTAACACACCACGGGTTTGTCCGTAAAACAGCGTCAAAATCCAGTCCTAGGTCCAGGAGTCCAGCAAGGGGTCAGTCCAGCAAGAAGCAAGGCAGGAAGCAGGGCAAGGTACAGGCACGAGGTCACAGGCGGGCTCACGGTAGCAACTATGTTGCTCACACAACTTGGGACTGCGTCTGGCTGGCTTTTATCTGCCTCGAGGCATGGGGCGGCCTTGATCCTCCAGTGATTCACCTCTCCTTTTGGCCTGGAGGCGAGCACTCCTCCTGCAAGAACTTTGTTCCCTTCGCCTCTCCGCTCTGAGCCTCCAGAGCTCAGGAGAGGCTGGTGGGTTACTGGACCCAGGAGCAGTTTCGGCTTCCCCTGACGGGGCTGGGAGAGGAGCAGCTGCAGGCAATGGGTCCTCTATCATATCGGGGCCCAGAGCAGACTCAGCTGAGGACTGCACCTGAGGATCCTGTGCAGGTGAGGACCCTTCAAGCTCATGACCTAGACCCAGATCAGCTGGTTCTGCAGACGGGGGAACCCTGTGCAGGCAGGGATACCTCGGGTTCAGCATCTGAGTCCGAATCCCAGGCCATCACACATTTAAAGCATTTGTCACTGTTTTAAAGGTACTTGTAATTTAGATCTGGGTGTGCTTTTCACAGAACTCAGCAGCCCCGCCCCCCCCAAAGAGAAATCAACTCCTGGCAATTGTGTACTACATGACCCTCAGGGTCCTTTCCAATTCTGAAATTCCCTGATTCTATATGTCCATGTTGAGAACAGGATGGTTACAATTTAAACCTTAAAAGATGCACAGCATTTCCTAATGTAATCGTATTCTGACATCTTAAATCAAGCTAGAGGCATAAGGTAGGCTGGAAGTGATATTATATATTTGAGAGAAAAGTCAACTGGAACAATTGGATTGACTGAGGATAGAAGAGAGGAAGACGGAACAGGGTGTTTCAGAAACAAGCAAATGAAAAGATTATCGGCTGTGCATCCACTGAATATTTCAGGACTCTTCACAAATTTCAGAAGGGAAGGCTTGTTAGTCTCTTGCAGCAAAAACACACAAACACATACACACAAAGTGTGTATCTTAACGAGGAATGCATTGATGCTGGTGGTCTTGTACTCATGAAGGGGTATCCCTCGATCCATGGACAGGAGACATCTGCTAACAGAAGACGAGGGGATTATTGCCTATTCTTTCCCACCCCTGCAGAACTCAGCACTGCTCCTGGGCCCTCCCCCCAAGGGTGGTACCATGTCAGGAAGCCTGAAGGGGCAACCAGGTATGAGACAGGGGTAATTTCCTTCACGAGTGTAAATCACCCCAAGGATGAGCTAGTCACAGGTGGGTGGCCAGCTGTTCTAGTTGCTATGGTGATGACCTTGTGCCTCAACTATATCTGTGATTAATGTATGCCAGGTCAGTAGTGCTGGTCAGTGTGAGGCAGAGTCTGTTAGTTGTCCAGTGTTATGTCTTAAATTGAAGAAATTGTCCAGTGTTATGTCTTAAATTGAAGCTTAAACTGAAGAAAGTAGGAAAAACCACTGGGCCAGTAAGATACAATCTGAATCAAATCCCTTATGAATACACAGTGGAAGTGAGGAACAGGTTTAAGGATTTAGATTTGGTGGACAGAGTGCCTGAAGAACTATGGATGGAGGCTCGTAACATTATACAGGAGGCAGCAATGAAAACCATCCCAAGGAAAAGAAAATGCAAGAAAGCAAAATAGCTGTCCAACGAGGCCTTACAAATAGCGGAGGAGAGGAGGCAAGCAAAATGCAAGGGAGATAGGGAAAGATACAGGAAACTGAATGCAGATTTCCAAAAAACAGCAAGAAGAGACAAGAGGGTCTTCTTAAATGAGCAATGCAAAGAAATAGAGGAAAACAATAGAATGGGGAAAACCAGAGATCTGTTCAAGAAAATTGGAGATATGAAAGGAACATTTCGTACAAAGATTACCATAATCAAGGACAAAAGTGGTAAGGACCTAACAGAAGCAGAAGACATCAAGAAGAGGTGGCAAGAATACACAGAGGAATTATACCAGAAAGATATGGAGGTCTCGTACACCTCAGGTAGTGTGGTTGCTGACCTTGAGCCAGACATCTTGGAGAGTGAAGTCAAATGGGCCTTAGAAAGCATTGCTAATAACAAGGCCAGTGGAAGTGATGATATTCCAGCTGAACTGTTTAAAATTTTAAAAGATGATGCTGTTAAGGTGCTACACCCAATATGCCAGCAAGTTTGGAAAACTCAGCAATGGCCAGAGGATTGGAGAAGATCAGTCTACATCCCGATTCCAAAGAAGGGCAGTGCCAAAGAATGCTCCAACTACCGCACAATTGCGCTCATTTCACACGCTAGCAAGGTTATGCTTAAAATTCTACAAGGCAGGCTTAGGCAGTATGTGGACCGAGAACTCCCAGAAGTGCAAGCTGGATTTCGAAGGGGCAGAGGAACCAGAGACCAAATAGCAAACATGCGCTGGATTATGGAGAAAGCTAGAGAGTTCCAGAAAAACGTCTACTTCTGCTTCATTGACTATGCAAAAGCCTTTGACTGTGTCGACCACAGCAAACTATGGCAAGTTCTTAAAGAAATGGGAGTGCCTGATCACCTCATCTGTCTCCTGAGAAATCTCTATGTGGGACAAGAAGCTACAGTTAGAACTGGATATGGAACAACTGATTGGTTCAAAATTGGGAAAGGAGTACGACAAGGTTGTATATTGTCTCCCTGCTTATTTAACTTATATGCAGAATTCATCATGCGAAAGGCTGGACTAGATGAATCCCAAGCCGGAATTAAGATTGCTGGAAGAAATATCAACAACCTCAGATATGCAGATGACACAACCTTGATGGCAGAAAGCGAGGAGGAATTAAAGAACCTTTTAATGAGGGTGAAAGAGGAGAGCGCAAAATATGGTCTGAAGCTCAACATCAAAAAAACCAAGATCATGGCCACTGGTCCCATCACCTCCTGGCAAATAGAAGGGGAAGAAATGGAGGCAGTGAGAGATTTTACTTTCTTGGGCTCCTTGATCACTGCAGATGGTGACAGCAGTCACGAAATTAAAAGACGCCTGCTTCTTGGGAGAAAAGCAATGACAAACCTAGACAGCATCTTAAAAAGCAGAGACATCACCTTGCCGACAAAGGTCCGTATAGTTAAAGCTATGGTTTTCCCAGTAGTGATGTATGGAAGTGAGAGCTGGACCATAAAGAAGGCTGATCGCCGAAGAATTGATGCTTTTGAATTCTGGTGCTGGAGGAGACTCTTGAGAGTCCCATGGACTGCAAGAAGATCAAACCAATCCATTCTTAAGGAAATCAGCCCTGAGTGCTCCCTGGAAGGACAGATCGTGAAGCTGAGGCTCCAATACTTTGGCCACCTCATGAGAAGAGAAGAATCCTTGGAAAAGACCCTGATGTTGGGAAAGATGGAGGGCACAAGGAGAAGGGGACGACAGAGGACGAGATGGCTGGACAGTGTTCTCGAAGCTACGAACATGAGTTTGACCAAACTGCGGGAGGCAGTGCAAGACAGGAGTGCCTGGCGTGCTATGGTCCATGGGATCACGAAGAGTCGGACACGACTAAACGACTAAACAACAAATGTCTTAAATTGCTGAACTTATTGAGAGCAATGGAGATACTTTGTGTCTGTATGCATCTGTAGATATCTGAATCTGCAAAAGCCTGCAAACTGTATACAGTGGTACCTCTACTTACAAATGACTCTACTTACAAAATATTCTACTTACGAGTAGAAAAAATTGGGTCACGCTTACAAATTTCTTTGACATCCGAAGGGCCCTCGCCGCCAGCGCTCCCGCCACCCCGCTGGGCCAAATCGGGCCCTCGCCGCCACCGCGCTCAGCCCGCTCCTGCCGGATCTGGCCCTCGCCACAGCCACCAGCGCTCCCGCCACCCCACTAGGCCAAATCGGGTCCTCGCCGCCGCGCTCAGCCGGCTCCCGTTGGCTCCGGCCCTCGCCGCCGCCAGCACTCCCGCCACCCCGCTGGGCCGAATTGGGCCCTCACCGCCGCTGTGCTCAGCCAGTTCCCGCCGGATCTGACCCTCGCTACCGCCGCCAGTGCTCCCGCCACCCCGCTGTTCAGCCTACGGCCAGATCCGGCCCTCGCCGCCTGCGCTCCCTGCACTGAAAGGTAATGTTGCTGTGCAGTTTGCATGCCTTTAAAGTGCACTTTAAAGTCTTTTTTCTAGGCTCTGGAACGAATTAATCCGTTTCCAATGCATTCCTATGGGAAACCATGATTTGACTTACGATTTATTCTACATACGAATGTGCATTCAGAATGGATTAAATTCGTAAGTAGAGGTACCACTGTAAACCAACTGAGCCTTATCTTTTGCAATGGTAAACTATCCCTACCTTTCTCTGCTTCCATGTAGTGACTGGTACTGGGAGCAACTTCCATTGTGTGAGTAGAGATCTCACCTGAGATTTGTGACAAAATTGGCAATTATCTCTCCACTTCTTCTATTAGCAGGTGTCCCTGCTGGATCCAAAGGCCTTCCATGAGTGAAGGGCACCATTTTAACTCAACCCTAACCAATTAATTGTAGCACGATATTTCAATGAGAACTGATGCAACGGATTAAATGCGCTCTTGACTAGGAATGGGGGTAGGGATGTTGATTCAGTTTGCATTTAAAGATGAACCTTAAAAAATCCTCACTTTCAAAAGCAATAAGTGAAGTTCTGACATTCTTCCTCTTCCGAATTTTTCAGTGGAGTTCTCCAGCCGATAAATGGGCTTTAAAAAACAAAAAGCACATAAGGATGCATATGCCATAGCTGCCAAGTTTTCCCTTTTCTCGCGAGGAAGCCTATTCAGCATAATGGAAAATCCCTTAAAAAAAGGGATAACTTGGCAGCTATGCCATATGCTAGTGAAAATAACATACACAAATGCATGATATATGATTGAATCGCTTTGCAAAATATGTATATTAGGCAAAAGCTGCATACAAACATGTGTACATCGGGGGAAAATTGTGCTAAAATGAAGCCTTTTTTAAGCAAATGGATGTGGAATGGAACTTAGAATGGGAAAACGGGAAACTGAAAGAAAATGAAATTGGCAAATTTGACCATCCCTTCTCCTAACTAGGAAAGCTTATGCCAGAAGAAATGTGCTTATGTTTATCATTATTCCTATATTAAAAAGTGGTGTACTACGTTGAATCAATCAATCTCCTTTATTGGCATAGAAAAAGTGCACCGTACACATGGATCATAAGACAGTCTCTGGGCGCAGATTCATAATTTAAAATACACAATACAAAAGGAAAAAAGAGTTGAAGGGGGGAGAGGAAAGGAAGCACTGCAGTAGACTACCTTCACTGGTTGATGTACAGGCTTGGTCTGTGCTATTATGATCTTCAGAGGCAGGAAGTTCAGCCTCCCTGTGGCCCTAGGTCTTCTGGCCAGTGGCAGAGGCCAGCAGCTACCTCCCTTCAGCAATGCAACTGGAGTTACCAGAGCACTTGCTGAAACTGGCAATGGGACTGAGCATATTATGGTAGGTAACAGTGCTGAAAGCAGACAGGGTCAAATTGACTGGATCCCCCCACAATATGGAGCAGTATACTGTGCTCATTCTTCCTGAGCATGCCGAAGCCTTTTCTTTCTCATTTGTCGCATTTAATACATTTGACAGTGTTTTAAAATAGCAATTCTGATGTTAATAGGTAGATTTGTCAAGGAGCTTTCGTGCCAGCATGACCATCCTCTGCATAAAATAACCTCTGCTGCTTGTCATGCTGCTATAAATTGCTACCGCCCTACATTTAAATGGGCAGAATCAGCTGCAGCCATAATCTCAGAATGCCAGGGTGGTCTCTGTGGAAAGAAGTGCCTGCGTTATTTTTGGCTTCACTGTGTAGGCTTTTACAACGGTATCTGGGGAAGAAACCAGGAAGTTGGGCTTTCCTTCTTGCTACTCTTATTCCTTGTGCCTTTGGTGTTTTGTTTTGTTTTTAAAATACTTTCTGTTACTCTCATAAATTCATCTTTGCAGGAAGGTCCAACACAGAAAGTTTATAGCTTTCCCTTCAGCTCTAAATAGGTTTTAAGACTGCAACAGCACACACATCTCAAATCCAATGCAAGACTGATTTTGCTGATTATATACAGTTAGCAAAGCGTTGGAAATCCTTTTAGCTCCTGCACAACTCTAATGCTCAGCTTTTGTCCCTATAAGGAGATAAGAAGCATGTAGAATTCTTCCATAAGGAGGATTGAATGATGGGGCCTTTTCTTATCAATGGAGAGTAGTTCAATAAAGGGGGTGACCTTTCTTAATTTGCCTTAGCTTCTTGGTTGGCTATCAACCTATATATTTTTAAAACGTAATGGTCTCTGTGTGATGGGAACATGAGAAGTAGAAGTACGTGTTTCTAAATTTATACTGGGCATTTTGTAGGTTGGTTGACTTTATTTTTGCACGTTAACTCTCTAAAGGCCAACTCTTCTGGAAGATAGAACTTTCCCTGGTACAGGCAGTGACCGTTTTAGGTGCGCCCAATATTCGTGTGACCACACATGCAAGCCCAGAAGTGACCCAAAAACATCACAAAAAGGAGCAGAATGGGACAGGGCTGGAACGGGGTGTTTGCAAGCTTTTTCAATGGGTGTTCTGATTATACACAATTTTGTGTAAGCATGTGGTGCCTCGGAAAGTAACCCCACATGCTCCTATGAGCCTGGTGTTTCCCCACCCTCTCCTGCACCACTGTCTCCCAGACCCAGGAGGGGATTGAAATGGGATGAGCAGAGGAAGTTGCCCCGCAGGTGCAGTCTCCAGGGAAGGTACATAAACGGCTGGAGCGGGAGTGGCTCCCTGCTGCTGCAACTGCTCTATAGAGCACGAGGCTGGGAATCGTTGCCTAGACACTAGATTGGTGTGCATGGGTTTCTGGAGCTGTAGAAGCGACTGTTATTTTTGATAAAGAGCTTACTTTCTGCTGTGTACATTCCCTTGACGACTGCAATAGAGAGTATGTATTGAGTTCTGTTTTAATTTATAAAAGCATGTGCTGTGGGTTAAGTGAGCTATTCACACCCTTCTGTTCCATTCTGTACCTCTTGTCTTCCCTACCATAAAACAAAAGCCAAAAAAGGCTATAGAAAGGAGTAAAGGCTTGCAAAGTAGGAATGAAAGCATATAAGAAATATGCATCCTTGATCTGCCTCCATCCATTCTACTGCTTTGGAGTATGTTCACAAAGACTCATACCGGTAGATCAGACTGAGTCAGTCTACCCATAATGTTCCAGGGCTTTGTAAACTGATAATCACCAACAGAGACAAATTCTCATGTAAAACCAAGAATAGGAATTGTGGTTATTGACAAATAGTTAATCACCCGGGTCATTACATACCTTCCCTACCAATAATGCATTGAATAGCCCCTAGATCATTTTTTTAGAAGGAACCTCTTTATTCTTAAAAGAATTCTGATGTTCAAAACATGACCACTAAGACTACCGTATCTCCATGCATGGTGCAGAGAAGTGTTATTGGTGGCTTCTGCAAGCTTCGTAAGACCTAAGTAAGGGTGTGAGTTATTATGCACCTGATTCCTGATTCAGTTGTGAATGTTTGGAAGACTAGAAAAGCACTACAGGTTGTATCCATTTGTATTCTTCCATTGACAGAAGGCTCTTTTACCTAGTGGAGATTCTGTGTTGGGATCCTGGCATCTCTTGGTGAGGCTCCCTCTTGGATCTTAATATATGCTTCATGAGTCAGTACAGGGCCGTCTTAAGCGCCCCTGGCGCCGTGGTGCGCCGGATCTCTCTGGCGCCCTCCCGCCCCGTTTCCCAGCGTGGTGGGTGGGTGGGCGCAGCGCGCAGCTGCGCGGCAGACCACCCGGCCAGCGGGCGGGCGCTGCTCGCGACACCCTCCTGGTGGGCCGGCGCCATGGTGCCCTGCGCCACCCAGCCTGCACGTAGGGCCGGCCCTGAGTCAGTATTTCTTTATGGAATGAACGGGATGCGGGTGGCGCTGTGGTCTAAACCACTGAGCCTCTTGGGCTTCCTGATTGGAAGGTCAGCGGTTTGAATCCCCACTATGGGGTGAGCTCCCGTTGCCCTGTCCCAGCTCCTGCCAACCTAGCAGTTCGAAAGCACAACAGTGCAAGTAGATAAATAGGTACCATTGCAGCAGGAAGGTAAATGGCATTTCTGTATGCTCTGGTTTCTGTCACAGTGTTCCGTTGTGCCAGAAGCGGTTTGGTCATGCTGGCCACATGACCCAGAAAGCTGTCTGTGGACAAACACCGGCTCCCTTGGCCTGAAAGCAAGATGAGCGCCACAACCACATAGTCACCTTTGACTGGACTTAACCATCCAGGGGTCCTTTACCTTTACTTTTGTGGGCTGAAAGAGAGCAGGGGCGACGGTAGGTGATTTTTGCTAATTTAGCCTTTCTACTGCTGACTCCATGTTGTTCCAAGTGGACCCCCAACTCATTTGAGCCAGTGACAGATTTTGGGCTCTCAATTTCAGAGGCACCTTGTGTGATGCTAAAATTCAGGGCCCTCCCCTGTTCCAGCATTGTTTTGGTGCTCCCTGTGGTCATAACCCAGTGCTAGTCACGCTACCCTCAAAACTCCTCTGCTTGAGCAAATGAAAGGTGGAGAGACCAGATGGCTGAAGAAAGGAGAATCAGTGAAAATCACACCCATACTTCCTGGTAATAGAAACTGTGCTGAATATATTAGATGGGTAGATATATGATAAGTGCTGGGCAGCATTGTTTTAATTTGGGTTGGCACAAAGTCGCCAAGCTGGTTTTAGCAACCTTTTATATTTTTGTAGCTATTGAATTATGGTGTGGAGGAGACACTTGAGAGTCCCATGGACTGCAAGAAGATCAAACCTATCCATTCTGAAGGAAATCAGCCCTGGGTGCTCTCTGGAAGGAAAGATCCTGAAGCTGAGGCTCCAATACTTTGGCCACCTCATGAGAAGAGAAGACTCCCTGGCAAAGACCCTGATGTTGGGAAAGATTGAGGGCACTAGGAGAAGGGGATGACAGAAGATGAGATGGTTGGACAGTGTTCTCGAAGCTACGAACATGAGTCTGACCAAACTGCGGGAGGCAGTGGAAGACAGGAGTGCCTGGCGTGCTCTGGTTCATGGGCTCACAAAGAGTCAGACACGACTAAACGACTAAACAACAGCAATTTTGCATTTTTAAAGTTTGTATTTTAAAATCTTTACAAACCCCAACAAAAGCCTTTCCCAGGGCAGTTCCAGCTATAAAGTGCTGTTGCTGTCAGTACTACTTTTCTGGCCATAACAAAACATCCATCAGAAAACCAGAAATAAAAGTAAAACTAATCAGTTGGGGAAAAGACATACAGTGGAACCTCGGTTTATGAACACCTCGGTTTATGAATTTTCAGTTTATGAACGCCGCGGACCCATCTGAAACGGATTAATTCATTTTCCATTACTTTCAATGGGAAAGTTTGCTTCAGTTTATGAACGCTTCAGTTTATGAACAGACTTCCGGAACCAATTACACCCATGCTTCAGTTTATGAACGCTTCAGTTTAAGTACTCCGTGGACCCATCTGGAACGGATTAATCCACTTTCCATTACTTTCAATGGGAAAGTTTGCTTCAGTTTATGAACGCTTACTCCGCGGACCGTCTGGAACGGATTAATTCACTTTCCATTACTTTCAATGGGAAAGTTCACTTCAGTTTATGAACGCTTCAGTTTATGAACAGACTTCCGGAACCAATTGTGTTCATAAACCGAGGTACCACTGTACATGCAAAGGAACCCCACAAAAGAACAACCATCTATCACTATCCAATGCTCAGCAGCAAACCATGCTTAAAACCTATGGCAAGGTATTCTTGATGTTGTTTTGCAAGTGCTGAGACATTTTAATGTTTCCGTGAATAATAATAATAATAATAATAATAATAATAATAATAATAATAATACATTTATAACCCACCCATCTGCCTGGGTTTTCCCAGCCACTCTGGGCGGCTTCCAACAGAAAAATAAAACACAGTGATCCATTAAACATTAAAAGCCTCCCAAACAGGGCTGCCTTCAGATGTCTTCTAAAAGTCTGGTACAGTGGTACCCCGGTTTATGAACACAATTGGTTCCGGAAGTCTGTTCATAAACTGAAGCGTTCATAAACTGAAGCGAACTTTCCCATTGAAAGTAACGGAAAGTAGATTAATCTGTTCCAGACAGTGCACGGAGTACTTAAACTGAAGTGTTCATAAACTGAAGCGAACTTTCCCATTGAAAGTAATGGAAAGTGAATTAATCCGTTCCAGATGGGTCCGCTGTGTTCGTAAACCGAAAATACATAAACCGAGGTGTTCATAAACCGAGGTTCCACTGTAGTTGTTTTTCTCTTTGACATCTGATGGGAGGGCGTTCCACAGGGTGGGCACCACTACCTGAGAAATCTTCCTTGGCCAGGAGAAACTCTGACTGGCTGGACCAGTGTTCATAATCTCATACAAGATTTTGAAGAAATTTATTCTGAGCACTCTCATAAACAGAGCCATGGAGTGTATAGTGAGAAATGGCTCATCCCCACTGATACAATAAAATAGATTAAAAGGTGCCATCTGTCTAAAATGGCCAAAGGCATTTGCTGGAATCTCAGTAAGGTTAAAGCCCCAATTAAATCAAGATTTGACATCTCTAGTACATCATTTCCCTGCGTATATAGAGACTTTATCATTGCATACTATGGCACATTAGTCCATTAAGACAAATCTTTGGATTCAGACCTGTTTCAGATGGTTTAGTGTTACGGGCCAACCCAGCCCAGCACCTTAATAAATGATTTGTTAACTGTAGTCCAGTTTTAAAACTGCATAATTTCTTGTTGGCTTACCTTGACTATGAACATGGACTCTTCCCTAACTACAGTAGTACCTCGGGTTACGAACACGATCCGTTCCGGGTCGCAGTTTGTAACCCGAAAAGTTCGTAAGCCGAACCACGATTTTGCGCATGCGCAAAGCGTTATTTTCGCGCTTTTCGCATGCGCAGACCGTGCGCGCGTTTCTGCGCACGTGCAAACCGCGATCACGGCCGAAAATACTTCCGGGTTTGCGCAGTTCGTAACCCGAGGTGTTCGTAACCCGAGGTGTTCGTAACCGAAGGTACGACTGTATAGCTTAACTGCATCTTTGCCCTGCCCATGTGGCAACAAAGATGCTAGTCAATAGCAGCTGAAAAATGAAGCCATTCTCCGCACTTCAAATGAGGGATAAACCATAGGGGCAAGACCTACTGGAGAGTGTTGCTCAGACCACTAAGCAGAGTTGTATGCTCGTTTCCTCAAATAAAGAGTTAATTTAACTAATGGAGATCTGCTTCCTTTATTGGTGACCTGCATCTCACTCCAGCCCTGACGCACTCTTAAAAGAGAATAAAAAGTGTTGTCTTTTTAAAGGTTTTCACCCCATTGCCTTTTACAGAGCTGACTTCTATGCAGACATTTGGCCCAGGGCAGCAAAATCTCATCAACAAATGCACCAACAAATAGTCGCTTTGTTTTTCTTATTTGCTTTGTTTTTCTTATTGATATCTATAGCATAGTGACACAGATTATTTCCACTGTTCAAAATGTGGGTCACCTGCCTTCTGCAGCGTAGGATAACGTCTATAAATTGAAATGTGACAAATAACCTCCGTTGCTATTTTAATTTTTTTTCTTATTGTGAACATCAGACAGAAAAGTTTTTTCTAAGTTTTCTTACTACTGTGAAATAGCCCTCAATATCATTTAGGAGTCGTCAAGCTTGCAACTGCATTGTAGGTGACGTCATTGCAATTACCATGTTATTTAGGAGTTTAATATGTGTGCCTAAATGTCTGCAGCTGCAAAATGAGAACTGAAGAGCCTCAATACTGCTTAGTCACCAGAACACAAACACAGCATAGAACAGCCACTGTGCAAAGATTCTGCATTCATGCTACCAGGAGATTCCTAGTATTCAAATTGCAGATCCTTTCCTTTCCAGCCAGATTATCATATTCAAAATTAGCTCAAAATTAGTTTACCCGGATGCCTTTCTTCAACCCTTTTGGCTTCCAACTCCATAGTTCTGGCCTAGTATTACAGAGGATTTAATCAGTCCTTTCCTTCCGGGCTAGTCTAGTTCAAGAATCAACATGCATGTATACATTCGTGCTACCTGGTCCCTTATGCCTATATAAAATGGATGGGATCATACCCCAACAATCCTGTCTCCCAATATGTCAAAGTACATGTAGTCACTAGTAAATTGTCAGTTTGGTTGTACACCATTTCCTTTCATGTGCCAGAAACACCACAACTCCCTTTCCCTCCCTGTCCACTTTTGTGTGTGTGTAGATGTTATTGTATTCACACAGGGCATGGGGCACCCTTCTGGGGCATAGCTATCAAGTTTTCCCTTTTCTCTCGAGGAAGCCTATTCAGCATAAGGGAATTTCTCATTTAAAAAAAGGGAGAACTTGACAGCTATGTTCTGGGGCTGCTAGATTATGACCCTCATCCCTAATAATAATAATAATAATAATAATAATAATAATAATAATAATAATAATATAAATAATAGACACACAGCAGGCTGGAAATCTTTCTTTCTTTCTTTCTTTCTTTCTTTCTTTCTTTCTTTCTTGCATGACATGGCATGATCACACACACACACCAGCTGCTTGCCCACCCTTTTGCTGCCACCCTGCCCTTGGCACCCACGAAACACCACCAGCAGCAATGCTGGCAGAAGCACCTGTGAAGCACCAGCATTGAATTCTTCTCCCACCCCTAATTGTGAGTAAGTTTGGAGGTGTTGACTGGAAAGGAAACTGAGAGATAGCTGGAATGAGAAGGTGGGTCAAGGGTTTTTGAGAATGCAGAAAAGAAAGAGTCAAGGGAGAGAGAGAAGTTTATTATGTGGTGGAGAGGAAGGTTGGTGGCTGAGGAGTCAAGAGGGGACAGGATCAAGAATCAGATGAGAAATTTCTGCTGTGGGTTAGTGAAGAGGTTTGTTGAAACCTTCTAAACTGACATATGGGAAGAACAGATATGCTCCATATATTTTTCAATCATTCCTCCTCTAAATTATGATGGATAGAATACTACTACTACTAATAATAATAATTCACCCTTCACCAGCAGCTCCAAGGGTGAGCTACAACAAATTAACATTCAGAATTAAAAACAGTTTAAACATATTACATAAATGATTCTGCCCTAAGGAATTTTCAGTCACGTCTTAGAAAAATTGGCAGAATAGGTGCCAGGGCATTATTTTCTTTCATGTCCATCATACCCCCAGTCAGAAGCAAGCTGATGATTACGGTGAAGTTTGATTATAGTGAAGTTTGATTACTATGTGCAAGTTGTTCACATTGGGGTGGGGGGGTGGGGGGACCACAATTTCTTAAAATGAAGAACAATCTGTTTGCGACAAACAGCGGCAGTGTCTGGAGAGCAGTCATTCTGCCTCCTCCCCCATAAGTGGAAGGAATGAATCACTCATTGTGTGTGAATACCTTTGTCTGTAGTTGGAGATTAGAAAGCCCTTTTCCAGTGTGTTGGCTTTCTGGATGGGAAACATTGCGAGGTGGGGGGAACGGTTTGGGGGAAAGGGTTTGGTTGGATTTGATTCTTGCACTCAAATTGCTTAGATCATACAAAGGTCAAAAACACCCCCACGTGTAATTTACAAGGCTCTTACTGGCAAATCTGTTCTGAGTGCTTAAGAAAAACACAAAAGCAGGCCCAAACATGTGCCAGGTTTCCATGACTCCCTAGTCAATTTCTAACAGCAGCTGCCTTTCAAGAGCTAATTGCCCAGTAGGATTTTTGAGTTCTCTGCCTGCTCTCGTCTCTTTTCCCTTCCCCCTGATTCTGTCTCTTGTTCCTCGCCAGCCCTCAAATTCATCCCTCTTTGTACTTCCCATTCAGTGTGCAGGAGAACATAGAACAGAAACACAGAACCCTTTAAAAATCCCCCCTCCCTCTGAACCTTGCTGCCTGTTCTGCCGCGTTCTCTGGAACAATATTAAACAATGCTGCATCTTTCTGTACTGAACTTTCACGAGTTGTCACAGTGTGCTGTTAAGCTGCTTCTCAAAATACCAAATATGGTTGCTTTTCAGCAATGCACTTAATGGTGTCATGAGTCATGCTGTTGTGTTATGGAAAGAATGGAATTTCCATTGAGCTTCGGCATAACCTAGGTGCAGGCAGTGAAAGGTGGCCCCTGGTGTCTATCTGGTAACCCACCCACTTGTCAGGGTGGAGTGGGATAGGAAGCTGGTTTTCCAGAATCCTCTATGGGAATTGGGATTGCCACCATTGGTCCCACCTCTGATCGTGACCTGTATTGAGTAGAACTCGTCAATGGAATTTGTACACATAGAAAGCATGGGCAGGATAGGGGATCGGATATTGACTTTAGCATGTTGATTGGACTTCATGTAAGGAGTCTTTGCTCCTTCATTCATTAAAAGCTCTATCTGCCTATGTCATCTATGCATGATCCATATGTTTGTTTGTTTGTTTTTTAAAAAATCTAGTGTGCAGGTCTGGAATTTAGGGATGATATCTGGAATTTAGGGATGGTATCTGAAGAAGAATCCACATCGGTGCAGTTCTGAAAGGTTAAGGCCACCTTCTTGATTCAAAATGGCATCCAACTGTAGGCAAACATACCGGTAGATCAAATCCTGTTCCTTGATCTCAGGAACCATCATTTCATTATGATAAGAGGTTTCTGAAAGAATAAATATCAATAACTTTCCAAAATATATACTTGATTAATATAATAATATAATAGCAATAATACCGATTAAGAACACATATCCCTTTAAAAAAAGAACAGCAACAATTAATCAAAATGCAGTGATGTCATGGACTGGCTGGACACAGAGGAATGGTGAAAAGCACCAGCTGGGGAATCCCCAAGGGAAGAAGGCTCAGAGCCTGGGGATTGGTGGTGAGATGATGATAGGTAACTGGTTGGAGGGAGAAGACTGGGAGGGGAAGGTGTCAGAAGCTGAAGAGGTAACAGGGTTTGGTGAGCAGGGAGAGTCTGGCAGAGAGCATCCAAAACCAGAGGCAGAAGCTGAAGCCAGGGAGGAGGGGGGCCAAGAGGCAGAGATGAGCCAGGCTGGTGAAGAAGCCAGGGTGTCTCTCCCTCCTGCTGCAAGAGGTATGAAGAGGGAGGAGCAGAGACAGGGGTGCTGGTGGAGTCTCAGATTGCTTGGAAAGGACCCATGGGAGGAGGAGATTGAGGCAGCCTCCACAACTCCCTCATAGGGGCAAGACGCACTGAGAAGAATTGCTATACTCATTAGGTCTGGCACACCTGAGCAGGCCTTCCATGTTCCTTCTAATAAAGAGTTAACTTCAGTTACTCTCAGTGATTTATTTCTGGCTGGTGCCCTGACAAGTAGTTTATTAAATTCAGATCAAAATGTTAATGGCTTATGAGCTCTCTTGAATGTCAGCAATGAAGGGGCTGTATTTAGTCTTAGGGAGGAAATTCCACAAATTTCACATTTGTATCTAATTCCACATTTGCATGTTTTGTTATCCCCTGAGATGGCCAAATCAGCCTGGAACAGGGTACTTATGGGGAACATTTATTTTAATGCTTTGAAATGTCACAGATCTCGGTTTCCTAGCCAACTGTACCCTTTAAATGAATTTTAGGAGTTGACTGTTTTCAGTTTCAAAAAAACCATCTTTGCCACTTGTTTTGGGTGCTGTCAAAGGCTGGCAACCCCTAGTGTAGCTGTCCTAACTCCAGCTTCCAGATATTTAGGACTGCAATCCACACAACTGCTCCAGACAACATAGCCAAGGGTCAGGGATAATGGAAGCTGAAGTCCAAAACATATGGGGCCATTGTTTTTGGGGGAAGCTACTTAGTGATTTGTGGCAGAGAGTTTATCTGACTTTACCTGTGGACATGGCTCGTTGTCTTCAAATATGATCCCTTAAGTTAAAGCCCATAACAACAACTTGTCAGAGCCTTGAATGTATTTATTTGTTGCATGTATATCCCACTGTTTTCTCCAGTGAGTTTGTGGGTGTACATCAGGCATCCCCAAACTGCGGCTCTCCCTCCAGATGTTTTGGCCTATAACTCCCATGATCCCTAGCTAACAGGACAAGTGGTCGGGGAAGATGGGAAATGTAGTCCAAAACATCTGGAGGGCCGAAGTTTGGGGATGCCTGGTGTACATGGTTCTCCCCTTCCTCATTTAATCCCCACAACAGCCCTGTGAAGTAGGTTAGGCTGAGAAACAGTGACTGTCCCAAGGTCACTCAGTGAGCTTCATGGCCAAAAGTGGGCCAGTCTCCTACATCCTAGTCCAACACTCTAACCACTGCACCACTCTGCCTTTCAATTTGTGTAATTCTGAGTCAGCTTGTTAGCATCCACGACATCTGAGCCTCTTTCCTATGGAGAAAGGCCTCCTACCCACTTCGATTGCAGTGGATTGGTTTGGTACAAATACAGTTGATAGAGAACTGGCAAATGTCTCAGAGTGTCCTCCTCCTCCTCCTCCTGGATTTCCATAATACTAGTAGAAGAAAGTGACATACAATGAGAGTGTTGATGAAAGCAGATAAGGCTGTGTGACACACACACACACACACATACACACTTGTCAGATTAGTCATATAGCTCAGGCATAGGCAAACTCCAGCCCTCCAGATGTTTGGGGCTACGATTCCCATCATCCCTGACCACTGGTCCTGTTACCTAGGGATGATGGGAATTGTAGTTCCAACATCTGGAGGGCCGGAGTTTGCCTATGCCTGATTTAGCTGAACAAATGCAACAGCAAAGGAAGCTGCAAAAATGAATCTGACCTGTGGAGGGTGAACCAAAACCCATTTCCATATGACAGGCCTTTATTGTGCAACAGAGTTTTGCATTGTGCACTGTCAAAAAAAAATGACAATCACAAACCTTAGAAACAAATTGGTCTAGACTCCTTTCTCTCTGTCTCTGTTTCTGTCTCTCTCTCTTACTACTGATAATCCATAGAAGCTAGACTTCAATATAGCTGGCTTGTTTTTCTCCTTCATAACAATTCAGTAGCAGTCAGAAGGCTGCAGACTGAGAACCCTGCAAAACTATTTTTCCCATTATTCCACAGAACAGCACTTAAAGCACATTCAGTTTCCTCACACCAACCAAGCCACAACACTCAATTATATACCCAGCATTTGCAATCCTCACACTTTTTCATTGTTTTGAGAAGTTGTGCAAAATGGATGTTTCTTATACTCAGTGCTTTTTCTGGGGGGGACACGTACCCCTAAACATTTTGTGAATCTTTGTACTTTTGTCCATTTACTGTATTTATTTTTCCTGATTTGAACCATAAAATGGTGGTGTTCTTGAGTCAAAATGAGAGTACCCCTAAACATTTTTTTAAAGAAAAAAGCACTGCTTATAGTAATCGCTTCCACTTTGATTTATTTTTACCATCTTTCATGTGCAACAACAAGACAGCGTACAAAACAAGAAATGAAAAGGACGACGCTAAAGCTACAGTTCAGAGTAAAATGGCAGCCACTAGGTCAACAGAAAATGAATTAGAAAAAAACCAACTGGTGGCCAGCAAAGGCCACAGCAAATGCATGGAGATTCAGCAGGAAAATAAATCGCATGAATTGTAGGTATTGTAGGTGGTTAATGCTGTGCCATAATGTTCTCCTGCATTTTTTTCAACCATTCCTCAATTAACAAGAAATAAATTGAAATAAAAAATCATGGAAGAGGAGAGAAAATTACAGTGAAATAATCTGCAGGATTCTTGTGTCCTTACCTTGCTACTGAGGCAGCCAAAAGATGTTGGCAAGTTTCCTTTCTTCCATTGTATGCGTGTATGTCTGGTGATGTGCACTTGGCAGACTCCCTAGGTGCCTGGATTTCCTGAAAGCCCCATGAGGTCCTTGTCTGGGCTGTAAGAAGCAGGGATGCCACCTCCTGTGTGCCTGGCCTCTGCCTGCTATTTTTTCAGTCAAGTCTTTTAAAGAAATCAATGTGGAAAGGCTTTTTGAAGGAAAAACAAAGGGTTTACTTTAAGCACAAACCAGTGGGCTCCCTGATATCAAGCAGGGAAAGGCCACAGCTCAGTGGTAGAACATCTGCTTTCAATTCAGAAGGTAACAGGTTCGAGGGCCCCCCCCCAGCATCTCCAGGTAGGGCTGCTTGAAATCCTAGTAAGCCGCTGCCAGTTGGTGTAGACCAGGCATCCCCAAACTTCGGCCCTCCAGATGTTTTGGACTACAATTCCCATCAACCCTGACCACTGGTCCTGTTAGCTAAGGATCATGGGAATTGTAGGCCAAAACATCTGGAGGGCCGCAGTTTGGGGATGCCTGGTGTAGACATTACTGAGCTAGATGGAAGAATGGTCTGGCTCAGTAGAAGGCAGATTGCTATGCTATGTTTCTCTGCTGCTCAACAACTATCTTGCCTTCCCATACTTCAGCTGAAGCCCAGAGGAAGACATTATGAAACAACTCCTCCCATGGGCCTTTTTCAGACAAGGGAGCTGGGAAGGCTACAGTGTGCTGGATAAATGTTTAGTAGAAGGAAAAAAGGCACACATCGCCCTCAGCCACCTTGCCATGATAAGAAAAGCCTGCACTCACTGAAATTCTAAAGCCTCCTGCAAATTATTGGGGGAAATGGAAGTCTCTTTCAAAGAGGAAGAAAACACGATGACCTTGCAATTGTCACCTTTCTGTGCAACAGTGTTATTGTGAGGATACAATAGCTTCAAAACATAATCTGGGTCTGCACACCGCCTTGCCACTGCACCAGGCAGTTTTGCCAAAGTTCAAATGCTATTGTCACTTTAAAACGAACTTTTCAGGAATGCTTGTTTAATTTAGCTTTAATTTAGTGGATATTAAAACTGTAATTTCTTATTGAAAACAATTGTGGATTAACAGCTGTGTAATGAATCTGCATAAATTACATGGCTGTTATTCCTCGTTATATATGCTTTCCGCCCCCGCCCCCCCGTCACTTTCGTATTTATCCTACAATAGCATTATGCAATTAGCTTTCCAATCATTACTGTTGGTAAATATGCAAATATAATACTTTTTAACCATTCAGGTTGCAATGGTGAGATAACAGATATGCTTCTTTGCTTTTGGAATTACTTGCAGGTAAATAATATCAGGTTTCCAGGAGAGGCATATTTAAACAAGCACAATGTACCAACAGGATTAAAGTCAGCTTGAACCATATATGAGTGATTTCAAATTACTTGCCATAACCAGGCCCAATAAGTGTGCTTTCTTTTCTTAAACAGGAATCTAGAAGTAAGCAGATATGCTCCCCTACGGACTCTGCATGGCACCACCTGTCTCCGCCTAGTGGTGTTTCCTATAAGTACCTAAAAAGTAATGAGCGGTGACTGCTACATAGGGGGGGGCATTTATACCCCTGGCTTAATCTCCAAAATACATGTAAATCTGTGCTCTGCTTAGTGGTTAGTCAAAGGCAGTTTTTCAAACAACATCTCATGACCATTGTCATTATTTTCTGTTCGTACTGGGAAGGTGAGTCAACTTTGATTTGGCAGAGGAATTTGATTTTCAGACGCGTTGATAGTCTCAGGCTAAATCATGACGGAATTCTGCCTAGAAATTATTGGTCCGTCTATTAAATAGATTCCATGTGAATGTTGGCATTGTACTTTATGACCATGAATTGCTAGAAACACTCTTCCCAGGGATAATTTTTGCATGAGCTACTGTAAAAAAATTATGAATAAAATGATCTACTATGGAGGGGGGGGGGAATGAATAAGATGGAAATATTGACATCTAAAAATAGATGCGAGACCAGAGATGTGGGTACTTGTATCTTTTCCCCTGGTTGGGAGAGGCAATGGCTAATGTGGAGAAGGTTGCTGGGAGGAGTTAAGAAGCCCCATTCTTTTTCCACTGCACTGATTCCAAGATAACATTTAAGATTCCAGCCCATGAGACTGCTGTTTGTTTTGAAAGATAAAGGGGAAAAACCATATGCTGTGACTGAACATCATTTGTAAACTGACCCTTAAGTTGACTTCACCAGGTCAGAAGATTAGGAGATAATGACTCTTATGGACAAATAACTATTATTGTTTGGGATGAAAAAAAAGAGCCCATCTGAATGTTATGGCTGTATCCCTGGATAAAAGTCTTCTAGGCAAAATAAGAAAATTTCAGAATCTTACCTACAGTATAAACAGTGAAGAGGCCTTTTCCTTTATCTATCAATGGCATTTTTGTCAGCAGGCAGATTACATGGATATTCCCTGAGTTGGATCATTCTATTTATTTGGATCATTCTATTTCTTCGTGACCATGGGGTCACGAAGAGTCGGACACGACTAAACAACAATTTCTTTAAAATGGTCCCAAGAAAATCCTTTACTTGGAGCCATGAGTTTTATGTGACACCCCTTTAATTACTAGCATCACAATTTTCCCAGTGACACACCGTGCAGCTGCCTTTGAAAAGTGCTCAGGAACTTCAACTGGCTCAAAGGGCTGCAGCCAGGTGGTTGACTGGTTATAAGGAGCATAGGACTCCCTTGCTACAGCAGTTCTACTGCTTATCAGTGTGTTTCCAGGTACAATTCAAAGGGCTGGCTATCACCTATCAAGCCCTACATGGCTTAGGTCCAAGCTATGTGAAAGACCATATTCTATCACAGGAACCCGCTTGGGTTTTGAGATCTTCAAGGGAGGCTTTTCTCTCAGACCCACCACCCTCATAGCTATGCTTGGTAGGAACATGGGAAAGGGCCTTCTCAGTGACTACTGCCAGACTTGGGAACTCCCTGCCACAAGGAGCTAGACTGGCTGCTTCCTTGCTGTCCTGAAGGTGAAGGTGAAGGACCCCTGATAGTTAAGTCCAGTCGCAGATGACTCTGGGGTTGCGGCGCTCACCTCGCTTTACAGGCTGAGGAAGCCAGCGTTTGTCCTACTAGCAGGTAAAGACCTTCTTGTTCCAACAGCCTTTTTGGAAGCTGACCTTTTTTAGCTAAGGGGCTGGTGCTGTGCTGCTTTTATTGTGTGGCAATGTCCCTCCCTCCCCAGGAAATAAGACACAAGACACAGTGAATTGAATTTTAAGTGGGCGAAAAGGCCACAACTTTATTGGTTTCGGATGTTGAGCGGTATTGGCTTAGGCATTGGAACCTAACCGGCTATATCCGACTGTAACCCGTGTGTTACAGTCTGGGAGAAATTAACCACCAGAAAGGAGCCCAATGATGTACATCTACAGAGACACCTCCTGTAGCCACTGTTGGGGGGTGCTATAAGGCCCTGACCTCCGTAGGCTCAGGACAAAGCTACCGCCCCCGGAACCCCTTTAACGGGATTAAATCTCCAATTTCGGGCAGAGGATGACGCGATCTGCCCCCCCTCTTTATGTATGCAAATTTCCAATGCCTAACCGCCAAACCAAGTTGCTATGTTGCTATGTTGTAATTACTGGTATGTTTTAAATAGATGTTATATATGTATATAGCAGGCATCCCCAAACTTCGGCCCTCCAGATGTTTTGGACTACAATTCCCATCTTCCCCGACCACTGGTCCTGTTAGCTAGGGATCATGGGAGTTGTAAGCCAAAACATCTGGAGGGCCGCAGTTTGGGGATGCCTGGTATATCGTTTTAATTCTATCGATGTTTAATTGTTTTTTAAACATTCTTTTTTCTATAATTTTTATTAAATTTTCTGTTTTATATTTTAGAATATTCATTTAAACAACCTTAAAATATCAATGACTTCCCTTCTTCTCTTTCCATGGTTCCTTCTGCAAACATGAATCCCTGCATATTTTGTATAAACGAAACCATTCAGTATTCCATTATTACATCCATCAAAACTTATTTACACTGTTGAATTTATCTTAATGCTGGCCACGTTTTCAAATAAACACAATTTTCCTCCATATATTCAATAAGCATTTTCCAATCTTCTTTAAACGTATGTTCTTCTTGTTCTCTTATTCTATATGTTAGGTCCTCAAGCTGCGCATATTCCATCAATTTAAGTTGCCATTCTTCTTTAGTTTGGACTTCACTCAATTTCCATTTGGGGGCTAACAAAACACGAGCCACAGTAGTGGCATATAATAATAATAATAATAATAATAATAATAATAATAATAATAGGTTTTTTAAAAACATTCTATCAATGTTTAATGTAGAAAACATTCTCCCTTCTCCTCAATACACTTCTCCTCAATAGCAGTGTGATCCTACTCAGTTGAGTCTACTCAGAAATAAGTCCTTGTCACCATTCTAGTGACATTAGTGTGCTCCTGTGAAATATTTAAGGTCCTTGAAGATTGTACTTACTCCCAGTAAGGGAGTTTAGGACTGCTGCACTAATGTGGGTAAGCAGTTAAACTTTGGATTCCTGACCCGAACTCCCAAGTGCTTTACTGCTAGACTTTGCGATCATTCATAATGTGTAGAGCAGTTTTAATCTGAGAAAGGAATGGCAGTAAATGGGATTAGTGACTAATTTAAAGTAGAAACCAATTCTGTTCACTGGTTTCTGCTTAGAATATGGTGATAGGTTTCAATATCCCTACATTTTTTATTTTCCAGCCACGATTCAGGCCAGTAACGTTTCTGTTAGTAGATGAAATTGGCTTTCACACAAATATAATAACAAGAATAATTTTCCCTGTGAACAGGCTTTTTAAAACAAGTTTTCCTTCAAATGTTTGGCTACTGATGCAAAATGACATGATATGCTATTGCCTGAAATGCTCTGGTACCGAAACACTTTTACAATTATTTATGTCATAATAACATTGGGAGGTGATGCTGATATCAGAACTCCCTTTGTGGTTGACACAGAGAGCAAACATATTGAATTATTTCCACCTCAAGTATTTGCAATATGAACAGATGCATTGACATTTAAAGCTCCCCCCTTTCTGTGGGATCATTCTGAATAGATAATCATGCTTATTTTTCAGCTTTTTAAATAGTTAAGCATTTGATATTAATTTACAGAATATTCTATTCTCATAAAGTTTTCAGAGCATTATATATTCTGTAAGCCGCACAGAGTGGCTAGGGAAACCCAGCCAGATGGGTGGGGTAATAATAATAATAATTAATAATAATTGGTGTATGAGAATGGGGAATGATATAATTCAAAGCCTTCAATTCTGAGCATCAGTTATGCAACAGACTAATGTTTCAGCATAAATAGTATTTTAAATGATAAGAATCTCTATCAAACAGACAAAATAACACCATCAAGGGAAGATATGTGCCAAAAGATACACAAAAACAAGTCAGTGGCCAAACTGGAATAGAGCCATCTATTTCTGACCACTTCATGTCAAGGTAGCTTTCAGAATAACATGTTCTTTAAAAAATCAAAATAGAAGGGTTTATTGAATTCCCAATGTATCTGAATTGCAGGTTCCAGAATTCGAAGCATGCTTGATACATTATAATCCCTGTCTTTTATAGATTTTCTAATCAAGTTCCTATCTGTTCAGAAAGATCCACATGTCAACACTTTAGTTCAATAGGGCATCTGTGGCTGAAAATGAGACATTAAAGCAATGGTGAATAAATAGTAAGGCACTTCTGAGATGGCATCCAAGGTGTTTCCTGGGATACATGGTTTAAAACAGAACCCTTTGCTAGCAACTGCTATGTATCTCACATTACCCCAAGCACATCTCTTATCTGATGAGTTTATCAAGTTTGAGAAGCATAATTTGGCCCTTGTTCTGACAAAGAGCAGACATTTGGTGGTATCCTACTAAATATCCATGTAAGCAGAATGACTTAGTTAATGAGTTTTCAAGATCCAAGTTTACAGGTTTGGACCAAGAGGCAAGAAAGGACCAAGAGCTCCAGGAGATTGTATGGTCAAATTCCAAAATAGACAACAAAATATTTTGTTGTCTTGGAAAATATTTTCATATCTGCAACACATTGAAACTGCTTCACTATACTGATTCAGACCAAAGGTCCATCAAACAATATTGTCTGTTCTGACTAGGAACATGGGAAGTTGCCTTATACCACTGGTCCATCTAGCTAAGTCTTGTCCACACTAACTGGAAGCAGTTTCCCAAAGTTTCAGGCATGAGTCTCGCCCTTCCATTCCTGAAGATGTCAGAAATTAAATCTGAGACCTTCTGCAAGCAAAGCAGGTGCTCTACCCCATACTCTCCAAGGTCACAAGCAGAATTACTTCCTAATTCTGCTACTTGAGATCCTGCAGTGAGAAAATGCTATGGATCAAACCTGTGATATTCTGCAAACAACACATATGATCTACCACAGGGTTATGTTCCTTTCCTTTGAATTATCTATCAAGCCAATTAGCTGGACCTAGCGTTTAACATTTTCAGTTATCCTAGGAAAGCTAGAAAGGCAACCAATCTCTGGTAAAAAGGAACAGAGATACTTGGAAAACCAAAAGTGCCTCCTTAAATCTGACAGTAGACAAGCTCATGACCTGGCATGCATGTAATGAAGAAGAAAGCCAAAGTCCTGCCCTACAGGAACATCACTGAGCATGGTTGGTTTACAGTATGTGAAACATAGTGGGGATTGGTCATGGTGGAGCCTGTCCCCATATGATTAGAAATAAACAAATTTGTCAATTTTCATTACTCTCCATTACTTACTTTTCTAATCACCTCATTTCTACATCAGTTTCCACATTTATAATGCAAATTTAACTAATTTGTGTGCATCACTGCAACACTATTTGTGCACGCTTTCCCTTAATATGTGCTTTTTGTATGATATTTTTGTTAGAGAACTAAACTGCAAAATTTGCAGGAGTGTGAATCTTGAAGGATAGGTGAGCCTCGATTCACATATTGGTTCAGAATATGCTAATTAGGTAAATTTCCTCCCTAATCCTTTCTTCTGATGCAGCCTGACTTACACAGAGAAGGCCTTGCTGTATTGTGTATAGTCACAACATACATTTCTTAACAGCATCTACAAGTGACTGTTAACATGTTGTTCTGGCTGAACTCCCATGCCTTTAACAGCTGCATGGCAAGCAGAAATTCAGCAGGTCAGACTTTCCTTGGCACATAAATGCAGTGACTTCGGGTGGAAGGAGAGAATTTAAAAGTCTGCTTATATCGTATACGCTCTGCTAGAAAAGGCATCCATAATCTACAAGCAGTGGCACACAATTCAGAGGTAGCTGCTGCTTTATTATTATTAGTTTACAGACAGAGAAGATTTTGAAAAATGTCCATGTGTGAAGATGAAATCCCGCTTCACTTTTTTTTCAGACTTCCTCTATCTTAGTTTAAAACACAAGAACAAATACTAGCAATAAAAAGTGTCCTCTATTTTCTTACCCAAAGAGGAGGTAGATTCTCTGCTAACACCCAAGGATGAAGATACATGTTTGAATTAACAGCTCTGAAAAAAGTATTGTTTCCTGCTCTCCTATAGTCCATTCAAGTGTAACTTGGGTGCTTAAGTGTGACTCTTCTCTTACGCGGTTAACTGTCATGGTGGTCAATCAACTGCAATCTTTGAAGACATGTTTCCCTCTAGTGTCCCTGCTCCTCGGAGACTTCCATCCAGATTCATAAGCACAGCAATGAAATTGATTGTTGGCTTGACATGGTTACACATGGGAAGTTCATGCCATTTATCTTGACCTCAAATGCTCACTGTATGGCTTGTACATTGGTAAAAGAACATTATATGAAAATGAAGTATAGGTGGTATTTAACACCAGTTAAATTAGCACAAATGTACAAACAAAAAGAAAATAAATGTTGGAAATGTAGAGAAGTAGAAGGTACATTTTTCCATATGTGGTGGCAATGTAAAGTTATAAAGGGGGGGGGGAATGATATATAATGAATTGAAGAAAATGTTTAAAATTACTTTTATTAAAAAGCCCGAAGCTTTCTTATTAGGAATTACTGGAAGGGAAATTCCCCCAAAATATAAAAATCTTTTTATGTATGTGACTACGGCCACACAAATATTGATAGCCCAATGTCGGAAAGAGGAAAAAAATACCCACGAAAAAGGATTGGCAAATGAAGTTAATAGAATATGCTGAAATGGCAAAGTTAACAGGAAGACTCAGAAATCAGGATAATAACAAATTTAAAAATGAATGGGAAATATTTATTGTATATATTTCAAAGCATTGTATACAAGTTGATACATCAGCAGGATTCTAAAAATTTTTTGCAGTATTTTAATGAAAGATAGAATTAGATATGATTAGATGGAGAATCGAATTTGGACATGCATGAATTAATAATGAAAATAATGGAAGAAGAGTTTGGATTTGGATTTGATATCCCGCTTTATCACTACCCGAAGGAGTCTCAAAGCGGCTAACAATCTCCTTTCCCCTCCTTCCCCACAACAAACACTCTGTGAGGTGAGTGGGGCTGAGAGACTTCAGAGAAGTGTGACTAGCCCAAGGTCACCCAGCAGCTGCATTTGGAGGAGCGGAGATGCGAACCCAGTTCCCCAGATTACGAGTCTACCGCTCTTAACCACTACACCACACTGGCTCCCAATGGAACCATGGAGAGGGTAGAGGGAAGTCAAGGGATTTGAAAAATCCCACATTTTGATGTTATATTGATTGTATAAACAATATGGAAAATGTTACAGTTGTATTTGAACCCCCCCCAATTGTTTATTTTTATATGGTGTTTGTTATAATTAAAGTTAATAAAAATATTTTTTAAAAATAATAATAATCAAAGGCTCACTGTAATGTCGGTAAGAACTGTGTTCTAGATTGTTTGGAGCAGAAGGAGAAGAACACAACTCTTACAGACGCTACAGTGAGCAGTGCTTTGCTTGTAGGTATGTTTGCAAGTTCAAAATATGGTCCTAAACAATAGCACAAATCAATCATGTTTTGATGTGATGTTGTGAACTGAGCCAATGAATCACCATGCAAAGGACATCATGCTGCCTTCAGCTGGGTTTTCAGTGGAGCAGGGATAGCTGACTTTCAGTGTGTGGCAAGTCAATAACCTGCAGTGGTTTCTATAGACAGCAGCCTTCAAAAGGCAGCTGCTCATGCATACCAAGCCCTTGGACTGCTGTCAGTCATGGTCATCAACCTAATGGTCTAAGAAGAATAGACAAATTAATGTATGAGAAGACTATCAATGGTTACTAGTTATGATGGTTGTATAGTAGCTGAGGATCAGAGAAAGAATACTTCTGAATCGCTGGAGAACAACTGGAGAACAACAGTGGGAAAAGACTTCCATTCATGTCCTGCTGGCAGATGTCCCAATTTCAGGCATCACACAAAACAATAGTCAAGCTTTCTTCACCATAGTTTTGCTTGGGCATGGCCTCTGAATTGAGCTGGAGAAAGAGATTGCCCTGGCATATCGATACCACACACAAAGCAATTTAACTGTTTGTTCATATGCATTATTAGAATGTTGTAGGCGCAGCATGAAAGCAGAGAGGGTAAAAAATATATATCTGCAGCTCACACAGCTGTTCTTAAGGATGAGCCAAGCATGCAGACTTGACCTTCTGAATTACCACTTTGTGTTCTTTCAGAACATGGCATTGCATATAGTTTTCAAGAGTTTCCTTGAAAACCTAACCATATCCTTTGGTCATCCCTGTTTCACAAACTGGCTATTTTCTTTCCAGGCATTAAAAAAAATAAAACACCACTGGATTCCTGTCTAGAAATAGATGGATTTACTTAACATAATGTAGAAAAGACATTTCAGAAATTACATCTCTGTAGGAAGTGTCTAGTACATTTGGCACTGAACAGTTTGATTTCTCTCCCAACCAGGGCAATAGCAAAACTCTCAGAGATTTCATAGGCAGGGTAGATCTTTAAATGCGTATTTTGCTGCATGTATTGCCACTTCTATAAACTTCAAAGGAAAAGGGACAGTAATAGATTCATTATGACCAGAGAAACTGTAGGCCATGCATAAACTTCATAAACAGAGGAATATTTCAGACTTTGATATCATTAGGACACTGCATTTGCATTGCATTATCATTAGTGTTGTTGTTCTGTATCAGGAAGGCAAAAAATAGCATGAAATTCAGCAAAGAACCTTTGCACAAGCATTGCTGAATTGGAGTTGTAGCACTTTTATGGTAGTGTCTGGTGGTTAAAATGTCTTTCTGGAATATTAATTTATATGTCATGGATATTCATATTTGGGAAGTAAACTGGAAATGAGCTCCCTGAACTCCATTCAAGGCATTGATAGGGATTTATTATTATTTTATCTTATTCTATCTTGTGAAAAGCCTTGAGATCTTTGGATAAAGGGTGATATATAACGATAATGAAACAGAACGTGGTGCTTGCTGATTTTTTTTACCTGACAGGAAAGCACTGTCCACTCTCGAAACATTTAATCTACTGTAAAGACAACCTGCCTAGCATTAGTAGAAAAGTAAGCATGCTTTCTGTATTGAAAGTGTGGCTTATGATAAAGCTGACACTTTTAAAATGGGGCAAAGTTCTTGTGTACAGAAGCAATTTCACGCAGGTACAATTTTCTGCTTCAGAAATCTCATATGGCAAGAGAAGCTCCATCTGCTCAAACTGTGCCTTTGAGAAAACTCTGCAAGGCACATATCCCTGAGATAATAATAATTTTAATAATAATTCTATTATTTGCACCCTGCCCATCTGACTGGGTTGCCCCAGCCACACACCTAATGCCAAGTGAGCAACCCCCAATTTGTGTGTGTGTGGGGGCCCTGCTATGCCCCGTTATGTCCCCTTTCCAAGCCTTTTCTGGGTTGCCATGATGCGCATGTGTGTGGTTGTGCATCAGTTGGATGTATATAAAGCAGTTGTTGCCTGTAGTAGCTTTGCTTCACAGACCTGGTTTTATGTATCATGTTGAGTCATAGGTATTCCCAGCCTTTGTTGCCCTGGACCTTCCAGCTCCTTCCTCCTTTGCTAGCAGTAAGACAAGTGAGGGATGTTGTTCCTGCTCACTGCTGCAGTTAGGGAGGAAGGCAAGTGAAAAGATCCTGGGGTGTAGCCAGTGCTTTTTCTACTCAAAGTTTGCCCACTGGGGGTTTAAAAAGGTGAACTTACGGTAGATCCCATAACCTCCAACATCTTGAATACCAAAACTGGGACACACGTCTTCCCGCCTGTGCTCCCACATGAATCCTGTGACCGATGTGAAATCACTGAACCCAAAATTTGCACTTGGGCGGGGCATTTTACAGGGCAATATCTCAATGAAAAACCACACAAAGATCACAGCACCCAAAATGGCTGCCACGCTGTTGTGCGAGAAAACAGGATGTCCATTTTTTCCGGGAGACTTATGGTGTATGAGATCCATTGATTTCAAGGGGCCTACTCTTCATAGGGCTGGCATTCAATACAACCCTATGAGAAGAATGGATAGGATAAGATGCATCTACCTCCTCTCCTGCTTTAACTGTGTCTTTAAAGGGGGAGGGAGAATTATTAGGTATTATGTGTTTTATATTTTTCTATTGTGCTCTTATGAGAGATATCTTTATTGTCATTGTCCCCTTGCGGGAACAACAAAATTACTCAGTTGCTACATCCACTCAGATAAAGCATTCCGCATAAAGCATTATGTTGTGAACAGCCACATGCAGGTATATAAATTTAATAAATAATAATAAGGCAAATTTGTTTTCTCTGGGTTACACTCTGCCAACCAACTTCTTAGGCCTAGTGCTTCACCGCATGGTCTCCCCCATGAGGTATCTTCTCACTGTTGTGGACAACAACACTCATCTTCCTTGTCCATTGGCCGTACGGCTAGGGACAATGGAAGTTGTAGTCCACAACCATGATGACTACTTCTGTTCTCTTTACTTGCTTTATCATTTCCGGAACTTGGTGATTTGGCATTCCAGTCAGATGAACCACAGTTCTTTTTCTACTTTATGAGGAGGCCAAAGTTCTCTGCTTGCATTTCCCAAACTGCAGCTAGATATTCTGCTCTAATTTGATCCATACCTTTTTCTGACTTTAGTTGTTGTGTGTTGTCCCAAATGTATTTTAAAGGAACATCTAGGAGTAACTGGGTGTGTGAGTTCCCCTTATAACCTTTGATTTCAGTCTTAGTGAAGTTTAGCCTCATTGGGAGGAGACAAACTACTAGGTGAATTCAGGAGGGCCAACCCCCCAACATAATCACCATTTTTAATCCTTGAAATTGCCATAGCAACCCTCGGAGGAGGGACATGTTAGCAACAGCATGGTGAACTAATTGAACTTATTTCACAGCTGGGGAATGTAAAAGTGAATTTTATATTTAATCATGCTCAGAACATTACCATTCAAATCAGATGAACATTCTTGTGGGCTCAGCTATACAATAAAAACTATTTTTACCGCATTAGAACAGAGAGACTGGGTCCCACTTGCACTATACATTTGAAGCAGTATCATATCACATTAAAGAGTGACGGCTTCCCCTAAAGAATTCTGGAAACTAGTTTATCGAGAGTTGTTAGGAGACCCATATTTCACTCACAGAACTGGTTCCTGTGCACTGGAGGAAGCGGATCCCAGCAAGGAGCGTAGCTGGGACTGGGGCACACCAGGGCAAGCATGGGATGGGGAAGAAAGTACTCATAAAGTGACAGAGGTTGCTGGGGGGTTGGGGGGTCATTGCCATAGCTGCCAAGTATCCCGTATCCGCCGGGAAAACCCCTTTTTTCTTACCATTTCCCGGCGGTCTCCCGTTTGGCGGAAAATCCCAGCATTGTCCCTTTAATTTGCTTCTTCCCGGCGGCCATTTTTCTGGTGCCGCTTTGCCCTTCTATGGGCACTAGAAAATGGCGGCGCCGGCGCCGGAAGTCGCTTCCGCGCATGACCGGAAGTTGCGTGACGCGACTTCCGGTTGCGGTTTGCCCTTCTATGGGCATCAGAAAATGGCGGCGCCGGCGTCGGAAGTCGCTTTTACGTGTTTCCGGTCATGCGCGGAAGCGACTTCCGGCGCTGGCGCCGCCATTTTCTGGTGCCCATAGAAGGGCGAAGCGCCACCGGAAGTTGCGTCACGCAACTTCCGGTCATGCGCACGCTGCCGGTCCCGGATCTTTACGATCCGGACTTGGCAGCTATGGTCATTGCACAGGAACCAGAGTTGTGGGATCCATTACCAGAGCCAGAGGGGCCCCTGTCTCCATGAACATGGCGGGCTCTGGGGCATAAGGAACAGTAAGAAGGATTTTCTAGGAGGCTGAGGCAGGCAAGGGCCACAGCCCAGCTCCCTAGCTGGCCAGGTGGGGCTTGCTAGTTCTGGGAGAAGATGTGTGATTCCTCAGCTGGAGTAGGCTCACAGGTGAGGGTCACATCACGTCCAGGTGCTGCAATGCAAAGTACAAAAGGGAAGCAGAGCTGAGATACAGTAATGTGTCTGCTCAAGTGCCCATGTTGATAGACCTTGACTTGGTTGCTCCTGGACCTCCGTAGTTTGGGTTTGACTCTGGACTATATCATGACTGCTGGATTTTGCTACTTGGTTTGACCTTGGACTGCATCTCTGGACCCCTTGAAATTTGCTTGTGTGGAATGACCCCTGGATTTTGAACTTTGGACTTGGCCAACTGACTTGCTGCCAGGTAGGCCAGGTGTTCAGGACACCTGGGAATTGTAGTCTCCCAACAACTCTCAGTACCTTTAACAGACCACAGTTCCCAGTATTCTTTGTAAAAAAGCCACGAATGTTCAAAGTGGTATGATACTACTTTAAATCCATAGTGTAGATGGAGCATCTAATATCAAAACAATAACATACGATGCTCAGAAATGTCAACTGGGATAAGCAGTTTTTGGTTTGAAATGCAACTTCCAGTCCTAACTTTCTTATTCAGATATGAGTAGCACAGGCTTCACCGGCTCAGTGCATAAGGACATTTCAGAGCCAGTAATTAGAGCCAGCAATTTGTCATGGTAGATTACTAAGAACTTCAGTGGCTTGAAATAGCCAAAATAATGAATTTAGAGTGGGAAAATAATACCCAAAGTCACAGGTCACATAAAAAATGTAAATCCCCCTCATTATTCAATGAAAACTGCTCAAGACCATTTAATGACTTAAATGCAACAGTTTAAAGCCTCCAGTTTGAAACTGGCCTGTTGAAACTTCAGGTAGAATGACAGAAAAGGTGATAATGCCTCACTATAATCTCTTTCCCCCTAATTGTGAAGGTTCCAAATCTGAGGCAAGTTTACATTCAGCCTGTGCCATAACTTGGTAAGTCTTCCTTTTTTGTTGCCTTTCAGAATATTACAATACGAAAAATTAGAGATCCAGTAAGCTTAGATATCCAGGACCACAATCCAAGTTAGGCAGATGTAAGCCCATTGATTTCAAATGGTTTTTCTTTGTGCTTGATTGTGATCAATATGTTTAATGACAAAGCATCCCCTCAGCCTCCAGAGGATCATATATATTCATAGTAGATAGTTGTCTGTAGATGAATTTTGATTAAATCTGATGGTTATATTGACACTGTGGTACATTTTATTCACCCATCGTGATACACGGAAATACATGAGAAGTCATTTTTAATCCTTGCCTTCTGGCTAATTATTGGCTATAATGTGATTTGAAAAGAATGTATCTTCGCTTCCTTATAAGAGAATACTTGCATACCCTCCAACATTTCTCTGATGAAAATAGGGACGTCCCATTCCATAATGATAACTTTACTATTTATACCCCACACATCTTACTGGGTTGCCCCAGCCACTCTGGGCAGCTTTCCAACATATATAAAAGCAGAATAAAACATTAAACATTAAAAAAATCTTTAACATATAGAATAAGAGAACAAGAAGAACATACGTTTAGAGAAGATTGGAAAATGTTTATTGAATATATGGGAAATAACTGTACAGCTGAAAATGTTGGCAGCACTGAGATAAATTCAACAGTGTAAATAAGTTTTGATGGATGTAATAATGGAATATTGAATGGTATAGTTTCTGTAAAATTTGCAGGGATTTATGATATGTAAAATGAACCATGGAAAGAGAAGAAGGGAAGTCAGTGATATTTTAAGGATGCAATAATGGAATACTTGCCTTAAGATGGCTTGGGGGGGGGGGTCGGATAACTCCATACCCTCCAACATTTCTCCAATGAAAATGGGGACATCCTAAGGAAAAGTGGGGCATTCAGAGATCAAATAAGAAATTAGGATGAATTCTCTAAATCAGTGACATTCCTGGATAGCATTTGCCCTATCACTAAGTTACAGCCCATTTGCAGTTGAGCAAAGCTACAAATATATCAAAGACTGGATTTGCTTCTTGAACTTACTTATTTTTTTTTAAAAAAAGAAAACACCGCTCAGAAATCCCTGGTGTTTTGCAATCCCAGTTGCCAAGCTCTAGCAAATGACAGCCATATCTTCCATGCTGCCAAACTGGAAATCTATACTGGCTTCATCAGTGCTTCATTGGACATGGCTAACTTCAGAGATCACAGCCATACATAAATTGACTGATCAGGCATGAAAAATGAGAGAACAGCCAAAGAAAAAGAGTTTTCTGCAGACATGGAGCCCATTCTTAGGTCCCAGGGGGAATGATAAACAAGATAGGGGGAATACTTAGAGAAAATCAAGGGTGACTTTTTAATATATAGAATGTGGAAGGAAGGTGGTTAACATATGTTAAATTCTGGCAGGGTAGTAAAGTGGTTGTTCTTGTTGTTGGTGGTGTGTTCTCATTTGCTCCTCAAGGCTCCCCAAACCCACTTCCCAGAATAAAGACAAGATGACACAGTAATTAAGGTTAATGTTGCGCTCTGGCCTCCCGGGCACACTTCCTCCCACCTCAGAGTGGGCAAGACAATGTCCTGCATCACGCTGAGGTGTCCTGGCCACATCACAGCACCGAGCACCCAATCAGGAGGCTTGAGGGCATGGATGGGACGATTTAAACCCCGGCGGAACGCCATTTCGTTCCCTTTTGTAGAATCTTAAATTTGTCTATATTTAAATTGAGTTTGCTAGTTTGGGCCCAGTTCTCCAATCTGTTAAGGTCATCTTAAATCCTGATTCTATCTTCTGCTTGCATTAGCTAACCCTTCCAGTTTGCTGTTATCTGCAAATTTGATGAGCATTCCCTTAATTTGTTCATCCAGGTAATTTATAAAGATGTTATTGGACAGAAACCTGTGGCACCCCGCTGTCTCTCCCACCCCCCAGATAATGAGGAACCGTTAGTAAGCACTCTTTCAGTTCGGTCAGTCAACCACCTGCAAATCCACCTAACAGTTACCTTATCAAACCCACATTTTACCAGCTTCTGTGTAAGAATAGCATGGGAGCTTTGCCAAATCTTACTGAAATCAAGATACACTACCTCCACAGCATTTCTTTGATCAACCCAGATTGTAATTCCATCAAAAAAAGGAAGTGCATATAAACTTCATGCTCTCATAATATGAATCATGTGCAATTGGTGTACAGTCATACCTCGGGTTGCGAACGTGATCCGTGCGGGAGGCATGTTCACAACCCACAGTGCCATGTCTGCACACATGCATGATGCGATTTGGTGCTTCAGCGCATGCACGTGACATCATTTTGTGATTTTGCGCATGCGCGAGCGCTGAAACCCGGAAGTAACCCGTTCCAGTACTTTCAGGTTCAGTGCGGTCCGCAACCCAAAAACACACAACCCGCAGTGTTCACAACCTGAGGTATGACATGCTTTTTAGCATCTACATGCAGCCGCGTGGAGAGATCATCAGGGGGTTTGGGCTGGGTGTTCATCAGTATGCGGATGATACCCACCTCTACCTCTCTCTCAAATCAGAACCAGTGAAGGCAGTGAAGGTCCTGTGTGAGTGTCTGGAGGCGGTTGGAGGATAGATGGTGGCTAACAGATTGAGATTGAATCCTGACAAGACAGAAGTACTGTTTGTGGGGGACAGGAGGCAGGCAGGTGTGGAGGACTCCCTGGTGCTGAATGGGGTAACTGTGCCCCTGAAGGACCAGGTGTGCAGCCTGGGAGTCATTTTGGACTTACAGCTGTCCATGGAGGCGCAGGTCAATTCTGTGTCCAGGGCAGCTGTTCATCAGCTCCATCTGGTACGCAGGCTGAGACCCTACCTGCTTGTGGACTGCCTCGCCAGAGTGGTGCATGCTCTAATTATCTCTCGCTTTGACTACTGCAGTGCGTTCTATGTGGGGCTACCTTTGAAAGTGACCCGGAAACCACAACTAACCCAGAATGCGGCAGCTAGACTGGGAGCGGCTGAAAGGTCCTGAAAGACCTACATTGGCTCCCAGTATGTTTCTGAGCACAATTCAAAGTGTTGGTGTTGACCTTTAAAGCCCTAAATGGCCTCAGTCCATTATACCTGAAGGAGCGTCTCCACCCCCATCATTCTGCCCAGACACCCTGTGGAATGCCCTCCCACCAGAGGTCAAAGAGAACAACAATTACCGGACCATTAGAAGGCATCTCAAGGCAGCCCTGTTTAGGGAAGCTTTTAATGTTTGATGAATTTCTGTATTTTAATATTTTGTTGGAAGCCGCCCAGAGTGGCTAGGGAAACCCAGCCAGATGGGCGGGGTATAAATAATAAATTAGTAGTAGTAGTAATAGTAGTAGTAGTAAAAGAATAGAATGTACAGAAGGGTTGTGTTTGCATGAGATGCTAAGTCATCCCTTGGCTTAGCAAGATCATGTGAATGTGAGGGTTCCAAGAAAGGAGGTTGCAGCTGCTTATGATTGTACATGCATAGGCAGTTTTGTTTCTGCTGAATATGGCATTTGTAGTGGTGAGTTTGTCTTGTTCCCAGAGACCACCATGAGCAGACCCTACATGTAGGGATGGGGCAGAAATTTGAGACGCTTGCATTTGATGACAAACCTCTTTAATTTGCAATTTCAAATTAGAAAAAAATCATAAAACTAAACAGCTATCCTTTGAAATTTGGACTTCTCTGAATTTTGCAACAGAGCTCTCCAGTCATGCATACAAAAGTGTAGCATATACTAAAGTAAAGTGTGGATGAAAATGTATCATACAAAAATGTATTTTCTTAAATTGAGTATAATAGGCAGAATTGCAAATATAGTTGCTGGGAGAAATTTGCATAAAAACATCGATGAATTTTCATGAACTTTTTTTGTGAAGAACTGAATTTAGGAGTGAAAAAATGAGAAACTGAGGGAAATTAAAATTGATAGTTTTGTATATCCCTACCAATGCACTGGAGATACGCTGTAGAGACTGATGTTTCCTGATTTATTCTTTCAAAGGAAATTGCTTCAGAATTTAAATTTTGAAAAGAATATGACTTCAGTCCAATGAACTCTCTAGATTTGCTAAACCAAAGGCAATTGACATGCAAAAAGCTTTAAATGTAAAATTCAATACAAAACAATTTTAGGGTGCCGCTTACCTGATAGTAAGACCTGTTGAAGTCATGTGTAGGTTCACTGTAAAACAAACTGCGGATAACAGCAGTCCATAAGTAGCATGTAATATAACAGATAAAATCCATCATTATAGCCTGTCAAAACAACAGAGAGCAGGCCATTTTTCTTCACAACTGAAAGATAGTGAAGTAGGTCACTGGTAAAGCTATTTGGGAAAGTCACTCTATAACTGGAGTGTCCTTCCTAGTAGCCGCTCACCTGACCTCTGAAAATATTGGTCTTAGGAGCAGGGCTTCCACAATGCTGCTGATATAGAAGGAAGGTATAGAAGTCTTCTGGCAGAATTAAAATGTTGTGAATGAAATGGCTTGTTCTAGTCCTAGAGCCAAGGAAGAGCTGCACCTCTCTTTTGAGCAGGTGTTAGTCATTATTCCATTATATAATAATTCTGCAAATTGTGTCCTCCATCATGGAGGGCTCGTAGAATCATAGAATCATAGAGTTGGAAAAGACCACGAGGGCCATCCAGTCCAACCCCCTGCCGAGCAGGAAACACCATCAAAGCATTCTTGACATATGCCTGTCAAGCCTCTGCTTAAAGACCTCCAAAGAAGGAGACTCCACCACACTCCTTGGTAGCAAATTCCACTGCCGAACAGCTCTTACTGTCAGGAAGTTATTTCTTTCTAATGTTTAGGTGGAATCTGCTTTCTTGTAGTTTGAATCCATTGCTCCGTGTCCGCTTCTCTGGAGCAGCAGAAAACAACCTTTCACCCTCTTCTATATGACATCCTTTTATATATTTGAACATGGCTATCATATCACCCCTTAACCTTCTCTTCTCCAGGCTAAACATACCCAGCTCCATAAGCTCATAAGGCATCGTTTCCAGGCCTTTGACCATTTTTGTTGCCCTCTTCTGGACACGTTCCAGCTGGTCAGTATCCTTCTTGAACTGTGGTGCCCAGAACTGGACACAGTACTCCAGGTGAGGTCTGACCAGAGCAGAATACAGTGGTACTATTACTTCCCTTGATCTAGATGCTATACTCCTATTGATGCAGCCCAGAATTGCATTGGCTTTTTTAGCTGCTGCATCACACTGCTGACTCATGTCAAGTTTGTGTTGCAGTGAGATCACCAGCAAGCAGGACCTGAGCACAAGAGCACTCTCTCTTCCTGTGATGTCCAGCAACTGGTTAAAAAAAATCCATACACTTCCTTTTCAAAAATTTGCGCCCAACTTCCTCTGAACTTCCTTGAGATCAACAATACCACTTATAGTCAGCTATTTGCAACAGTATGTGCCTGAAGAAACGGAAATGTTAGCATAATTCAATGAACCTGGTTGTGTTTGAAATCTCACATTTAAGGTACATTAATTTACTGCTTTTCATGTCTATAGAATAACCTTTAAGGTTCACAGTACCTACTTTGTATCTCAATTTCCCTGTCAATCAAAGGAAGAGAATGATACTTGTTCATTTTGGGAAAGTATTTTAAGGTACCTGGCTGTAAAGATTTATTCAGTGTGAAAGCAGAATATTATTCTGAATGATGTTTGTTTGGGTGCTGGGTTAACTTTCAATGCAACTGATGGTAAATCTGGAATTGAGCAATTTAAATGTAAGTGCCTGTGTTACATAGTTACTCCTGTTGAGTAAGAGGAAATGGCATAACTGAATAATTTACAATTCTGATTAGGAAAATGGACAAATTAATTGCTTATTACATTCACCATGATGCTATCTTCCTATTTATCTTGCCATTTTTACAAGCCCCAACTACCTAAGTTTGAGACTGGGTAATTAAAGGATCAAGGGGACTGAGAGAATCTCTTTAATATGTAAATATTTCAGTGTCGTTGACCTAGAAGTTGACCTAATTTATGTTCCCGCAGTAATCGTGTTATTCAGAAAAAAAATGATTAGACTGCATAATGTTTCAAAGTGTGGTAGATGCTGGAAGGAGACTCAGGTGAGGAAGGGTGCAAATCAAGCCTTTACATACTATGCATTCTAATGGCCCAGTTAGAGGAGCTACTGGGTGATATCCAAAATCGTACATGGGACTGCCTCTTCCTTTCATCCCCATTGCAGTTCCTTCCACCTCCAAATATTCTCCAAAGGGTTCCTCAATCCTCCAGGGCATATTTTGAGAGTGTGTGAGAGGCTGTGGTGGACTTGAGAAACATATTTGTGGGACATGCAGGGATCTGAAGAGGGGATAAGAGGAAGTTGAACTTCTGTTGTGTGCGCAAAAGTCCACACTGCTGGTGGGCGGCCGCAGTTGGATAGCAGCTGCTGTCTTTCAGCATATGAGATTTTGGATATACTGACCAGTGCATTAACACAAATTCCTGAACCATCTGAAATGTTAGTTGGAGTACTACAAAGACCTGTTCTTACATCCTTTCCAGCATGTGGCAGGCAAAATGGCTACGTGTTCATATTTACAGAGGACAGTCTATTTGAAGGCCTATCCGTTCCAAAACCAGTTTAAAGATGTGCAAGACATTTGCTCTCCCATCTCATGGTTCCTTAAGGGGACTCAAAGTTGCCCATCAGATAGCAACTGGAGAGCAGACTGGGCAGGTACATAATAATAATAATAATAATAATAATAATAATAATAATAATAATAAGTTGTTGTTGTTGTTGTTGTTGTTGTTGTTGTTGTTAATAATAATTTAGACCCCACCCATCTGGTTGAGTTTCCCCAGCCACTCTGGGCAGCTCCCAACAGAATATTAGAAACACGATAAAACATCAAACATTAAAAACTTTCCATGCCTTCAGATGTCTTCTAAAAGTCAGATGGTTGTTTATTTCCTTGACATCTGATGTGAGGGTGTTCCACAGAGTGGGCGCCACTACTGAGAAGGCCTTCTACCAAGGAGTGTGGTGGAGTCTCCTTCTTTGGAGGTCTTTAAGCAGAGGCTTGACAGCCATATGTCAAGAATGCTTTGATGGTGTTTCCTGCTTGGCAGGGGGTTGGACTGGATGGCCCTTGTGATCTCTTCCAACTCTATGATTCTATGATTCTGCCTGGTTCCCTATAACCTCACATCTCACAGTGATGGACCCGCCAGAAGGCCCTCGGAGCTGGACCACAGTGTCCGGGCTGAACGATGGGTCATGTGATCGGCCTTCATCACTATGATAAGACACATGCATTTCAATCTCGGTTATAGTAACTGAGGGAGTGTAGTGTAGTGGTGGCAGGACAGAATTTCAAACAAATATGTGCTCTCCCAAGGCAACATTCCCAAAACGTTTGCACTCGTGTCTCAGTGACATCTACGCTTGGTCATGTCCACAGACTGGAAGATGGGAGGATTCCCAAAGATGTGCTCTACAGGGAGCTGGCTTCTTGCAACAGACCCATTGGCAGACCAACTCTGCATTACAAAGGTGTCTGCAAACATAACAAGAAGGCTGGCAACATGAACCCAGCCATGTGGGAATCCCTTGCAGATGACTGCAGTGCTTTGAGTTAGACTGCCAAGTCATGTATCCATAGCAGTGACCAGAGGAGGAATGACTTCTGGGAGAAGCACAGAGAGAAGAAATACTATGGTGCATCTACTGCAGCACAACTGGAAGCCTGCATCTGCCCCAGCTGCAACAAAACATGTCTCTTTCCACATCAGTGCTGCAACCTTACAAAAGTTTGACCTCAGCCCCAAAAGCACACTCCTCCATTGTCTCCCAAGACAGACAAATGGCAACCAACCTATATAGTGATTAGAGTGTTTGTCTAGGTCCCTCGGACGCCAGGGTTCATGTCCCTGTTCAACCATGAAGGTCACTGAAAAAGTTGGGATATAAATACAATAAATAAAAATTCCTTTACAAATTCTCTTTCTCTCTCTCAATTCGCATGTGCAACATTTTACACAAAATCTCTTTTTGGGTGATGTATATCTTCTTTGGCAATACGTAAATGGCCCCACTTTAATTGTGTGTAGGGACCCTATCAAATACTGCATGGCTAACACTAAAACAACAACAAGCAATCTTCCATTTTAGTGGTGCAAGACCTTTGGCAATAATGAGTATAGTCCCTAGATTTTAATGCTTAATGCTGTATTGTTTTTTTTAACATTTGGTTGGGAGCCGCCCATAGTGGCAGGGGAAACCCAGCCAGATGGGTGTGGTATAAATAAATTATTATTATTATTATTATTATTATTATTATTATCATTATTATTATTATTAGATTAGATTAAATGAAGAATATTTCATACTGATCATACTATTTTTACCCCCCCCCCCCGTTTTCCAATTGCTTGACAACATACCTGCCAAGTCCTGGACGGAAAGATCCGGGATCGGCAGCGCGCGAAAACCGGAAGTTGCGTGAACGCAACTTCCGGTGGCGCTTTGCCCTTCTATGGGCACCAGGAAATGGCGGCGCCAGTGCCGGAAGTCGCTTCCACGCATGACCGGAAACACGTAAAAGCGACTTCCGGCACCGCCGCCGCCATTTTCTGATGCCCATAGAAGGGCAAAGCGCCACCAGAAGTCGCTTTTACGCATTTCCGGTCATGCGCGGAAGCGACTTCTGGCGCCGGCGGTGCCATTTTCTGGTGCCCATAGAAGGGCAAAGCGGCACCAGAAAAATGGCCGCCGTCAGAAGCCGATTTAAGGGAGAATATCAGGATTAAAGACTAAACGGGAGACCGCCGGGAAACGGTAGGAAAAAAGGGATTTTCCCGGCGGAAACAGGATACTTGGCAGCTATGCTTGACAAGAAACTGCTAGGCTTGGTTACATAGAAATTGTTTGGGAGATTCCTCTACAGCAGGCATAGGCAAACTCAGCCCTCCAGATACTTTGGGACTACAATTCCCATCATCCCTGACCACTGGTCCTGTTAGCTAGGGATGATGGGAGTTGTAGTCCCAAAATATCTGGAGGGCCAAGTTTGCCTATGCCTGCTCTACAGGCACCTCTATGAGCACTTCTTGTGAATTCTGAGAACAGAGGAGCTCTACATGTGGAACTCCAAAGCAAATTAGCCTTTCAGCATTCAATGGACAGCTCTGACCTTTAGTGAGGCCTAGGAGAAGTGTGATAAAAAATCATTATCAGAGGCAAGCCATCTCTTATTAACACAGCGCAAAAGAAAAATACCCAGCTTTCCCCTATCAGTGTGTGTCAGAATATGAAAAGGCTGAGACATGTCTTCTTAAGCATTTCCCATGATTATAACTCAGGGAATCTGCATGACCAGCGTTCTGTGTTGTGAGACTCTGGTCACCTCCAGGCTGTCACTATTTTGCTGGTGCTGGATTCAGTTGCATTTCAAAAAATTATATTTTGTTGTTTTTTTTACAGATCAAGCGGATTAAAGTGCTCTACCGCAACAAATCCACTTTTTTAAAAAACAAAACTTCATAAAATATAAAAAGTGAATTTAAAAGGGTTATTAATGATCAATTGATGGGAAGATGTATAATCTCTGCACATACACATCAGGATGAATGCTCACTGCTGCATAGCCTCCCTACAAACCCATCGGAACAGATGCTCATTAAAGAGCAGGCATCGTATAACCTCTGCATAATCTCTGTGCAAGCAAATTGGGAAGAATGCTCAATGAACAGCTCAACTGGAGAGGCTCTCTCTTTGGGTAGCAGCTATAGCAATGGCACTCTTGCTTTCTAGCTGCTTCAAGGCCTACTTGGAGCACCACTAATGTGCCCTGTTCTTATACCTTGGCTATTCGTGGCAGAAATGGTGCTACTGCCCTGCAACAACAGTTAACAGAGCTGAAGCAACCGACAGTGTGACATTCCCCACAAATTATGAAAAAGTAGCTCCTTTCCCCCTTACGAGATGCTTGCTCTTGTCATTATATCTTCCTCTGCAGGTTCTGCTCATTATTCCAGTGGGGTGGGGGGAAGAGACAGTCAGAAAAAAGAGATAGAGCAGGGAGGGGGGGAAATAATACACAGAGAAAAAATGTATTTGACTCCAACTGTTACCACAGTGACATTTCATAATCATAGCCCTTGGGAAGAATGCTTCAGTTCAGCAACAGCAGGAGGAGGGACTGTTTTCATAGGTAAATCATTAGAGGGTTTTGTCCCAACACCAAATGAGTGACCAATTTGAAGTAAGAAAAAGTCCACACAATTACTTCAGAGTGGGCCATTAAAATGTGGTCATAATGGGAAAGGGTTTACAAGTATTTGTAGTCAGGGATGTTTTGCTCTTTTTGGTACCAGCGGACCAATATTCATATGAAATCTCAGTAATCATTATCATCTTTCCTCTCAGTGAGGGAGGCAAGTCTAAAGCAGACTGGCTGGCTCTTGGTAATGGATAAGAAATATATTTCCTGCTAGATTTAAGTACCATGCTTTCATTTTCTTTTGTTTTCACAATTTTGAATTTGGAGAATTTCTAGCAGGTGATGATGGACTACCTTAAAAAAAAACTCAGTGAAGGATTGGCAGGTGGCCACTTTTATGAAAATACTTATGATCAGATTTTTCAAATCTAGAACTGAAAAGTCTAGATCCACTTCAAAAGTTCATTCTTTTGAATGAACTGGCATATCTTAGAAATCAACTCTCCCAAAAATTTTGAAACCTTCAATGATAGTCTTGTTCCAAGTGGGACCTGCAGCAGGATATTTCGGTGTTGAGTGCTTCTGTTCAGGATTTCAACCAGCCAGGCTGTGTCGCTCTTCCAGGAAACTCCATTCTTGTTCACCCACTACCCAGCCACTTTACTTTGTCTCCATCCCCAGTTAGTCAGCTTGCTCAGTCTTCACAGAGCTATTGGGTTGGGGGCTCCCCTTAGAGTCTGTGCTTGTCTGAACCTTCTGTCTGGACCAGGCATCCCCAAACTGCGGCCCTCCAGATGTTTTGGCCTACAACTCCCATGATCCCTAGCTAACAGGACCAGTGGTTGGGGAAGATGGGAATTGTAGTCCAAAACAACTGGAGGGCCGAAGTTTGGGGATGTCTGGTCTGGACTGTCCCATGGTGACTGCTTAAAGATCCATACTCTTAGAAGGAGGTCCCAGTTAGTACATAGGTTTTATTGATGTCACGCAAGACAGCAGGACGGCACCAAAAGCCCTCTAAATCACTATGAAAATAGTAACACAGTGTTTCCTTTCTTGAACTTCGGAATGTGAATTGCATACTCTACTTTGAGTCCTTACAAGTACCACCTATGCAGCCAAGGAAAAGTGGTAACCATAATCGGATAGGCTGAAGGGAAAGTCTACAAACATTGTGCTGCCTGAACAAGTGTTGGGAAAGCAATGGAAACTGCAAAAGAGTTTCTGCTTGGTCTCCCCCTTTATTCATCCACCAACTGATGATAAAAAAGAACTCTGTTATATAGCAGTGAACATTGCAAAGACAGAAAATTGGTAGTTTATGTCCTCAGCTCAGTTACTCCATTGCAAAGCTTTGATTCCCTTTGGACTTTGAGAAAGGCCAAGATAAACCATTTCGTTGTGAAACTCGACCTGTTCCCCCATCCTCGCCTGTGTGTTTGCATAGCAGCATAGAACTTCTAAGCCAGATGGTAATGATGGTGTTTGCAAAGCTGCTTGAATTATTGAAGTTGCTGATACTCCTTTCTTTATGTAAAAGGAAGAAGAAAATGAAGAAATCAGCATCCTTTTATCTTGTTTCACATGTGGGTCTTTCCTCCAACTGTTTGCTTTTGATGCTGAAAATGAGCAACAAGAGTCGATTCATACATTGGCAACAGACAACAATTGCCTCAATCTTTATTTGACTTTATAGAAATTGTTCAAAGTGTTTCTGAAACTTTTTGTCTGCACAGGAAGAAACACCCTCCCTCAAAAGAAAAAGAAAAATCAGGGCTTCTTATCTATGCAGCTATCCGAAGTTTTGATTCTGGTCTAAATCTGACACAACTATTTAGCTAACACTAAAAAGTAAAATAAAATAAATCCCTTTAGCATGTATTTTCAAGGACTCTGTGTACTTGCATTCTATTTGTTTTTCCATTCAGCCGGAAAATAGCAAGTTGCATTTATAGTAGTAATCAAAGGAGTGCTGGAGTCAAGTGCCGCTGTTGCAAGTAACCTAAGCGAGTTAGTGGCAATCTCTGCCCCCGATGGTGAGGTTTAAAAAGACAATGTGTCTTATTTTTAAAAAAATAAAATAATAAAATAGAACAAAAGCAGAAAGACACTTCCCGCTGCAAGGGCTGGTGCCAAAAAGATTATGACTCAGCAATGAACGGGAACCGAATAGGAAGAAAAATGAAATTCTAAAGGTAGTCCTTAATTTGCTAGCACCCAAAAAGAAATGAATCCTACCTACTGGCTGGATTTAAAATTGCGGTACTTCAGAGAACACTTATCAAAGAGCTAAGTTTAAAAGAATGGTAATGAAATTGTCACTCTAGGAAGAAGAAATGCAGTAACAATTCCTTCCGCATTTAAGGATCAGGGGATCGATGTCGCTTTTGGCGTATTTGCCAGATTTTGTGGGTAGGCAGGTGTTCTGTAGAAATGTTTGTCAAATCATAGCTTGAGAACGCTAACAAACATTATAGAACGAGGATTATTTGGAGACTAAGGGAAATATGCAAGCCAAAGAAATGAGCAGAATTGAAGAACAAGTCTAGCAAGTATTTAACGAAGAGCACTTTCATCTGGCTGTCACATAGACATGCCCAGCTGACTAGAATTCTCTAGTCTTGTTCAGGCATATGGGATGATGTTGACTGTCAACTGATGGAAGAGAACTTGTTGGCAGAAAAGGAAGGGGAGGTGGTTTTTGGTGACCTCCCTCCCGTCAGGAGAACCTTCGATTCCACGTATATCTGCTCCAAAGTTCTGGAAACCCTCTGGAGCTGATTTTGGGAAAGTGTTGAGGGTTTGCTGGAATTTTGCTCCCAATTCCAATGATGAATATCCTATCCATACCTACCAAGTTCCTGTGGGAGAAATAAGGGACCGGACCGGAAGTAGCAGACCAGAAGTAGCACTGCCGCCATTTTGGAACTGGGCGGAGCATGCTCGGAAGCAACTTTTGATGCTGCTTTGCCCAGTTCCAAAATGGCCGCCGTGCCAGAAGTCGCACTGCAGCCATTTTGGAACTGGGCAGAGCTGCATCAAAAGTCGCTTCTGAGCATGCTCCGCCCAGTTCCAAAATGGCCGCCGCGCCAGAATAAACTGGGGAAAAACAAAAAAATCCATTTTTTCAGCTGAGAACAGCTAGAAAAACAGGGGTTTCCCGGGGAATACGGGAGACTTGGCCGCTATGATCCTATCATTAGTAAGACAGTCACCACTGGCTATAATCTATCGTGATTTTGGGTGGTAGCAGTGAGTTTGCAGGGTTTTCAGCATATTGCTTAAAAACGGATCCTACAGATCATTAGTACCATATGATTAGTGCTTGCTGCTGTTACTCCATTTCCCCCATTCACATTCGCTGTACATGGGGACTGCTTAAAGAGCTACAATAATGAAGCAGTTTAATAGAGACACAACAACCATTTAACTCCAAGAAAAATGTTCCATACACCCACCTATCTCCCTTCAAAAACATTTAACTTTGTTCCTTTCCTTCCTTCCTTCCTAGCACCAGTTGGGTCAGAAAATGATAGGCTGCTGAAATGATATGACGTTAAAATGACTTCTGACAGGTATGTTACAGGCAAAGTACCCAAGTAAACGTTTTTGTATTTTGGTCGAGTCTCATGGGAATTTGGAGGTGGGAATAGTGCATGTCTTACGCTGTACACTTTAATATCATTACAAAAAATAACAATTTGATAGGATAAGCAATTTGTTTCTACATCATTTATAGAAAGAAAAGAAAACAGTTTACTACATTTATACCCCACCTTTTGTTCTAGAGGATCAGGAGTTTATCCCAATTTCATGACAACCAAATGAGGCAAACAGGCTGAAGAAATTGTGATTGTCCCTGAGTCACTCAGTGATGGTGGAAATCTGAACTAGTGTGATTAGCTACATTCTTATGAGTGTTTGAGATGAGATGAAATAGCACATACTTCTGATTAACATAGCCTTTATTCAATTCTTTTTAGTGTTTCTCAAGATAGGGCTGAGCCAAAGCTAGGTGAGATTTTCATGAACTTTTTTTTTTGTCAGTTTGGAAAGGCAGAATCCTTCAGAAGATTTTCCAGGGTCTGCTGTAAAAGAGGATGGAAGTATTTGCATTGTCAGGAAGCATTGCCCCCAAATAGCCAGTTGACCTCTATGGCAAAATGACCTCTGCTCACTTTGAAATAGGTTCAAGGATTGTCCAATATATCAGAGGCAGTATACCTCTGAATACCAGCTGCTAGAAACTGCCGTTGCACTCTGCTCACTTAGCAAAGAAAGTTTTGCTATGGTGCATTATTTTTTTCAGTGAATGGCAGAACTCGGAACCTTTTGTCCTTTGCTCACAGCGAAAAGAAATGTGTACAAACTTTACCAAAACAGCACATCCTTGAATGACATAAAGGAGGGGGAGGGGGATCCTGCCACCAGCAGATACACAGAAATAAAAGCGTTCCCCTGGTGAATCATAATTTAGCTTTCAGTTTCCTCAGCCTTATTGGTTAATTGCTATATTTGTGCTGCCAGCTTGAGACCAGCACAGCAGCTCTGGTGCCTACTTGACTGACACCTTCAAATCACATCAATCTGTTTGGGTAATTAATTGCTGGAAAGGAAGAAATCCTTTCGTATAAACAGGATAAATGGGTATAGTGATTACCAAAATGTGTCCATGCAGCAGGGATGAGCAACCTCAAGCCTAGAGGGTCAGGTCTCTTTACCTGGGGAAACCCAGCCAGATGGGTGGGGTATAAATGTATTATTATTATTATTATTATTATTTGGTCCTCAGGATGCTCCCCAGGCTACACCCCAACTATTTCCCGGAGGAGACTCCTTTGGAACTCCCTAAGGGGAGGGGGCAGGGAAGTTACCAGGGTATAGAGGAGCAATCACAGGGGAGTGGACCTTGGCAATTTAAGGCTGCTCTAGCCTCTATTTCTTGCTTTCCTCAGATGGAGCAAAGAGAAGTGTGTCGGAGTGTGACAGAATTTGCCTACTGTAAAATATATATGTATTTTTCCACCCACTTCCTCTGCCCCCTCCAATCACTGGCATATGTAACCCTCCCAGCTGAAAAGGTTTTGCCCATTCCCCTCCCCTTTATGCCGCAAGAGCAATTTCTTCCTAAACACCCCTAAACCTAGACACAAGAAATGTATTGTACACCAGTTCTATTCAAAAAGCAAATGGCATTTCCAAGTGAATGGGATGGAAGGTTGCAGAACCCCAAATATTTAAAGGTCACCCACCCGACATTTGGAGAAAATGAACAAAGTAAATGTGTGCCTAACAACAGCCACTTTGGCGAACCTCTTATTTCCTGGCCCAGCTTAACCTTAAACTATGCGGCTAAGCTGTTTGGCTTTAGGGTGCAATAATGCCAAACAGTGTTTTCCAAGTTATAGCTCTCTTTGACCAAGACAGTTTAGTCATCTTAGGAGTTTAAAGATAGAGTTGTCCTTACCCAGATTTCCTTGACCCCCCCTCCCCGCCACCACCAAAACACAGCATATTGACTATGGCAATGTGCTTTATGTCAAGTTGACCCTGAAGACAATGTCTGAATTTTGTAGCAGGGGCAGAATTCTGTGAGTAACTCCCCTGATAATGTGAGAAAGTGGGGACATATTCAGGCAGTAGTAAGCTTCTAGTCTCAGCTCAAGATGCTGGCTGTCATAGCCTTAGACTTCTATATCCAAGAGAACAGCTCTGATCGTAGCTCCCATTTCCCATATACAATTTGGTTCAGAGAGTACCCTGCCTTGAGTACTATCATTGGGTTAGATCAGCCACAGGAAGGACCAGGACACTGGCTATTCAGGAACTATGAAACAAATTACTAGGGGAAATACATCAAACCTTTAGGAGCCATTAGGAACAAAGCCCACCTTTGTAGGACTGCTTTTGGGAGCTAATGGGATTTTGCTTTGGGGGGTTTGCACCAGAATTTTTATTTATTGTTGTTGTTACAATGTTGGTTTTAAATATTGTAATGATCTACATTAGATTTTAAGAGAGACTTTTTTTAAAAAAAAAGCCATAATGACAACATGCACTCTTCTTGGGCCTATCTGAGGCCAGATCAATCTCTGGTCCTGTCTTATATAGGAAGGACATCAAGGATTGGAGAAAGGTAGGTCTCCCATCTCTTCTCTTTTAAAGTGGACTGATTCTGCTTATCATACTGACTTTTAAGCCATGGCTCTTTTAAGTAACCATTTTTTTATATAAAAAAACCTATTGATGGAATTCCCAGCATGAAGTAGGAAGGGGGAGGAACTTCTCTGGTAGCATGTCTAGAAAAGTGTTTAAACTTCGATACTGTTCAGAAAACAAAGATGTGTTTGTTTGCCTCTTTTATCTATATAATTTATTTATCTGCCAGCATTTCAGCTTGTTTGAGCAAACATCTTCTCCTAGTTCTCAGATAGAGGTTAAATGTTAAAATGGGTGAAGCCTGGTCAAACAAGTGCTGTGAAATGAATAATTAAAACAAAAAAGAGTTTCATTTTTGCCACATGGATATATGTATTTGGCCAGTTGTTCTCTGCATCTCACTCTGGTGCCTATGCTTTCTTGGCTTAATACAGTTTTATAAGGAGTAGGGGGGTGTCCATTCTTACATGGCTGCCCATCAATAAATATTCCTCAGATAGCCTTGGTAAAAAGAAATATACAATATGATTAAACACAACAATAAAGGGGGGAAATTAATAGGACAGGTTCGGTATTAAGCAGCCTAGAATTGCTGCTGTTGTTTTATTAAACTTATTAGTTGCTTCTTCCCCGTGACTTACACTGAATATATATATATGCATACATGCATGAATACCACACATATGGTAAAAATTAATATACTATACAACATATTGGTAAACAAAATAGCAATATGTAAACAATAAACAAAACAATACTCCCATCCACTAAATGATAAAAATAAAAACTCAACACTGACACCTTCTCTCTAGCCCAATATCATTCACATCAAGTGTCAAGGCCAGGTGCTATAAAAGAAACTCAATCTCAGGACGCAATGGAGAAACGTGCTAAGAGGAAGGCACGCTTGGCAAATCCACACCATGATCAGCTCCTGCCTGGAAACCAATGTCCCCACTGTGGAAGGACGTGTGGATCCAGAATTGGCCTCCACAGTCCCTTATGAACCCATTGTCAAAATCGTGTTTATGGAAGACAATCTTACTCGGTTACGAGTGATCGCTGAAGAAGAAGAAGCTATAAAACAGGAATGGTCCAGCATCTCTCTTCTATTTTCAAAGGGAGCAACTGCAAAAGCAGAGCAGGAATATCGTAGTCAAAGGTTTAGCTGCTCTGCGGGTGTCCTGGCTGCTGCTGATCTCCTGCCAGTGGTGGGGGGTGCACCAGAGGGATTTAAAATGCCGTTTAAATACCTGGGAGAATAAGAAGACCCAAATATCTTGTCTACAAGGAGGTGTTTGTCTATGGCATTGTGTATTTAGCAACATGTGTCAGATGTCAACAACATAATCAAAAAGTGGTATCTAAATGTGGTCCCTCCCTATGGATCAGGAGGCTTCCCTAAAGCAAGCAAAACCAGCTGTGTCTGGACTATCAGAATAGAGAAATATTGTTTATATTGTGGAATTCATAAATAAACACCCTTATCTGTAGCAGTCCATATCTCATTTTGCCTTCCTGTACAACTGTGTAATTGAGAAATAATTAAAGGAGGCAAGCACTGGTAGGGAAAGAGGAAAAAGCCATTTCTGGAATGAAGCAATCATATTCATATTCATTTACACCGTCTCCATACTGAAAGCTATACAATATTCTATTAAAAATTTTAAATGATCATCATAATTACATTCTGCCCCATATATTTCAAAGTCAATCTCATATAGGGATTATCCAGCCAGAGAACTAAATAGCGTTTTTAAAAATGACAGTACTTCATACGCATCCTTGGAGAAACGTGGGCTCTTCATGTAACATGAAGTATAGGAAGAATCTATTCCAGCCAGAAACCGAATAACATCTTCCTTCAGCTGTGATATTTCTACCAGACAATTCCTATGGCTCCTTAAGAGTCTGCCTGTGATGGTTGGTTCTGAAGGGAGTTGGTAATGCTTGAGAAGGATAGTGGACTTTTATAAGGTGAAGTGGGCTAAGGAATTATGAACCAGGAGGAATACTGCTGATGAATCATATTGTAGAGATGGAAGGTACCCTGAGGATCATCTAGTCCAACCCCCTGTGGGATCGAACCTGTGACCTTGGCATTATCAGCAGCATGCTCTACCCAACTGAGCTATCAGGAAGATGGGAAGTGTGACAAAGCTGTAGGTTCCAAATACTGCTGCTTTTAGCTAGCCTGGCAACAGCCCTAGCCAGTAGTAGTCACCCACCAGGGCCAGACCAACACATTTTTGATGCCTAAGGCAGCAAATCAAGTTGCATAGTGCTGTAGAATGTGAACAGAATTGGCTTTAAAAGAACATTTTCTTTCATATCAGTAGATAGAGCAAACACAATCTGCTATACTATGCTGATAGCCTTCTTTTCCCATAGCACCAAATATATGGGCCCCAGCTGAGTAGTAGAGCATCTGCTTTGCATACAGAAGGTTGTAGTTTCAATCTCTGGCATCTTCAAGGTACGGCTGGAAGCATCCTCTGCCTGGAAGCCTGGGAGCTCAGTGTAGACCAGGCATCCCCAAACTGCGGCCCTCCAGATGTTTTCGTCTACAACTCCCATGATCCCTAGCTAACAGGACCAGTGGTCAGGGATGATGGGAATTGTAGTCCAAAACATCTGGAGGGCTGAAGTTTGGGAATGCCTGGTGTAGACAATGCTGAGCTGGTTGAACAAATGGTTTGAGCTGGTGGAAGATAGCTCCCTATGCTCCCCGAAACCCAGCAAACTGAAGTGGGATCAGAGATTAGTATTTGCTGTTAGATACATGATATGCTCTGGATCTGCACGTGATTTGCCCACCATCTTTATTATTATTTTTGCTGCAGTTATCCGTGAGAAATGAACTTGTGCAGCTAGACCTGGGGTGGGGGGATACCCTGAAGGGTTGACCGAGGAGGGGGAAATCTGCTGCTGCTGCTGCTGCTGAGGTGGCTGTTTCACTGTATCCAATAGAAGGGCTGATCCTGCCATCCACATGGCATATGAAATGATGTGACTGAGAGAACTATGTAGGTCTCCCCCACGCATTTTGGTGTCAGGAGGCAAACTAGGTCATGATGATGCAACTCCTAAGGTGAATTTGTCTGCCTTGCAGAATTCAAATCAAGGATGTCTTGAATGAATCTTTATTTCAGAGATGCCTATCATGGAGAAAGGAATGTTTTTTTAAAGGATTCTGATTTTACCATGCACACACTAGTGTTTTGACCACTAGCTCTACCGTGAAGGTAGGAATTGATCACCTCTCCCCCCTTGGCTATGCAGAATAAAGGTGAAATCTACTATTTATTTACTGCTATAGGAAGTTTGTAAATTCCTACTGCTTAAGTGAGGAGAAGCAGGTGCATATTTTCTATGGGAATATATTTTTGCATGCACCCCAATTTTGAGTGGCGAGAGACTCCAGGGATTCCAGTGCATACCCAGGGTTCAGTTTTCTTGGAACAAAGGTCAATGGAGACTGTAGTGTCTTTTTGAAATCCTGTTTCTCCAGCTTCTAGCATCAACCAAAAACTCTTTGTCCAGGGCAGCTGTCTGCCAGCTCGACCTGGTACGCAGGCTGAGACCCTACCTGCCCACAGACTGTCTTGCCAGAGTGGTGCATGCTCTGGTTATCTCCTACTTGGACTACTGCTATGCGCTCTACGTGGGGCTACCTTTGAAGGTGACACAAACTACAACTAATCCAGAATGTGGCAGCTAGACTGGTGAATGGGAGTAGCCTCCAAGATCACATAACACAGGTCCTGACAGACCTACATTGGCTCCCAGTACATTTCCGAGCAGGTGACCCAGGCGGCGCTGTGGGTTAAACCACAGAGTCTAGGGCTTGCAGATCAGAAGGTCGGTGGTTCGAATCTCTGCAACGGGGTGAGCTCCCGTTGCTCGGTCCCAGCTCCTGCCCACCTAGCAGTTCGAAAGCACATCAAAAGTGCAAGTAGATAAATAGGGACTGCTCCAGTGGAAAGGTAAACGGCGTTTCTGTGCACTGCTCTGGTTTGCCAGAAACAGCTTTGTCATGCTGGCCACATGACCCGGAAGCTGTCTGCGGACAAACGGCGGCTCCCTTGGCCTATAGAGCGAGATGAGCGCCGCAACCCCAGAGTCGGACACGACTGGACCTGATGGTCAGGGGCCCTTTACCTTTTACATTTCCGAGCACAATTCAAAGTGTTGGTGCTGACCTTTCAAGCCCTAAATGGCCTTCGCCCAGTATACCTGAAGGAGCGTCTCCACCCCCATCATTCATCCTGGACATTGAGGTCCAGCGCTGAGGGCCTTCTGGCGGTTCCCTCACTGCGAGAGGTGAGGTTACAGGGAACCAGGCCTTCTTGGTAGTGGAACCTGCTCTATGGAATGTATATACAAAGAATAAATAACAGCGATTGAACTGTGCCCTCCTCCGTTGCAGTGGATTTGCATTCACAAAATGAATGCCTGTGCCCTAAATGTTTTAAATCCCAGAAGAGATGTGGCAAGAGTGGGAAGGAAAGCTGTTCGCTGTAAGAGAGCCCGAACCTTCTCCTCACCATCTCTCTCTCTCTCTCTCTCTCTCACACACACACACACACACATAGAGACACACACCTCTCGTTAATATAATAAGCCTAAGGTATGTAAACTTCTAGCCTTTGTGCTGCCTCTTTAGCCTGGATTCTTTTCCGTTGAGGGCAGGAACAAAACACATCTTCAGGAAGGCAAAATGGGACAAGCAGGTTAATGATGAGACAGGTGGAAGAAAACTCAGCTGGAAAGGGAAAAGACGAATGTCAGCCTCTCCTTTTGCCTCCCCCTGAAAATTATTCTCTCCCCCCCCCTTCACCTTCCTCTCTGGAGAGCCATTTGTTTCCATCTTACCCATCATTGTCTCAATGATCTGGACTGTAGCGAGCGACTTGGAGCTTCGCAGCCTTTGGATCCCAAGAGCCGAGCAACCCCGCCCGAGGACCTATTGATCTGTGACTAAAGAGCAGAGCCCTTTCTGGGCTGGAGTTTGCCGCTCAGGGACCGGCTGGCAGAGAGGCACTCCCAGACAGAAACTGCCGAAAGAATGTAGAGGGAAGGCGGTTGGTGTTATGGGGAAAGGTGGTGGTGCTAAGTAGTTAGAGCACCCCAGGTTCGATGCCCGGTGTCTCCGGGCAGTGCTGGGGAAAGAGCCCTGTCTGGAGAGCCGTGGGCAGCCGGTGTCGACGATGCTGAGCAGAGCTGGATCAATAGTCTGAGGCAGCTTCCGATGTTTCTATGGGAAACAGCACGTGGTGAAGGAGGGGACCCTCAGGAAAGAGGCTGCCAAAAAAGTGAGGTGGACAGTAAAACAATGAGAGGGAAATGAGCAGGAGGAGAGAGAGTACTGTGTGTGTGTGTGTGTGTGTGTGTGTGTGTGTGTGTGTGTGAGTGAGTGAGAGAGAGAGAGAGGGGGAGAGAGAGAGAAGACTGTGTGTGCATGCATGTGTATGAGTGAGTGAGAGAGAGAGAGGAGGGGGGCTGTGGATGAGAAAGGGTTTCTCTCTCTCTCTTCCTCTCTCTCTCTCAGAGCTCAGTTAATCCTGCTGTCAGTTGGCGTTAAAGCAACGATCTAAGCGCTGGATTCCAGGAGAAAGAGACACACGGCAGTATAGAAGGAAGTGAGGACCGAAAGGGGAGAGAGGAAAAGGAAAAAGAAAGGAAGGAAGGAAAAAATCCAGAAGGGGGGAACTACCAAATCTATGCTTGGACCTGGGCTTCTTTCTCGCCAATGCAAAAGGGAATATGCAGCACATTTTTGCCTTCTTCTGCACCAGTTTCCTAGGGGCAGTGTTGGGGGTCAATTTCCCCAGCAACATCCAGATAGGTGAGTGTGAAAAGGTTGCCCATTCTGTAGCGAACCCATTTTCCTGGATGGCTGTGTGTGTGTGTGTGTTTGTGCTTGATCTAGCCCATCCACCGCCTCCACTCGCAAAGAAAGAATGGGGGTCTGGCCCATGCATGGGGTGGATTTGCTGTAGAATTGGGGGATCGAAAAAAATATATAGATGTTTATATGGGATGTATCTCTCCTTTTTTGTGGGTGGAGGACATGCCTGCACATGCCTGCTTCCGAAATGGAGGAAGCAAACAATTTCTCTCTCCTCCTAAATCTGGGACTCGGCATTTCGTTTGGGGAAGGGGAGTCCGGGGCGGGGGGAACCCCACTTTGCATTCTTTTGCCATCCTTTTGTTTGGGGGAAGTGGGGGATGGTTTCTACTGTCCGTAAGTAAAGAGATAACCTCGGGGAGAAACCAGTCTTTGTTGTTGCGCTGAAACAAAAGCAGAACCACGCCAAGAAGGTGTTGCACTCCGGCTCCTTCCATTCCATGCATCCGCTTGTCCCCCCCCCCCCGCCTTTCACCTTCCCCAAGCATCAGCGATACACCTTTCATTCATTTGCGCCCCCCCCCCCCAATTCAGTCACTAGGCAGCTTCTCTCCCCTCACCCCAAATACATAATTGATAGTATTTGCTTCGGAGAACGGTCTCCCTCCTCGCCTTTATGTCTCTTTGCAATGCCAATTCCTGGCTCGCCCTCGCAGTAAGGGGCGGTGGGGGGGGGGGAACTCATGGGATAGCCTCACTTGCAGGATTGGCGCTTTTATTGCAGTTTTAACGTTCCCTCGCCGGCATCCCTCCTTTCCCAGATTTCTTCGGGGGAACACAAAACGAACCTGCAAAATTAGCAGGCTGCCATTTCTAGCCCCCTGCAGCTTGGCAACAACAGGCACCGAAGTGTGGGTTTAGTGTTTTTATTTATTTGTTTGTTTTCCTGGTGCAAAAACAAGCCTTTCCCCGAAAAAAACACACACCCAGAAATCGTGCACGCTGCTGAACGTGCAGAAAGTATCCTGCTATTTTTTCCCTTAGAGTCTACGCTTCCTGCTTTTGCTTTCTTGCTTTGCTCAATTGAAGTGTGAGAGCGATGAATAATATTGACGACGGGGTGATCATCCTTATGATGCTCTGTTCCATCCTGCCACTGACTCTTGTCTCTGCCTCATTTGCACATCTGCACCTTAGGGATGTCACACTCGATTTGCATTGCTGTCAAAACTCAAATGGACCCCCTAAGTGCCGAAACCGGATTCAGAGGTCTAATTGCACATTTAGCTACAATTAAGCCACTGTCAGCAGCACGCTTGGAGCCATTTGGGCAGTTACGCACTCTACCCTGCGTTTCTAAGATGGGAAACGAAATAAATTCAGTAAGAAGCAGACCTTGTGGCACCCACGTTTATGGGAGGTCTTCTTGTTACCTGAATACAGCCCTTGGTACAGATAGCACCCCTCGTGATACAGTGTGGCTTAATTCATTTGCAAGTGTTATTTGGCCACTCCCCAGGCCCCATTGTCCAAAGACAGTTGCTGCTTGGATAGTATTCGTTTTCCTTTGTTCATTTCCTCTTAGTTCTCCAACAACTTGTTGAGTAAACATCTGCTCTGTGTGGGCAAATGTAGCAGATTCAGATCTGGTGTAAAGGGGATGGGGGGAAGGAGTCTCCCTTGGATGAAAAGGGGGTGGAGATGCTCAATCCTGTATTTGACCAGCTCCATTTTAACCCTTACAGGAAATGAAGCCCACGGAAATGACACCCCCCCCCACACACACACCATTCTCCATAGCCCTGATTCACTCTTTGTTTACGATCATATTTGGGATCTGGTGGTGTGTTTTGTGTTTGCGTGATGGTCAGACTGCACAGGATCCTGAAAGATCATGCCCAGGTGCATTTGTCAGTCTTTAAGGCGCAAGAGGATCATTTGTTCTTTTTGCTAGCAGACACTGTCTGACATGGCTACCTTTCTGGAAACGTGTCTGGAGAAAAGTTTTTGCCACTCTACTAGCAAAGTGGTGTCCTAGAATGCCTACATGCTGAAGTGTGGTCATAATAATGCCATTGTCACTTAATGTTTCACTGCTGATTAGTTTCCAACCTCTCTTCTGTTTTTCTCCAGGGGGATTATTTCCTACTCAACAATCCCAGGAACATGCCGCTTTTATGTTTGCACTGTCTCAGTTCACAGAGCCCCCCAAGCTGGCTCCTCAGATTGACATTGTGAATATTAGTGACAGCTTTGAAATGACCTACACCTGTAAGTAGTGGCTCTCTGTACAAGCCCCCCACCCCTCTCATCTTTTTTCTGCCTTTCCCATCTAGTTCACCATTGCAGAGGCTGTTGCTTTAAAATTAAAACACTTTATCAAGGTCTGTATGATGAGATCTCTAACAGAGTTCCACTCCCCAAGTTATGATTATTCTTCTTCCTTCTCCTTCTCCATCTCTTTCTCCGATTGTTTCCACCATTCCTCTCTTTGTTCCCCCACCCATCATCACGGATTTGTCGTAACCCAAATGTGTGATATATACAGAACAGAAAAGGAATTATTTCATGTACTGTATTTTGATAGCTATAACTTAATCACGCAACATTATTTTCTTTTTTTGAAGTTATCTGGCATTGGCTGGAAGTGCAGTCAAAGGTCAGATCGAAAGTTAGCAATGCAACCAACAATGAAAGCAAGGTGAGAGGTCTGAGCTGAAGCAGTTATTCTTAGACTTTTAACCAGAGCTGTTAAAAGGTTTCTCAGTTTAATAGTTTTTTTTAAAAAATGCAGAGCTTTTCATAGGAGGTTTGGTGGGACATCTCCCCAGAAATCAGCATGGTGGAGGACTTCATATGATATTAGCAGGGCGGAAGCCAAAACAAGCTGATTAGCCATGAAGAGGCATAAAAGAAACACAGAAAACAAAGCCTTCTCCATTAAAATGGAATTGCTGTCAGATTTTGGTCTTTGTAAATATATGCTGCTATGTTCACAAAAAGGGGTTGATTCGGTATTACAAGAATTCTTTAGCTCAGTTATCTGCTGTCGGTTACACATCTGTGAGACCCCGTTTTTAAAATAAATGGAGCCACCCAACAAATTTGGTCTGATGTAGAAGCCTTTACCTTGCCCTTGACATGAATAATCCCAAGGCTCCCTTCCACCAGCCAGACTAGAATCATTATTATGTTTAGAGTTGTAGTTTTGGCATGTTGTTAGTAAAGGATCGTGTGTGTAGAAAGTCAGAATACTTCCATCTCTGATTCCTGCTGTGCTGTTCCAATTCTAATTTCCAAATGGTGGATTTAGACTGTGGCTATTATAAATAGCAGAACACAAAGGACTCAGAGAGGTGTGGCATCAAGGTGAGAAGATGAATCAGAATATAGATCCAGAACAGATATAATTCTGTTGAATGGATGGAGGCTACGCTATATTGATGGGTTGAATGGAGGATTTGATTTACTGGATGCAGAAAACCCCTGAATAGCATCAATACTAGACAAACTCAGAGGAATGTGCTGCTGTTGGAAAGCTGATAATGACTTGGACAATTAACTACAAATATTAAGCAGGATACAGTATTTTATCTCTGATGACAAGAGTCTGACAAAACCAGCTCTGCGGTTTGCCAATTTCATGTCTCTAGTTGCTCTTAGTTAATCCACACAGAATTGAGTTCATGCTTACAATGGAAACTGCAAGCAAACAATCTCCCACTCCCCACCGGTCCCAATGGAACAACACTTTTGGTCTATCTTATGTTGGAGATCAGCTTTTTGTAAAACACTGTGTCCTAATGGCAATTGCATCCAATTGCAATCCTATTTGATTGCAGTTGCAATTAATTATCAGTGTTTTAATAAATCAGAATCTTCCATCATTTTGTTCTCTGCAGATTGTAGGCAAGCTGTGCTTTCAGTGACAAAGCTAGTCATGGAGTACTACACCTGTGCTTCTTAAAAATTGTACTAAAAATGGTCCTCCTCTCTTATATCGCTTTTCTTATAACCACTGATTGTGTTGGAGAAACTCACAATTATTCATTTTCAGCATTTATATGAGCGCTGATTGCTTTGGTGGGCTCTTTCTATTCATAATGTGATGTAAATATTCTTATAAAGATTGTTTGTTTCCATGGAGATGCACAACACGCTCTTGGTTGCGTTTGGGCTCTTCATGTGCTACCTTTGTCCTCAGATGCCCTGCCACTGATATTTTCAGCTATTCGTAAAGTAGGTGGTTCTTCTGATAAAGTTATTGCATGTGCCTTAGGACAGAATTGGCAGTGATACAATCAAAACGGTGTGTGTATTCCCCATTAGTTCTTGTAAGACTAATGTGGGGGTGAGCAGCACTTGCAGAGATAAATTGGTAGGTTAGAAAGGAGCCTCTAACCCTTTCACCACCTGTAAGTTATCCCCTGAAAATACGAGGGCATCCCCAATCCCCTCAAAGCTGGACTCAGCAGTGAGCCTGTCTTGGAAGGCAAAATAGCTTCTCGGGGCCATTTTCAGAATTGAGGGAATAGAAGGGGTTAAAATCTTACAACCCTCCCTTTTGGTCTCTAACCTTTTTGTGAAAGTGCTTCTCCTGCTCCTTCACTCCCACAGTGGGTTTGGGAACCACAAGGCAAAATCTGGAGGGCAGAAACTAGTTAATTGTCAGAAACAACTATTGCTATTGGATCTGTTCTTGCACAAATGGTTAAGAGCCCGATGGTGGTAGCTGGCAATCATTACTGTAAAGTGGAAGTTTAGAATCAGCATGATAAGCAAGAATCTAAAAGTGTGTTTGTTTGTGTGTGTTTCTTGAGGCCCGTGGCACCAAAATGGAGTTTTTATTTATTTAATGTGATTTCTAAGCCATGCTTCATCTTAGAGATCCCAGGGTACTTTACTATACAAATAAAGAACATTAAACATTAAAATATAAAGACTTTAAACCAAACTCAAGCCATTCCATTTAAAACAGTTATCTTGAAGCATCTTGTGAAAATGTATTTCCTTTGTCCACATGTTGCAAGGAAAAAACCCCAACCACCAGTGGTGCACAATGTAAAAAGTCACCCACTGCCATCTAGCAGGTAATATTGAAATAGAACTTGGAGTCACATACAGTGGAACTGAGACCTGGTACTGAGAGGCAATAAGCCATATGCAATGACAGACTGTTGCATGGTTGCCATGGCATCATCTTTGGTGATATAAAGCAATAATAAGCAGGCTATATCTGATGCATCTTGGGTGTTTCTGCAACAATATTGACTGCTACCTCCTAGGAAATGTTTGAAATTAAATTGTTATAGAAAGCATTTGTCTTCTTCTTGACATTAAAGCAAGACCACTGCAATTTAAAAGGTTAAAACCCCCATGATAAATAGAAATATACAGCAATGTTGCTTTCATGCATTTTTCCTTAAACAATGCAGGCTTATGAAAATTTACTGGGTACCTTTCAACAGTTGCATTAATGTTGGCCCTTAAAAAAAAGTCTGTTATGGTGAGCACATTCTTTGTTTATGTTATAGACCCCTTTTAAGGGGGGCTGCTCAGAAGGAAAACAAGTTAAAAGGCACATCTTTACTTCTGCTAATATCTGTATTTTAGAGAAAAGTTGCATGCTTCTCTAGGGAAAGACCTATCACCAAAAGCCATATCACCACCCAACTCTCCATAACAATTTTGTCTCATTGTGTTGTGAAACAAAAAACACCCAACTAGATTAATGAACTGTGGTTTCGTTTTGGGTTTTGGGTTTTTTTTTAACATTAGAAATAGTAAGAATTCAGCTGTGGAAAACACCACATTTGAACATGCCAGCCACGGCAGACCTAATCCCCAAACAATCAAAATGGAGGGGCATCATGGTAGATAGTAAATGAAACAGTAAATGAAAAAATAAAACCTATGGGAAATGGCAGTATGTGAAAATGTAGGATGTGGGCAAGTTAGATTTAGCTTGTAAGAGCAGGAGTAGCAAAACCAGAGCACTTAGCTTTTCTGTTGCATCTATAAGAGTTAGACATGGGAAATGGAATTGGTTTTCATTCCCTCCATTTCCAGTGCTCAGTCTCTTTCTGCCATGCTTTTTGAAGCAGCACAACATATGCTCTAGAGGAAGGTATCATCAGGGTAGGTGAAACTGTGTTTACAAATGGGTGGGTGAGAATCTATAGAAAGAAAGAAAAAACAAGGTGAGACCATACAAACAGCCCAGTGAGGACCGAGTGTGCTCAGTACCCATGGAATCACAGAACTGTAGAGTTGGAAGGGACTATGAGGGTCCTCTAGTTCAACCCCCTGCAATGCAGGATTATTTTGCTCAAGGTGGAGCTTGAACCCACAACCCTGAGATTAAGGATCTCATGCTCTACCAACTGAGCTATCCCAGAAGCATCATGCTGACTAACTGTTGCCATTGGTGGTGGTAAAATGGCACGAAGTAGAATGGAATTGGTGGCACTTGACTGCAGGCCTCGCTGGAACACTTGACTGCAGGCCTCGCTTGCAGAGCATAATGTTCATGCTGTTGGTAGCCAGAATGCTATTCCACAATGTATTGGACTCAAGTCACTTACAGGTATTCATCCACCAACCTGTTATGGCTCACACATACCATTTCTAGCAGGATGTACCAGGTACCTGATACTCTTTGTTGTCTTGGTCTGTAATGAAAAAAATGCATTCATACATAGTAATTATTATTCTGTGGTTAGGAATGCTCTTTTAAGCCTTCCGATGAAGAGAGCTAGGGGAGATCTTACTGGTTTCCAGCAAGATCTCACCAAAATCACACCAGATCTTTTGCGATTTTGATAAGATCTCACTCCAGATTGAAGCCAGTGGCACTTCTCCACCACCAGCAGAGGCAGTGAGGCAGGTGGGGTACCCCGTGGAGGTGCCACCTTGGGCGCTTCCGCCACCTGAGGCAGCAGCCTTGTCTAATGGTTGGACTGTCCCTGATACTGAGCTGCACTTGGCAATAGCAACCATAATCCAGAAATCTGTCTGTAAATGCATCATCCACTGTGGCATGCCACTTCGGATGATGCAGATGATAGTACAGGTACTTGTGGTGTTGTTTCTGTTGTTTTTACTGAATGAACACCCAAGTATATTTACATAGAAAAATGTATGCAAATTGCATGAAGCTAATTGTGTTGTTGTTTGACTCTTCATGACCCCATGGACCATAGCACGCCAGGCACTCCTGTCTCCGCTAATTGTGTAAAAGAACAAAAAACCCCAACTTTATTGGCAAGAGAAAGACTTATATACACCCACAAAATATAAGGAGCATTGCTATCTTGTACCTTTTATCAGCCGAAAGGAAATTGATCAGGATGAGTGGAGGGGTTGTTACTTTTTGGATCACTGATTTTGGTCACAACTTAATATTAACAAAAGGAAACGTATCATCCTACCCAGACTTTGGCATCAGCTGGGGTAGTACCATCATTTATTAAAAACGTAAGAGTCAGACATGACTACGTAAATGACTAAACAACAACAAGATGAGCCCTACTGGATCAGGCCAATGGCCCTTTGGGTCCAGCCTCCTGTTCTCACAGTAACCAACCAGATGCCTGCAGGAAACTTACAAGCAGGACTTCAGCACAACGGCATTCAGAAACACACTGCCTCTGACCAAGGGTGCAGAGCATAGCCTCCATCATGGCTAACAGCTGTTGGTATAATGAGATAGGGGATCTAGGACCCACCAGAGGGCCTTCTGAACAATAGCTGTGGAGCACCCTCTTCCCTTCTGAGCTTTGGCTGGTGCTGAATTTATCTATCTTCCAGCACCAGCTAAAGACCATCCTGTTCTAGAAAGTATTTCAGGTGTAATACTGTATAGGGACTCCATTGTGCACAATGAAATACGTTTTAATAATCTGACTGTTTTAATTGCATGCTTTATTTTGGGTTAATGTATTTTGCTTTGTTGTGATCCACCCTGAGCTCAGTCTTGATGGATAAGTAAATTAGGGTTGCAAGATGAGAACAGATATGGCTGAGCCAAAATATGGAGGTATGTTTTATGAACATTTTCTTCACTCATAACATGTATCTCCCTTTTCATAGAATCATAGAGTTGGAAGAGACCACAAGGGCCATCCAGTCCAACCCCCTGCCAAGCAGGAAACACCATCAAAGCATTCCTGACAGATGGCTGTCAAGCCTTGGTGACGTTCCCCCCCCCCATGAGGTTTAGGGAAAATTTACCCTCCCTACCAATTCTGCACAGGAGGTTCCGCTAAGACGGTCTCAGGTAGTTCTGTCTTCCTGTCCCAATGTGGATCATTCAAGTGGTGATAATTAGTTTATTCTTCACCATAATGAAATTCAGTTTCAGTACCTATTTCCCCCCTTCAAATCAGCCACCATCATCTGAGGAACAGCGGCATCATCATCAGATATGTCTATGTAAATGACACCAATGAGGACAATTCAAAGTAAGGGCAATGTGTCCTGTTAGCTTCATTTGTCCTCATTATGTCATCACATAGCCAAATCTGATTGCCTCTGTGTAAAGGGGCGGGGGGTAGTTGGATTGTTAAGACTGAAAGCTCTTGCTGAAGCAGCAACCAGGTTGTACTGTGGACACCAGCCAATAGATGCAAAATAGGAGCAGTTTGGATTCTCCAACAGCCCTAACCTTCTCACTGAAAATGCTTACTAGATAACATTTGGCTCTATCCTAATAACATGAAACAATGGGGCATAGGTGGGTCATTGTATGAAGCAGCCTTCCCCAGCCAAATGCCCTCCAGATGTTGGACTCCAACTCCCCTCTTCCTTGATGATGGTCCTTGCTGAGTAGAGTCAGAAGTTTCACCGGTGGTGGAAGAGCTGCAGTATGATGTGTTAAGATCTTATTATGTGGAGCCTTCTTTTTTCTACAAATTTCAATAGCCTTAATAAAAACACTTTTTGCTTCCCATGACAATCTTCAGATATAGTTACAGGTAGGTAGCCGTGTTGGTCTGAGTCGAAGCAAAATAAAAAAATTCCTTTAGTAGCACCTTAAAGACCAACTAAGTTTATATTTTGGTATGAGCTTCCGTGTGCATGCACACTTCTTCAGATACAGGTAGGTAGCCGTGTTGGTCTGGATCGAAGTAAAATAAAAAAATTCCTTCAGTAGCACCTTAAAGACCAACTAAGTTTTTATTTTGGTATGAGCTTTCGTGTGCATGCACACTTCTTCAGATATCTGAAGAAGTGTGCATGCACATGAAAGCTCATACCAAAATAAAAACTTAGTTGGTCTTTAAGGTGCTACTGAAGGAATTTTTTTATTTTACTTCTTCAGATACACGTGTATCTGAAGAAGTGTGCATGCACACGAAAGCTCATACCAAAATATAAACTTAGTTGGTCTTTAAGGTGCTACTGAAGGAATCTTCAGATATATTACTCATGCAGGAGCCTCGACATTTGTCTTAAAAAGTCTCTTTAGGTGTAAACTGAAATCTGGGTGCACATTGGTCAGTACAGTGTACCTGCTATCTAGTTTGGTGCCCTGTGCTCTGGATAGGATAGGCTGCTGGGGTTAGTCTACTGCAACCTTAGGGCAAGGCAGTAGAACAGATGGTTGTTTGATCCCTTTCCATTTTGGCATGATGACTTTATACACCAATCACACATTTTCCTCTTTATTAAACTGCCAAGTTCATGCAATCACGTTATTATTGTAGTAGCATTAGTAAAAGATGCAGTGCAAATAGATGATGATGATGATGATGAAATGATAAAGTTGTTATATTTTCTTTTCTTTCCCTATAAAACACACTGCAACCTTTCTTTTCAGCTCTAAAATTGCCTTGTATTTTTTTTTAAAAAAAAAGCAAAAAAAGAGCAATATGCACACACATCAATGTTCTCAATTGCAGGTCTAGATTTATTGCAATTAAACAATTATTCTGTTTGAGCAGGGGAAAATAGCCTCCGTTGATAAATGTGTACCGGCCACCATTTCTCGGAATGGCACTGTTGTAACTTATTCCACTGGTGATCAATTAAAATGCAGTTTTGTAATTAAACTTCGTCAAGCTTAGTTGTATGATACTATGCGAATTTGTGTGTGTTGTATTTGCTTATCCCAGGAGTGCCATAAAATTGACTGAAATGCATATTCTCAACTACAGTGATTCCACACACAGACCAGGGAAACCTATTGAATTTGAGCAGCCTAACTGTATGCAGGATTAAGCTACAGATTACTGCATCTGGAGCCAAGCTGTCAGGAAGGCCATGGGTAATGGACTAGAGACTCTCGGGTCAGTGTCTGCTCTGTTCAGTCTCTAGTAATGGAATTAATGATGCTCTTGGTTCTTTGATGTTGCTGTTTTATGGGCAGACAGAATAACAAAATAAAAATCTGGATCTTGTTCTCACCCTTGGACTCTTCAGAATTTCTTCTACCTATGGATTTCGTATAATGAAAGATGTTCTGCAAAAGTCATTTTTGTTCACTTGTAGGAGCTTAGATATTGATTTGTGTCAAGGTTCAATGTTTGAAAAGCTGCTGTTTCAAAGATGACGTCTCAAAATATTGTCTGCCATCAATATTTTGGCTTGTGATTTCAACTCATTGTCGTCGCCGTCGTCCCCACTTTGTCTAGAATAGGCCATTGGCCATGGTGGCAATGAATGAGGGGCGTTGTAGTGCCACAACATTTGGGGGGCATCATGCTGGCTACCCTGACCCCAGGATGCAGATGGACAACCTAAAGCCTTTGATTCCAATCCTTGTAGCCTAATTTCATGTAAATGGTAAGGAGGAGGAAGAGATAGAGAGAGAGAGAGAGAGAGAGAGAGAGAGAAAGAAAGAAAGAGAGAGAAGGGTGTGGCCCCTTCCTGCTATTCATCAGTATTGGACTTCCCTCTTCTCCATCAGTTAGAGTGCAAGTGGGAGGATAGCTAATAATTCCCTTTCTTCTGTAGTCTAGCCCTATTCCCCAGTCCTACATATTTTTCAGCTCTGCAGCACTTATTCCATTTCTTTTCTCTTCTTGTGCAAGTCAAAGCTCTTCTGAGGGGCTGTGCCATCAAATCACCCCACAATCCCTCCTTGTTCTCCCTGTATCCCTTCTGAGAAAGCCAGCTAATTAATTGCTACTTTGGTGCTGTTTTTCAGTAAAACCCTTTGTTTTCTGGGAAAGCTCTGAATTGTTTCACTTGCTTTATAAGGTATAAAGTACTGAATGATCTGAATATTACCCACATTTGGCTCCTTAGAATTTGATTAGCATGCGAGTAGAACTGGCATCAGACTGTATTCCAGGTGAGTTGCAGTGGTTAAGAGTTTTTCCTTTGTAAACCATTTGAGCTAACTTCCTATCTACCCCTCCACAAACATTCATTTTCTGGATGGGCTTATTCCACGAAAATGGACAAGTTGAGTGTAGAGATGCTTTGAAACATATGACCTGATCTAACTTGGTAACACTATTGAAATTAGCATTTCCCCTGCGAGGAGTTTGCCCCTTTAAAAAGCATATTTTGCTATATAAACATGTCATGTAGGGTCATTTGTTTACTGGTCTCAAAAGAGTCCAGTGCTATAATTTAAGTGCTATAATTTAAGACCCAAGGACTGCTAAATGAGGCATCTTCTTCTTTTTCCTTGTACTCCCCCCCCCTTTTGCACATTTCTTGAGACAGTTCTGTTATTAACCAACAGACCATCAAATCAGCTTGTCTTCTTCTGGTGTTTCATTTGGTTCTGTCTCCTGCTATGGCCATCTCTGAGACATTAGGAAAGGATGGTGGGACATGAAATAATATCTTGCAGAAACAAATTGCCCGAGGGAGGTTAAAAATGAGTCTGAGATAGATTTTTTATCTCAGCATTAGCATTCCAGCATCTTCTCAGCACAACATAGCTCAAAAATGATACAGCACATTATGTACCACAGCAGTCTCCTTTCTGTTTGCTCAGTGTGCCAGTCATTATTCCTCACATCAGCTGCCTTTGTTCGATTTCCTCCATTCTGCTCTTTAAATGTCATTGCCAATCAATCCCGACAGCAAGATATTTTGGCTTGCTAATTTCTCCCACCGTGCCTTTCATCCCGAGTTGTTGAAAACAACCCCCATTTTCACCTAAATCGTGGCATAACTCACACCCATAGCTGGAGAAAAGGAAGTAGAATATAAATCCACAAAATTGGATGACGTTCTTGAGAAAGCGATAGTACGAGGGTAATGAGAAAGAAAGAAACAGATTATTTACTCAGGCCCTGCTTTTGACTTTCCCCCTTTGGGGCCAATGTGCAGCAATGCCGCAAAAAAAATAGCAGAGGGAAAGTCTAAGTTATATGAGTAATATGGGGCTGATGACAAGGGTCGTCTAATGATCAAAACGAGTCCTGACTCTCACTTAATAACTGAAATCTTAGAGTTGTATCCTCAGGATAACAGATAGTGAATGCCTAGAAGTGAAGCTAGTTCCACAGAACCAGAGTGAAAATCAATATCTGAAATGATATGAGACTTCCATTGGTTGCACAGCCTTTTGTTCAAGGCAAAATATAGATAAGACAAAAAAGGGATAAGGGCCCCTGCAGTGTCGGAAGTTGTGATATTGTTCTATAGTGGAACACTGGCCATATCACAGTAGTCTTGTATAAGTCCAGTGTGGTCAGAGATGATATGTGGCTGAATCGTAGAATTGTAGTATTGGAAGGGACCCCAAGGGCCATCTACTCCAACACCCTACAATGCAGTAGTCTAACTTTTTGGCCATGCCCTACCTAAGCATCTCTAAAATCCTGATTCCCTGCCCCCGTGACATATAATTCTTATTATTCAAAAAGTGAATGGAGGAAGTCTAAAAGGCCATTAACTTGGTCTTAAAAAGCTTCCAAAGTGCCCGCCTTAAAAATCAAATTGCCCCCCTGTTGAGTGTGTGCTCCACGTTGGGAACCATGGAACTAAAGTATTTATGACACCATCCAATCGCTGCTTAAAACCCTTCCACGGAGGCAAGACTACCATCCTCTGAAGGAATCTGTTCCACTGTCGAACAACCTTCAACCATGATAATGGAGCCTTCAGGTTAGAGGCGGTATCCCTCCCAAATACCAAGTATTCAGCTAAATATTAGTGCTAGTGCAAGGATTAGTACCAGTGCAATGGGTCTTATCCTCTTCTACTCCTTCCTGGCACACTTGGGCCATCCCCAAATCTCTTCTGGGTTGTTGGGGTGGAAACCCAGAACAGATTTTGGGGAAAGTAAAAGAGGGAACATTCTACTGCACAAGGAAAAATCCTTGCCCTGATGAAACATTCTTCTTAGCAGCATGTTGAATACAACATTGTTTGGGACAGTACATGGAAGTTAGGCCAGTACCCCTATTACAGATGAGATTTCAATAAAGACTAAAGCTAGGTTCACAGCTTGTACACTACATTCTGCCGGATCATGATAAACCTTGAGGAACAGCATATTGAACCATGGCAATCTAAGAACAACTATTCAATGTGATTTGGCCATTTCTGTGCTTGGATGCAGGATTCCCTTGTGGGATGCTTGGGCGGCCAAACTAAAGTAGGCTGGATATAGTACAAGTTCCATCTTGAGATATTATGGTTCACTTGGCCTTAGGGAAGGTGAAATTCCTGATAGCTGTGGGTGTATACTGCATTGTGCTTGGAGAGATACTATAAGGTCTTTAAACTGATGGTTCTGTGTACTCATCCTTGGGTATGGTCTGAAACTATGAGGGACCTTCACCTTACTGAAGCCAAGCAGGTCTAGGTCTGATAAGTGTCTTGATGGATGACTGCTTGGGAGCCATGTATATACTGCCTAGGGTCCCATGATGAAAAAATGGTGAGATACAAGTATAAGAAACTTATAAACAGTCTATACAGACTCTGCACATAAGCACTTTGTATGAAGAACATATCTAAGAACCTGTAAAGATTTCAACATTTGTGTCTCCTCCACTTTCTGTGTCTTCCACTACTTTCCAGTGTCTTGTCACAATGGTCTTTAGTGTTCTGTCACAATTTTCCTGATACTTAAACCTTGAAGGACCAGTCAGCATACAGGAAACTGCTTCCCCCACCCTCCAAAGCTGTCCTGATAAAGTTATGAAACCTGAAAGAATGCTTTGTTGTGAATATAATAGAAAGGGCCTTGGAGACTCCCCTCTGTTCAGTGCAGGAAACTCAAAGCCCCAACAGATGGCTGACCAAGGATCGGGGAGCCCACAAATCCACTTGGTCATTTCTTCCAGTGTTCAACTGCTCCTGCCATTGCTTCTTCCAGTGGCCAGCAGTAGATGTACTTACCAAGAATACACTCCCAAGAAGAAAGGTTTTGGTGGATATTATTGGTTTGAACTTGAGGACATTTCAAACTACCTGACCAAAGGCACTGAGGAAAGCATTTAAGGGAAAAGGAAAAAGAAACCACCAGACTGCATTAACTGAAGACAAAATATAAGTCTTCTATTACTGTAGTACAAAGGGCCAGGGCTGCTGGGATAATCTGAAAATGAGAAACAGGCCTGGTCTGCAGGGAGTTCAGGGGAAATTTCTATGTATGGAAAGTGATTAATGCATTTAATGAACTATCCAAAAAGAAGCACAAGATAGGAAACCACCACCAGGCTCTCTAAAGAATAACAATGAATGCCATCCGAGGCAACAAATTCAATAGCTATATCCAGCCTAGCAATTCAGCAGAATAGACCATGCAGGTCTCAAAAAGCCCAGAGCCATTGCATCTGAGCTCCCTGTGCCAACACTGGGATCAACACCCATATTAAAGCAACAGTAAATTATCTGCATGCATGCAAAAGGTTCCCCAGTTTACTCTTTGTCCTTTCCAAATACAGTGGAACCTCAGTTTTCAAACTTAATCCATTCCGGAAGACTATTCGGCTTCTGAAACATTCGAAAACCTAGGATCAATGGGCTGGCTGAAAAGTCAATGGGGGGGGGGACCTCCCCAGAAGCCGTTCGACTTCTGGGTTGTCGGTGTTTGAGTTCCGAATTGTTCCCACTAGAGGTCAAAGAGAACAACAACTACCAGACCTTTAGAAGGCATCTCAAGGCAGCCCTGTTTAGGGAAGCTTTTAATGTTTGATGGATCTCTGTATTTTAATGTTTGATGGATTTCTGTGTTTTAGAATTTCTGTTTTGTTGGAAGCCGCCCAGAGTGGCTGGGGGAACCCGGCCAGATGGGCGGGGTATAAATAATAAATTATTATTATTATTATTATTCAGCTTCCAAAGTGTTCAACAACCAAGCTTCCACTGTACAAGGATTTCAGGCAGCAAGACTGAGAAAAACGCCCTTCCTAAGATCTTGGAAAGCCAGTACAGGTCTGGGTACACAATGCTGGATTAGATGAACAAGTGATCTAAATAGAAGGATGTATATGTTCAAAGCACGCTGACCATGCCAACCCACAGAGTGACACACAAAATCTCCCAAGAACCAGTGAAGTATCCAAGGACACAAGGAACACATGTGTGGGAGAAAAGTCAAGAAAGATTCGGTTTGTGATTCTACTACGAAGATGGATGGTTACATTAGCATGTACTAATTTGACCATGTTGTAACATGAGCAGCAAACTTCAAAGAAATTGTCCAGTTTTCTAGGTTTCTAAACCAGATAATAAAATGCTGGACCATGACAATGCTGGGCTCTCAGCATCGCTGTAAGCAGATTCAAAAGGAAATAGTGTGTTGTTAAGATTCTTTCCTGAGATTCCTCCCACCTGTGTGTCATCTTCTGACCCTCCCATTTAAACATACCTTCTTTAGATTGGAGAACAGTGCAAGGAACCACTGTTAACAATGTTTGTGGTATTGCAAGCAATTTCCTATATCTGATAAATTCTTTCAACCTTTTACTCCCCCCCCCTAAAGTGCTCATAAAATTAAGCTCCTGAGGAATTGTACAGGTTTCCCTTCTTTTAATATGAATACAGTTACAGTACTGATATAAGCCAGGAAAGAATCTCTGCTTGACTGTCACAAAGTTCTGCTCATATATAGAGCTCAGTTGTCTTATCGAATGAGTGAGGTGAAGTCCAAAATAAAAGATTAGCATCCATGAATTAACTTTTAAAACAAAACACATCTACATCCACAGTGTTTCAAATGTGTCATCAGTCCCCACATGAGAGGTAAGCCCCACTGTTTGTGTTATAGACACCCAGAAGTAAGTCCCAGTGAGTTCAATGGGGCTTATGCCCTGGTAACAGTGTTTATAGCACAACCCTCCTATATGTGATTAGATATCTTGCATTGGGTTCAATTGGCCTTGGCTATACCTGAAGGATAGTATACCTTCAGGTAAAACCAGGACTTGAGGTATACCCAGCCCAGACACTGAGGTCCACCTCCAAGGCCCTTCTGGCAGTTCCCTCACTGCAAGAAGTGAACTTACAGGGAACCAGGCAGAGGGCCTTCTCAGTAGTGGCACCTTCCCTGTGGAACACCCTCTGATCAAATGTTGAGATAAAGAACCACACAACTTTTAGAAGACATCTGAAAACAGCCCTATATCAGGAAGTTTTTATTGTTTGACATTTTAATATTTTTTTTATATGTGAGCTGGAAGCCGCCCAGAGTGGCTGGGGATACCCAGACAGATGGGTGGGTTATAAATAAAAATAATGTTGTTGTTGTTGTTGTTGTTGTTGTTGTTGTTGTTGTTGTTCCGGATTAATTTCCAGGCTGAACTGGTTTTGTTCTTTAAAGCCCAAAACAGATTGGGACCTTGATATCTGTAGAACCATCTTTTCCAATATGAACCTATCCAGAAGCTTAGGTTTTTAGTGGAAGACCTGCTTTGCATCTCGCCACTGTTTGAGATTGAAGATGGGGATGCCAAATAGCACCTTCTTAGCCATGGCACTTAGACTGTGGAAGACAAATCAGAGCACTGCCATTCATACTGCATATCATGGCTTGAGTAATCCATAAATTAATTTTTGTACCTGCTTTTGACTATTTGATATAGACTATTATCTTAGTTTTCCTTTTTATGTTCTATGTATTTAGTCAGATGCTTTAAATTGTTGCTAGGCACCTTGATTAGATTTCTCTAGAGACAAAAAGTTTGGCTATGAGTGCTTTAAATGAAAAAAAATGTTTGTGGCATACATTGGTGAGAAAAGGTATATGAAGCAAGCCGACTGCAAACTTGTTGTGGTATTGTCTTGAGCACTGATGTAAAGAGTTCCTATTGAGTTGGTCATGTGATTCATGAAGAAATAAGCCATCACTTTTATTACAAATAGATCCCATAATCAACAGGACAAGCCAAGTTGAGATTCCTCCATCGCAGGACTCCAGCTCTACAGTTCTGTGATTCTGTGTGGAATGTATGATATAATTTTGTGTAATAACATGCCACACCTCCGGAGAGCGGCCTGAAGCCGCTGAACAGCTGAGAGGCACACCTGGGGCGGCCTCCGCCGTGCCTCTCAGCGGGCGCAGCGGCGCCCCTGGTTACCTGGCGCCCCGCGCCACTGGACCCAGGCCTAGAGACGGCCCTGGGTGTAACTCAGGAACAAACCTTAAAATCAGGCTGCAGGGTGTACATAAGCTAATGGATTGTGACATAGTGTAAATTCATACCAAACACACACACACACACATGAATGACTGCAGGTGACATGTTTAGGTAAAAATAGGACAGATCAATGCAACATTTTGATTTGCTGATGCCAAATATATTGAACTTAAGATATAGCTGCTTCTCAGGTATGTGTTGCAGTCACTGAATGCTTAGTTTCCAATGCCTCAGCTCTTTGTTGTTGCACCATTTTACCTACTTGTGCAATGTTTTATTAAGCATCAAATGTTCTCTCTCTTTCCTTTTGACAACAATCCTTATCCACAAGAAATATAATCAATGAATCAACTATGAACTTCTAGAATATTTTTTTCCTCATGAACTAGTCCATATGTTCACAGGAAATTGACTAAGTGTGTGTGTATATTAACTCATTTCCAGTTTTAGTATGAGCAGAGTCTATCACTGACACATATATCTCTATTTTAAAATTATTTATTATATCAAGTATGATAATAGACCCTTCTCTGGCATGTGGTGACTAAAATTTGGCTAGCTTGTCACTCATCCGTCAGGTTGAGATTCTTTTTTTTTTTTTAAGAGAGAGTTTATTTTGGAGAGAGTCTAATTATGAAAATGAGGAGCAGCTGTGAGATCTTCATACAACGACTCATGGAATGTGAGCTCACTATCTTTCCTAGAAATTCATTTATTACCAGGTGGTAGATACTATGTGCTGAGCCTCTGCACTCTGTTTTGCTAAAAGGAGGCTGAATTGAATTGAAAGCAATTTGCTTGAAGATTCAAGATAGTGGATCCTCTTTGCAACTGGCTTGTCTTTTGCTAATTCAGACAGAACCAGACGTGTGTGTGCACACCCTCAGGACATAGGTGCCAAGACACAGGCAGAATGGTTACCCAGAAATGCCTTCCTGGAAACCCCAGGGCTGCTGTTACACTGGGAAGCCCCCTGATCGAAACCAAATGTTCTTTTCCATACTGGAAATGTTAGTAGGGAAGTGGAGACTGAACAGAAGGGATAGTCCTATGTGTCAATGAGAGAAGAAACCAGGCATATATGTCAGTATTTCAGTACTCATAGCCAGCGTTCAAAAACACTGCATGTTAAATGTTGAGAAGGTAAGAAGACCGGCCAACCAGGCAGGTAGAAATTCAGCAGCAGTTGCATAGTCAGAAATAGAGTTATAGAGATTTAAGTCAAGAAGTCAGGAGGGTCAGGTGGAAGTAGGGAACCAGGAACAAGACAAAGACTAGCACGAACTTGGGACAAGGAACGAGAAAGATAGAAATTGAAGGTTGAGTTCAGGAATGAATTGGGCCTATTGGACCAGTTTGTGACCCTAGGTCAATATGAGTTACAAAAACAATGCCAAGCAATTCATAGAAAAGAACTCCACAAATAGTGTGTAAAAATATCAATATCAATTTGGTCTTGAACATCACCACGTATATTTCCTATCTATCTTTGTAATAAAGTGTGTGTTGATGTACCACACACCTCTTGTTGCTTTTAAGCTTATTTTTCCTTCTGAAACAATTGACTTCTTTGTGGCATGCTGCAGCTCTGGGTTAAAGATCCCAATCCATGTTTCTTGGGTGTTGTGAGATACGCTGGCAGGCACGGGAGTTTCCCCTTCTCTCTGGGAGCTCCCGATAAGAATCAACGAGCCTCTGACAGGTTTAGGAGCCGTTTTATTTACAACAACACACAGAGAGCTACATTGAGCCACCCTCCCTCAGGATCTTAGTTGTTCACTCTGGATCTCCACCCCTTCTGCAGCAAGGAGCACGCCAACGTCCTGCTCTCCTGCCCCATGCGTCTGTTGAGCCTTAACTCTTTCAGACCTCCGAGTATGAGGGCTGGGAGGAAAGTTCCCACTGCTCTCGAATGAAGAGTCTCCAAAACGCTCCCTCCCTCTTGGTTGCCTAGCTACTGACTCTAACTCTTCCCCTGACTGTGCAATCTCTGAATCAGCTGCTGGGAAAGTTGAAGGAAGGGGGGGGCAAACTCTCTCCTCCTCCTCCTCCTCCTCCTCCTCCTCCTCCTCCTCTTCTTCTTCTTCTTCTTCTTCTTCTTCTTCTTCTTCTTCTTCTTCAGAGGCTCCTCTGTCTGTGTCTGCATTCCTTCATCTTCAGAGTCATAGCAGTCCCTGGCATCCGATTCTGACCATCCCGACAGGTGTTATGTGTACGGTGAGGTACAAAAGACAGATTGTAACAGTACATCTTGCTCAATATAATCTATGCTGGTGGAAGCTCTCCAGGGTTTCGGGAGGGGCTCTTTCCCAGCCCTTCCCCGGAGATGTTGGGAATTGAAGCTGGGAGCTTTTGTGAATAAAACATGTGACCCACCACCAAGCTATGGCTCATCCCAAATGACTCGAGGTGCTCTCATGCATGAGCATATAAGGGGTACTTTTCCATGGTCTTGTCCCATGTCATTGCAGTAATGTCTGGGAATCAGAACAAGTGGATAGAGCCTCTTGCATGTGTTCCTCCCATCGGGTCATTTCCAAGCCAAGGGGGCAGGCAATGAAATATTACTGCAACAGTATGGGATGAAGCCATGGAAAAGTACTCCTGGAGTGGTAATTCCTGAGGGGTGCTTTGTATTCCCCCCCCTGAAATTCCACTGTAATGTTTAGAGAAATGAATGACTTTAGATATCATATGCAAGAGGCATGAAGAGAGGAAGCTTGGATCTTTATGGTTTCCTTTGCTGTGGCATGTTTCTCATATTTATGCATGTAGCAGCCCAGAGGCTGTGTGTGTTCAGAAACTGCCAGTATGAGAACTCATTTATTTGTGGCCCCATAATGGAAAGGGAAAAAATATCTCTTTCAATTCAAGCTGGATTAGAAAAGTTCAAAGTAGGCTACACAGAGAAGAAATTCACTTAGAAAGCTAGTGTGAAGTTTAATTATTTGTCTTCCTTTTATTGACATGCAACAATATTTGAGAGCTGGTATAGCACAGTGGGCTGCACTGTCTCTCAGTTCATATCTCACCTCATCCATGAATGTGCTAGACACCCTGAAGCAAACAACTGTCTCTCAGCTTCAGCCCTCATTGGCAGCATGAGGATCACACCAACCTACCTTTCAGGGTTATCACTTAGATAATATATCTGAATTCGTTTGAGCTCTTTAAATGATATCATTATCGACTTATAACATCATCATCAGGTTTGTCATTGCATGAATTCAGAGCTAGGGTTATCCTTGCATAACTTTTAAGAACATTTCTGTTGAGGTATATCAGGTTACCGGTACTTTTGTGTACTTTTAATTAAACATTGAATTTGAGCTTGTGACCTGTTGCAGACAGACAAAGATTTCAGGCAGGTTGTGCAATCAGGAATGGAAGGAAATTAAAGGAAGGGAAAGATGCAGTTGTCCAGAACTATCTAGTTAATTTTGATAAATTGTGCATACACAGACCGCTACTAATCAAATGGACTTCACACTTTTACCTATAGCAAAAGTAATTTTCTTCCTAATTTTATCAGCAGTCCTTTAAAATAAAATCATTAATGGGAAAGGTAATAATGATTAGCTTAGAGCAGTGATCAACTCATTATTAGCTCAAAACAGCAAAGAACTCATTTATTTTTTGTTGACATGTAGTCCCAGAAAAAAGTGGTTGCACTGCAAAGTCTCTTTTGCTATTTAAAATTCCTTTATCTGATCAGTGAAACTGTTTGCAAGTTTTATTATCAATGGCATGTTTATGATGAGATTGTGGCATTGGATGCAGGATTCATCTGTCTGAAAATGTCAGCATCCATATATGGAAAAGGAAGTTTATATGTGGTTGTGGCAATATGCTTGAAAATTTGCTGGAAATGAGCCTACTGCTAGCAGAAGCCTGTGAGGTGGTTGAATGAGGCTGCCAGTGATTGGGCTTGATGTTCAGTACCTTGGATAGCACCTGGGTCCATACTTCAAGCAAAATCAGCATATATGATGTAAAATAGAAAAAAGTAGAGAGGGGAGGATGCAAAATAGAAAAACCACACAAATTTATCCAATTTACACAAATTGTAGAATTATATTTGTGCTTAAAGTTAGCTGAGGAAGGCTTCCATGTTCTGACTCACATTCAGAAACATCCTAACTAAACTCTGCAGGCTTTGAAATGTAGCTGATCCATAGTCATTCTCTGTAGATGCTAGAAGGATAGTGCATTTTTGAATGTTAAAATTCTTTCAACAAATGAAATCATATCCAAGGTACATCTATTGTCCTGGAATATTAAATCAATTTAATATTTGAAAAATAGATATAATCCCCAAGAACTTGTATATGACAGACACAGATAATTGCACTTTGTATCTTTCTGTGATGGCAGCACATTCTGGAATTCAGAGGAACCATTTTGGGCAGTGATGATAGCTGCTATTTGCCATCTGCTCTTCCAAACCCATTACAATTGTAGAGGAAATTTTGCTTATAATTAACATAGAGATTCATTCCTCTCCATTCTACTGAAGTGACAAGGGAGTGATTTATGTGCTCATTTCAATCTTCATCTTTATCCCATAACATGGCCCTGGAGGCCTCGCCATATGCCTGGGGCAGCCTGATTGACATGCTGGTAATCACCCTTGTGCAGATTCACCTGTGAGAATTTCAAGGAATTAAACTGTGGAGAAATGCTGACTTGGACAATCTGTTTTCTCAGAAGTGAATCTGATCCGCATTTGTCACTGCACATATGCACTGATAAAGGATGTTTAATATTTCAAATACAATCTCATATGGCAAATATAATGCCTTAGAGATATTCAGTGAACAATGTGTGTGGAGGGAGGAAATACGTTGGTCTTAATATGTGAATACAGTCATACCTCGGTTTAAGTATGTTTTGGTTTGAGTACTTTCAGTTGAGTACTCCGCGGACCCGTCTGGAACGGATTAATCCACTTTCCATTACTTTCAATGGGAAAGTATCTGAGGAAGTGTGCATGCACACGAAAGCTCATACCTCTGACAAACTTAGTTGGTCTCTAAGGTGCTACCGGAAGGATTTTTTATTATTTTTTGTTTCAATGGGAAAGTTCACTTCAGGTTAAGTACACTTCAGGTTAAGTACAGACTTCCGGAACCAATTACACTCATACCTCGGGTTAAGTACGCTTCAGGTTGAGTACTCTGCAGACCCATCTGGAACAGATTAATCCACTTTCCATTACTTTCAATGGGAAAGTTCGCTTCAGGTTAAGTAGGCTTCAGGTTAAGTACAGACTTCTGGAACCAATTGTGTACTTAAACCGAGGTACCACTGTATATATATTGAAAGTAGACAAACAAGTATTGTGAATGAAAATACGACAAAACTCCAAGGGAAGTCAGCAGTGGATTTCCAGGTCCTGTGTAGGACACCTAAATTAAACCAGAATCTGAACTTAACGCAATGTGTTGGGTTCTGTTTCAAGAGGTCTTTTTGCCAATGAAACAGGCATCTGTGTTTGCAGGCCATTTGTGTGTGGTGTGTAGACCATCACATTGTAGACCATCATAGTGTATTACCAGGGCTTCTGCATACATATAGTCTACTACTCTACAGCATCAAAAAGGCCTTTAGAGCCGGCAGAAGCCCACAAATCTACAAACAACTTTTTCATTTCCAGATAATTTGGAACAACAGGATGTGCCACCTCTAAGTCTAGATTATTATGATTACTGCTTCTGTCCACATCATATTTCTTTTTATTCGAAAGGGTCAGCAAATAAAAACATGACTGAATTTGTCACAGCTAGATTAAAACTATGTATTTGTCCAGAAAGAAATGCAGTGTATATCTAAGAATTATTGCTTTTAAAAAAGTATACTTACACTTTAGGGACAAAAAATAAACAACATTCTAATGGCATGTCCAGTTTCTACATTAATTAATTAGCTAGTTAGTTTTTATACTGCTTTTCAGGGAACCTCCCAAAACTCTGGGATTGCTCTGGGGCAGAACTGAACTGCAAATATTAATGGCATCTATACACTTCTGAATCCTACAGACAATGGTACTTAACATCTACAGCATTTTATGAGAAAGGTAAATGCTTCAAAGACTGGAACATGCTTAGGCAGTATGCTAAGGATGCCTGGAATTTTCCATACAATTCAATCAATATGGACTGAGCTCATCTTGTGTTTCTTGGCCTCTATAGCAGAATGAAGGGACTGCCTGAGCAGCCATTTGGGGGAGGGGACTGTTAAAAGGCAGCAAATTATTTAGAATATTCTTCTTGTATTTTTGCTGCTGGGGAGGGCCAGGAGCAGAAGCACTTGCAGGATTTCCTGCCTCAGGTGGCAGAATAATTTGGCTGGCTTTGGGTTCTATGTACCTTAGTCTGGTGGAACAGCATTGTTGTTTTGCCTCAGGCAACAAAATGTCTTGAACCAGGCCTCCCACAGGGATACATACACTATCACTAAAATTGTGTTCCGAGTTCAGAGATCCCAATAATCTGATCCTCAGAGCTTGTTTCTGCTGCTGCTGGTGGTGTTTTGTTCTCCAGCGCAGTGCATTTTGCTGACAATCTTAGCTAGATTTAGCTGATTTTAAATCCTAGAGTAAGGCTATGATCACTGTGATCCCTTCCCAAATGGTCTACCAGGCTTATTTTAAAGTCTACATAAAAAGGCAGTTTGCAAACTGTGTCAGATTACACCTGCCTTGACTGTACTACATTAAGAGGGGAAATAGCAGCATAAATATGGAAATTACATTTCAGAGAATGAAGAATCAATATCTTTCAAGCAGCTCACTTTCAGCGCATTTGCAAATGATCGCTTTGTAATAGCCTATTCATATATATATTTCAGTTATACACTCATATCATTTTCCATTCTTATACACTAGTTCTTTTGGACTTCCCAACCAGCATTCCATGATGGTTCTTTGTACATCTTAATTAGCTGCATATACATTAATACCTTCACTTTATCCACCTTCCCTTATCCAGGTAACCTGTACCTGGAATTCATACTTAAGATCAAATTCTTGTAAATATTCCCCTAAATACTCCTTATCTGTTCGTCATTGACATTTCTTATTTTAGATGTCATACTTGCAAGCTCAACATATTCAGTTAGTTTATTTAACCATTGTTCTTTCCCTGGGATCTCTCTTTGTTTCCAGTACCTTGCATATACTATCCCTGCAGCTGTTGTTGCATATAGAATAAATTATGGGCTTTTTTGGTAATTCATTTCCAATTATGCCAAGAAGGAATGCTTCCGGTCTCTTGGGACAAGATTTTTTGTTTAACTCGTTGTACACCATTTCCCAAAATTCCTTTGCCCAGTTACATTTCCACCCTAAGTGAATAAATGTACCCTCAGCTTCTAGACCAGGCATCCCGGCCCTCCAGATGTTTTGGACTACAATTCCCATCATCCCTGACCACTGGTCCTGTTAGCTAGGGATCATGGGAGTTGTAGGCCAAAACATCTGCAAGACCACAGTTTGGGGGTGCCTGTTCTAGACATTTCCAACATATTTGTGAGTCTTTTTTATACATTTTGGCCAATTTGACCCGTGTCAAATACCATCGATATTGCATTTTAGCATATTTTTCTCTTATTTGATAACAAGCAGAGAAGTTCGTTGTTTGGTTCCAAAGTTTTTCCCACTTGTCAGTTTCAATATAATACCCAATATCAATGGTCCACTTCAGGGGTCAGCAAACGTTTTCAGCAGGGGGCCAGTCCACTGTCCCTCAGACCTTGTGGGGGGGGGCAGACTATATTTTGGAGGAGAAAAAATGGACGAATTTCTATGCCCCACAAATAACCCAGAGATGCATTTTAAATAAAAGGACACATTCTACTCATGTAAAAACATGCTGATTCCCTGGACTGTCCGCGGGCCGGATTTAGAAGGCGATTGGGCCGCATCTGGCCCCTGGGCCTTAGTTTGGTGACGCCTGGTCCACTTAATCATTGCTTCCAGAATTTGAAAAAGTGATTTAGGGGCCCAAGAAAAAACTAATCTCTAAGATATATAAGTTCCTGTTAGAATGGGAAACTAATGATGAACTTATAAATGTAATAGCCTAGTCCTTTGGAGATCATAAAGCTTGCTAACTTGCTTTGACCAAGAGTTTCCAGAATCCACATTAACAACAACAACAACAACAAAATGTTGTTCTAACACTTTAAAGACGGACACTTCTGAGGACTAGATGCATGGTGCATGTGATGAAATGGACTCTAAGCCATGAAATCTTGCACCATGTTTAAAGGAAAATATTGTTGGCTTAGCTGGAACAGATACCAAAGCAACCCCTGGCAGAAGTAGCATGTTTACTCAGAAGTCTGTTTAGGTCACATGAATGAAGCAGATCTGCTCTTGATGCTTTTGAATGATGGAGGCATGGTATCCATCTGTGGTGTGCGTTCTAAGGAGGAATATAGGAGACAACAGCTTAGGATGTACTTCTCAGCAGGAGCAATGGTGTCATCTGCTGGAGTGCCAGGGTAATTGATAGACTCTCCTACCTCTAGCAAGTGAATGAGGTGATAAAGAGGCTTTTCCATTTTGTTTGCAGCAAATTAGCATACAGGAAGTCAGCAAACAAGGAAATGAATCAAGCAGAGGCCAGATTCTTTTTTCATCATCTTTCCTACTGGGATTCCTACTTCATGCTAGCACTTTGAATGATAAGGCTTATTTGCAGCACCTCTGATTTCAATTGAACTATACATAGCATTCTTGAAACCAATAAACTGTGTATTGTGCTATGTTCTGTGACTGTTCTTTTGGACTCTTCCTTGGGGGCATGGCTATGCAGGGAGTGGCCAGTTCCCCGTCATGATCAGTTCCTGAGCCAGTGTGGTGCAGTGGTTAAGAGCGGTAGACTCGTAATCTGGTGAACCCGATTTGAGTCTCCGCTCCTCCACATGCAGCTGCTGGGTGACCTTGGGCTAGTCACACTTCTTTGAAGTTTTTCAGCCTCACTCACCTCACAGAGTGTTTGTTGTGGGGGAGGAAGGGAAAGGAGAATGTTAGCCGCTTTGAGACTCCTTCGGGTAGTGATAAAACTGGATATCAAATCCAAACTCTTCTTCTTCCTGCACTTCAAATTGCTTGCTTGGTTATTAGGCACGTTCATTGAGATGATCTCTTAATTGTGCAGTCAGGCGGAGTCCCTCAAAACCCTGGGCAGCCCCCGAGTGGAATAATGACACAAGACCACGTTTTGATGGGATTAAAATTGTCCACAACTTTATTAAGAATTCAGATGTAGGGAGACCTTGGCTCAGGTATTGGGCGTATATCCCTCTCAGCCCCCAGCCGGGGGTGGGGTAATTTTCAGGGTTGTCCAGCATGTGTGGGAGATGGGCTAACTCTGGAGAACATATGTTCAAGCAGATAGCCCCCCCCCCCTTGATCACAGCCGCTGAAGGGGGAGGGCAATGACGGCCTATGCGTATGGTCAATGCCCCCCTGCCCCATTTACAGGAACCCTGTTATCGCGGCCGCAATGGGGCGGGGGGTCACCACCCCCATGCCACACCCATTTATGTAAATAACTAAAGGATTCCGCCCAAGGCCTGCACCCGCCAAGTTGTGACAAATTGCTACGGGAAAGGCGAAACCTGCCAATGCAGGGAAATTCCTTTCCGGCCCTTCAACAGCAGCCTTGTCGTAGCAGCGCCTGCTTGTGTGTACGCCTGTGGAAGAAAATAACCTGTAATGCAAGTATTAATTTAGGGAGTGGAGGGTGGGAAAGCTCTGAATCCATCGGCTGCTTCCCAAGAATGGCTCAACTGCCAGCATGTGCAAGGTAAGGTTACCTGTTCCTACCTGGCCAACCCCCCCGGCACGCCTCCCTGAGCTGGATTGGATGGCTAACTGAGTGGGCGGCGAACACCAGTATCCAGCTCAGGTAGGCAGTGCCGGCTTCCAAACTTCCAGGGCTGCCTCGGGGATCCCAGGGGGCTGCGCGCGAGTGCACAAAATGCGCCTCCCCTTTATGTGGGGAACGGTCATTATTGTGACAAATGAAAGAAAAAGAGCTCAGTCCTTTAGTTTTTCTCTTCTAAGTTCAGCAGCTGATTCTTGAAGAGCAGAGGTGGCTGACTTTAATCTACAAAGCAAGACCCATTGCAACTGCCTAATCACTAGGTCTGCCCCTACCTCCTGTTGCCTATGAGTGTTCCCTCCCCCAGGCAGCAACTTTAAGATAGGTCATTTTTTAAGACCATCCATTAGCTCTGAATTTGACTCTTGAGAATTATCCATGTGAAGCAGGGTCATTTTGACAACTGAATTGGTCCATCTGATTATATTCCTATGAAATAGCCTAGTCACAGTCAAACATTGGAACTAGAACGAGTGGGTCCTCCATCTGAACAGAAATACATACCATTTCATTTTCCTATTACACAGCTGATGTGTAAATATTTGTATTTGCAGGATGACAATTGATTAATTCCGAGGGCTGGATTCAGCTAAACAGTTGCACTGGTGGGAACCAGCAAAATGAGCCCCGCTAGCACAATGGAGATTCCCCCCTGCCCCTGAGCCCCACCAATTGAGCTCTGGAAGGGTAGGAGGAACCCTGAGAAGAATACAGTGGTACCTCTACTTACGAATTTAATGCGTTCCGAACGCACATTTGTAAGTAGAAAAAAAATTGTAAGTCGAATCCCATAGGAATGCATTGGGAGAAAAAATTCGTAAGTCGAAGCAACCCTATCTAAAAATTCGTAAGTAGAAAAAATCCTATCTAAACCGCATCCAAGATGGCGGACGGAGCTCCATTCGTAAGTAGAAACATTTGTCATTCGTAAGTAGAGTTATTCGTAAGTAGAGGTACCACTGTACATGGACATAGGAGATAGCATTCTGTCTGGCAACAAAAATGCTTGCGCTGGCAGAATATAATAGTGTTACAATGAATTCCTCCCTATATGGTGAGACATTTGATGAAGAGCTGTGACAGAGCAACTACTTTGCATGCAGAAAGTCCCAGTTTCAATCCCTGGCATCTCCAGGTAGGACTAGGAGACAAGTCCTGCAAGAAACCCTAGACAGCGACTGCCTGTAAGTGTAGACAATACTGAGCTAGATGGACCAATGGTCTGACTCAGCATGAGGCAGCTTCCTATGTGCTATGTTTAGGAATGTGTTTGACTCTCTTGGATAACCACATAATGCTTTTAAAGATGACTTAGATGTGCTTGCTTTTCTGAATATCATCTGTTCATGCGACATTCATGTAGCTCTCTCCCCCCCCCCCCCACCATAACCTGATATGCCCACTAATCTGTATTCTAGCAGTGAGCTGGCTCATATGTGTTGACTAGTTATGGACAAGAATGCAAATCCAAGCAGAATATGCATCACTCTCAGAGACAGCTCTACCACTAGACCAAGTGTGGAGGAGGTGCATGCTGGTAGGGGGCAGGCAAAGAGCAGTGCTCCAAATTCATGCTCCTAATAATAATAATAATATATTATTTATACCCCGCCCATCTGACTGGGTTTCCCCAGCCACTCTAGGCGGCTTCCAACAGAAATATAAAAAAACAATAATTTATTAAACATTAAAATAAATTAAATGTTTAATTTATTAAACATTAAAACCTTAAGCTAGTATGCTGCCTTCATATATGATGGATGCTCTACTGTCCCTATGTTGAAGTAAGATTCCACTGCCAATCCCTAGAGCTTTCCTAGGCAGAAAAGGGGTGCGCTGGATTATGGAGAAAGCTAGAGAGTTCCAGAAAAACGTCTACTTCTGCTTCATTGACTATGCAAAAGCCTTTGACTGTGTCGACCACAGCAAACTATGGCAAGTTCTTAAAGAAATGGGAGTGCCTGATCACCTCATCTGTCTCCTGAGAAATCTCTATGTGGGACAAGAAGCTACAGTTAGAACTGGATATGGAACAACTGATTGGTTCAAAATTGGGAAAGGAGTACGACAAGGTTGTATATTGTCTCCCTGCTTATTTAACTTATATGCAGAATTCATCATGCGAAAGGCTGGACTAGATGAATCCCAAGCCGGAATTAAGATTGCCGGAAGAAATATCAACAACCTCAGATATGCAGATGACACAACCTTGATGGCAGAAAGCGAGGAGGAATTAAAGAACCTTTTAATGAGGGTGAAAGAGGAGAGCGCAAAATATGGTCTGAAGCTCAACATCAAAAAAACCAAGATCATGGCCACTGGTCCCATCACCTCCTGGCAAATAGAAGGGGAAGAAATGGAGGCAGTGAGAGATTTTACTTTCTTGGGCTCCTTGATCACTGCAGATGGTGACAGCAGTCACGAAATTAAAAGACGCCTGCTTCTTGGGAGAAAAGCAATGACAAACCTAGACAGCATCTTAAAAAGCAGAGACATCACTTTGCCGACAAAGGTCCGTATAGTTAAAGCTATGGTTTTCCCAGTAGTGATGTATAGAAGTGAGAGCTGGACCATAAAGAAGGCTGATCGCCGAAGAATTGATGCTTTTGAATTATGGTGCTGGAGGAGACTCTTGAGAGTCCCATGGACTGCAAGAAGATCAAACCTATCCATTCTTAAGGAAATCAGCCCTGAGTGCTCCCTGGAAGGACAGATCGTGAAGCTGAGGCTCCAATACTTTGGCCACCTCATGAGAAGAGAAGAATCCTTGGAAAAGACCCTGATGTTGGGAAAGATTGAGGGCACTAGGAGAAGGGGACGACAGAGGACAAGATGGTTGGACAGTGTTCTCGAAGCTACGAACATGAGTTTGACCAAACTGCGGGAGGCAGTGCAAGACAGGAGTGCCTGGCGTGCTATGGTCCATGGGGTCACGAAGAGTCGGACACGACTAAACGACTAAACAACAACAACATTGTCCTTCACCTCAGTCTAACCATGATCCCACTAAGAATAATGCAGTTCTAACAAATATCCACTTTTATATACACAATTCTAACCAATTTTTATATACACAATTCTAACAAATACCCACTTTTATATACACATGCAGCCTCATCTGAATACATCTATCGTGCAAGTGGTTGGATTAATTGTATACACCAGCAGAAAGGAGATTGAATATGTCAGAAACAGAATCCAGCAAATTAGAATCATAGAATCATAGAATTGTAGAGTTGGAAGGGACCATGAAGGTAATCTCATTCAGCCTCCGGCAATTCAGGAATCTTTTGCATGGCACCACTATAGTATTACTTCCATTTCTGCATGTGAACTTTTGTCTAGATTGCTCATATTGTTCACCATGAAAGAGAGAACGAGAGAGAGAAACAAATCACTATGGTAAGTGTTGCTAATAACATTCTTAAGGTTTTTTGCCAAACTAGTAAAAGTCCAGTTACTTTCAAAGCCTGCTTGGGGGGTCTTCTCATGCACATATGGTTGACCACCATGAGAAAATAATGCTGGATTAGATAGGTATTTAGATAGACATTCCCACCCTCCTCGCCAGCATTAGGGGATTCATTCTCCAGGGGCTGTGTTGGCTGGCCGGGCTCCTCCCTGCATGAGCAGACAGGCAGCATAGCATGGCCCTGCTTGGCTCAGGTGGTGAGGGCTGGGCAGGCTCTGTGAACCCTCCACGCCCCACACATACCCACCTGGCAGTGTTGGCAGCAAGGGCTGGGCTGCCATAGTAGATTCTGTTCACCCTCCGCACCACGTCCCTGCCCAGCGTGGACACACATGCGCAAGCACCCCGGGCGCCGACTAGCGCCACAAGGCCTCTGATACAGCAGAACCAATGGCCCATCTAGTCAGGCATCCTGTTCTCACAGTGGCCAACCAGATGCCTGTGGAAAGCCCACATGCTATGAATGGGTGCAGCAGCACTCTGCCCGCCTGCAGTTCCGAGCCAGTGGTAGTCAGAAGTACAATGCCTTTGACAGTGGAGGTAGAACATAGTCATCACGGTGGCCTTGCCCTCTCTGAAGATTCCATAAGAATCTTCTTAGGTTCCTATGTAGTTGGGCTGTGAGTGGGGTGTGTATTCTTTCGTTCATTGAATGGATAAACATGAAGTAGTATTTTGCAGCCTGTGAGATCTGTGTCCAGGTTACCAACGATCAGTACTCAGTGTACAGTGGGGATAGTTTTTAAATCACTGTGTCCTTTGACAAAGGCAATAAGAGAACACACACGACACACACACACACACACACACACACACACACACACACACTATCTAGATAGTCTCAAGTGGGAAGAATAAGATATCTGCAAGGAACATCATGACAACACAAGCTGCTGGACTGAATAACTGCATCTGAACTGAAACTCGGGGAAGGAGGAGGAGGGCAATCCACATGTGGCTAAGGAAGCGAATCACAAGTAGCATTCAAGGTCCCCAATTCTCCAGTTGGGATTGAAGATGTGTTTGCAGTTGTCGAGAGATGAGCTGTCTTGCCTCCAGGCCTTTTCTGTTCCTTAGTATGAATCAACCATAGATTGAATAAAAAATGAATCCTAGAATATGGGATTCCTGTAACAGAAGAAGCCCTGTATTCCCCTTCCCCTCCTATGAAGGCTGAGCTGTGATTTTTTTTTTTAGAAGAAGCAATTATTCTTATTTTGTGTGCTGCTTAGGAAGCATTTAAAGCAGTGGTTCCCAATTAGCTAATTACTGAGGGTGCCCTATTTTTCTAAAAGCAAGGTACAGATCCCCTACTTTTGAAAATTTTGATAACTCTATGGTAGTTACCTATGCAAAGCATTTTTATTTTTTTTATTTTAAGAAATCGTGGGGTGGCCCCTAATAAGCAAAGGAATTTAGGTATACTATAAAAAACAGACCATAAAATTTGTGATATTACTACAAATTGCCTATCCCTAGACAGAAGGAAAAACTTGTCCCCATTGCTCCGCTACAACTAAATAAAAAAGAAAGCAAATGTGTCCCTAACGTGCACGTGTTCTATATACAGAAGGCTTTTTTATATGAGAGATTATTCAAACATGCTATACCCTACTTGTAATCTGAGATGGTACATCTTAACAAAATTTTGCATCATGTGGTTCTGCTAACAGGGATTTTGCACCTTCAAGACATAGGTCAGGGCTTGATAAAGTATTGGTGAAGACTGAGTAGAAAACAGCCGTAATTTTGTAATTTTGGTAGTAGTAGTAGTAATTTATAATAATACAATCCTTCTGTGCCCAAGTTCCACCCACTGGTGGAGGAACAGGGGGGGAGTGCACCACCCCCAGCACAAACGGGGAGGGGGGTACCATCGTGGCCGCCCCCAATACATGCCGTGCACCCCCCCTACCCAACAACCAACTTTTGAATTTAATAGGATTCTGCTGTACATCTGTTTCCTCCCACCCCAAAATGTAGCCACATAGTTTCACACAGAAAGCAAGGGAGGGGATCCACATTTTACACTAAATAGGCCTATTGATACATCGCCCAGGACTGGTATGAAAGCCAGACCGCGATGGTGGCTTCACTCAGCAGTATATCACAAGTGAAACCATCACCGCACTTGACTCCCTCCAGCTGGCAATGACTTTATCCTTGCTCGTTTTCAAAAGAACAACTCACTGAATTATAGAGAAACTCAACATCTTTGTACTTTTGAAATTATTCCCATGATATCGGAGCAGCTCTTTGTCTAGCTTACACCCATTCTAACAAATTCACTATAGGATTTGATTTCAGTCCTAATTAAACCAGTAGCCCATCAGTTATTTAAAATGACAGTTGACACACTTATTAACCACATCAATGATAGTACAAAGACTCGAGAATGTGTGTCTGTACAGTCCATCACAAACCTCATATACGTTCTGCAAATGCCAGCTATGCGTTTTCCCTCTGCCTGAAGTCTCCTTTCTTAGACTTCAATTTGATGCCCACAGTTAAAAGGGGCATATATTATTAACAGATGCAGCCAGGATGCAGCCATAAGCAAGTGTTAGAGAAATCTTCTGGTCAATCAACTGGCTGCTTGTCACATAAAAACCAACACAGCTTACTTTTTATATAGCATCCGTCAAAAGTAGCATTGTGAGATGCTTTGGGGTGAAAAAGAAAGTCAAACAGGGAGCTAACACTTTAAAGAGTTCAGCGCTGTGTCTCTCCTGCAGGCAGGTGATGCACAGATGGGAGTAACTGAAATGGAAACAAGATGAAATTTAGACAGCAGTAAGGATGCTAATAGATGCTCAGGTCCCAACAGAGAGTTATAATGAGGGTGGAGTGATAGACAGGAAGAGTCTGCTGGGATTTCATTTCATGCTAATGTGGTTTGATATGTGGCATCCCTTCCATCTCAGCCCCAGGCCAATGTATGATATACCAATATACTGTACTTCAAAACTGACCGCAAGCACCTCTTACCCTACGTTTTAATGTCCCAACCTAGAGGGTACCCTGCCAATTCCAAGACATTTCTAAAAGACACAATGCATGGCTGCACAGGTACGGTAGGCAGATGGGTAGGTTGGCTGGTTTGGGGTTGAGTGTATTTCATTGACTTATTCCGTTTTCCTGCAATCTCTGACAATCCTATGAAATTATGTCTTTCCCCCCCACATTCGTGGAATGAAAACGCAAGAAAATAGATGGGTTGAACAGTAGACCATACCGCCTCATTACACGTCTGATCTGCAATGTTCTTGATTACTTAAAGTCAATATTCCAAAATCCGGGTAGGTGTGCTTGCTACATAGCTGGGTGATAGGAACTGTGATTCCTTTCAGCTACCTTGAATAGAAAACCCTGGTTCTAGGCATCAGATCCAGTGGTTGGCGTGTTGGGCTAGGCCCCTGGAGATCAGGGTGTGAATCCCCATTCAATCATAAAGCTCAGTGGGTGACCTTGGACTAGTCTCCCAGCCTAACCCACCTCACCATAGCTGCCAAGTTCTCCCTTTTTTAAGGGAAATTCCCTTATGCTGAATAGGCTTCCTCGCGAGAAAAGGGAAAACTTGGCAGCTACACACCTCACAGAATTGTTGTGAAGATAAATGGGAGAGTTGGAGAGCCCTGCATGCCCTCTTTAGTTCCTTGAAGGAAAGGTGGGATGTAAATAAGTAAAAACAAGCAAACATAACAATAAAATAAAAATAAGATACAGGTGGTTTTTGCTTTTCAGTGCCCAAATCCCTTGAAGGTGTGAAGAGATCATCCTGTCAACAGCTTCTGAGCTGGTAACCTTTATCATCCATGAGACCCTCAGAGCCCTGGAGACTCTTTCCTCTAGGTCTCTTGTCCATCACAGATCGTCGATCCAAGCCCATACTTGGCAACCCCTTAGGACTCATGACAACATTCATAAAATGAATCGGGAAAAGTATCCTCAGCAGGAGCAGAATCAGCTGCAAAGGATTAGCCTGCAACTGTTTTAGACTGAAGGAGGACTGACAGATGAAATTATCACTGTGATAGTTATGGACCAGTACTGTGAAGTTAATATTTTGAGGGGGGGGATCAATGTGCCAAGGGAAAATAATGAGAACAGATTAAATAAATACTTTATAACTGCATCCAAGGTTCAGTACGACCACAATAACCTGTGCTAGGAATATGTATTCTTAAACTTCAATACCCTTTTTTGGTCTGATTGTCTGATTGTAACATTATGGCTCTCAAAAGGTTTCCTGTGGAAAAGGAGTTGGATATTAACTCACCAACACCGCAGACTTTACCACACTTATCAGCAGGCAAACCCTATTGAACTCAAAAAGACTTCTTTCTGATTGGACTGGGCAGAGTGGCAGGTGACGGGAGTGAGGACTACAAGTGGAGAAAATGCTGGAATGAAATATAGGGGGGGGAATGGAGCAAGTATAACAGATTGATCAGTGTCTCATTCATTAAAATATGTAGAATGTTTTCTAATACAATTAAACTTGGGTCAGCTGTCTAACACAGATGAAACATGGGCTTGTTGTTTTTTCCGTGATACGTCAGTTTCATATGTTACTTTTTCTACTGAAATATCCATGACCAATATATGCACTCTGACAAGCATGAAAGCAGGTGCATATGTAGTCTTGAGCCTATGTCAAAGCAAAGTAGGAAATCAATAGTTTTTCTTTCACACTTGAAAGGGCATGCATATATTTTTTCCCATATATATATTGATATATGTACCAGAGTAAGAATCACCCTCTGGATTTTAGTTTTATGTTTCAGTTTGGTAATTTGAGTGCCCCTCCCCTCCCCACTTCTGAGCTTATCACTGCCTTCTGCCTTTTTACTTTGCTTAGCATATTTGCTTCACTTACTATATTTCCACTTATGCATTCTTTGTCAGATTGTTTTCTTTCACAATCATAATGAGCTACAACAATCATTATTTAAAAAAGGCTCCCTGTTATGTAGTCTGACGCATATTCTTCACATTCCGAATTTCCCATCCACCTCTTTCTTGCTCTCTTCAACTACTTTATCTTCTTGGTACTATATAACTGTGACTCCAGGGAAGGTACTTTTTCTCTTGTCCTAGTTTCATGAAATGCTGGGTTTCCCACAGATTAGTCAGTCTCAGTATATTATTTTCAAGCACAGCAGAGCAATCCACTACCGTATGTAATATCTCAATACCACAATATTACAATATTCCACAGTTGCAGTACTGTGTCAAAGGAAATGGCACACACCTCTTTACAGGTTTATTGGCCTGCATTTATCAGTCAGGAAACCAGAAGGATGTTAAATTCTTATCCCAGTTCATCGGGTGATAGAGTATGTTTCATCATGCTTGGCATTGTGATTCCACATCTAAAAAAAGGTAGAAATTCCTAAGCTAGAAATGCACTGAGAAAGCAAATTGGGCTATGATGTAGGACCCAATGAGCCGCAATAATATCACTTAGTATGGAGGAATGGTTGCTGAAGTTATTGGAGGCAAAGTTGATGTGTTCAATTAGAGAAAAACTATTGTTGAAAATTATTATGACAGATAAAGTAGCAATAACAAAGAAAGTAACTTGTCAAGAGTTGTGAGGATTTAAATGGGTGCTAATATGATTTAGAGAAAATGTGCATAGAAGTTTAAATTTTGCGTAAATGAATTAATGAAAGAGATAAGTTTTAGATGAGAAGCTGATTAAAATTGTACTTCAGATTTGACTTTCAGAATGAGGCTTCTTATTTTACGTGTGTCTGTGTGTACATGCTCTAACATATTCTTGGGTCGTATTCAACCCCCCAAAAAGGGTGAATGGAACAACTTCCACTTGCATAGTGGGACTTCTTTTCTGCCCCTGTGCATGCCCCATACCATCACCAGTTCTGCTCCAGAGGTTTGGGAGAACCCCCCAGAACAGATTTATGAGCACATGGTGGGGAGGAGAGGGGAGAATAGTCCTGTTTCACAAAGGACGTCATTCTGTTCACACAAAGCACTACTTAGCACTATACTGAGTACAGCCTCATGCTTCCAGTTTTGTTTAATCTTAGCAACTTGAGAAAGTCTGCACAAAGTTCAATTTTCATTAAGAAAAAAAAATAGTTTCATTTCTTAGACAAATCAAAGCTAGTGTTTGATTACTTCGATTGCTTAATGAAACTAACTACTATGCACTTGATTAGTTTGCAAGGTTTTTTTCTTCTTCAAAAAACCAGCTAATCAAATGTGAATCTCCTCAACACTATTAAGTTACACATTGAACTGAATGCCATATATATATATTGCCCCCTTTGAAAACAAGCAACCAATCACAAGCCTACCAACATGGCATGTTAATGAACAGCTAAGAGTAGATTAAACATCAACAAGAGGTTTCTGACAGGTATTTAGCATCTGCAATAGGCCTGCTTGCTCACCTTTGCCTTAAAATTCTTAATTGTTATATCAAGCAGGTGTCAACAGCAAATGATGGGAAGCATGCTAAAACTAGGTCAGGATGGGGGGGGAAACCCCACCAAAAACAAAAACAAACCGTTTAGGTGTATTCAAGGGCTTGTAAACACAATCTGAAGGCAGCCCTGTTTAGGGAGGCTTTTAATGTTTAATTGTTTTATTTCATTTTTCTGTTGTAAGCCGCCCAGAGTGGCTGGAGAAACCCAGCCAGATGGGCAGGGTATAAATACATTATTATTATTATTATTATTATTATTATTATTATTATTATTATGGAACTTTTATCTTTTTCTCAGAAGCCAGCTGATCCCTCCAAGGTAGTTTGCCATGTAAAATGGATGAGGATAAAATAACTGCCAGAATTTTATGGACTTGAACAGCTATGGAGGCAAATTGACTTTTACCAATATAGGTGTGTGTGTGTGTGGCAGTAAGCAAGAAAGTAAAGCAGAGCTGAAAAATAAATCTCCTTTACAAATGTAGGCATGCTTAAATTGAGCCACAGATAAGAAACCTAACATTCCTTCAGGGGAATGGCAGCAACAATCCAAAGCTCATCCAAGTAGGGAGACATGTTGCAGGCATCTGAGCAAAGCATAGCTGAGAAGACAAAGGGGCAGATTTCACATTATTGTCCATGACAGAAACCATAATTTTAAGCTTTGTGAAAGCGTATTGGTTCACTGGCTTCTAAAAACTAATCCTTTCTCCCAAGAGGGCATAATGGTCCTTTTACTGTCATAGTAGCCTTGTATCGAAAATAGATAACAACCGGCATGCAGCAATTTTATTTTAATATATGTAACGGCTTCTGAACGGCTTTCAGAAACATCACCTTGCCGACAAAGGTCCGTATAGTTAAAGCTATGGTTTTCCCAGTAGCGATGTATGGAAGTGAGAGCTGGACCATAAAGAAGGCTGATCGCCGAAGAATTGATGCTTTTGAATTATGGTGCTGGAGGAGACTCTTGAGAGTCCCATGGACTGCAAGAAGATCAAACCTATCCATTCTTAAGGAAATCAGCCCTGAGTGCTCCCTGGAAGGACAGATCGTGAAGCTGAGGCTCCAATACTTTGGCCACCTCATGAGAAGAGAAGAATCCTTGGAAAAGACCCTGATGTTGGGAAAGATTGAGGGCACTAGGAGAAGGGGACGACAGAGGACAAGATGGTTGGACAGTGTTCTCGAAGCTACGAACATGAGTTTGACCAAACTGCGGGAGGCAGTGCAAGACAGGAGTGCCTGGCGTGCTATGGTCCATGGGGTCACGAAGAGTCGGACACGACAACAACGGTTTCTTGCCATACATACCAGGTTGCCAGGGTTACTGAGGGCAAAATGCACATGCAGATATGATGGGATAAACAGCAGCTCTGATTAAGATGCAATACGTACAAGTATGGGGTGAGACTTTCTTCATAGCACTCACAATTAGTTTGGATGGAGAAGTCATGGAACCTTTCCCTTCTACCACATAGAAGCCTCTATGAAATTGCGTCAGTGATGAGCTGCTGCCTTGTACCCACAACCAGATTCATCACCGTTTGTTTGAGATGCAAATTTACTTTGTTTGCCTGTACACCAGGCACCCCCAAACTGCGGCCCTCCAGATGTTTTGGCCTACAACTCCCATGATTCCTAGCTAAGAGGACCAGTGGTCAGGGATGATGGGAACTTTAGTCTGAAACATCTGGAGGGCCGAAGTCTGGGGATGTCTGCTGTACACAGATATCTTGTGATGGAGGTGGCTTGAAAAACTGTGTATATGATAGAAATGAACCACTACGTTTGCTGTTAGCGGTCCCCAATGGCTTGAAAGCTTGGCTCATATCCACCAGGAGCCATGTGTTCAGTAATATGGGCCCAACTCTGTCCTGGATGAGATGAGATAGGCCCCCTGCCTGTTGAAAATTGGTGCTTGGTGGAGACTTTTTTAGATCAGCATTTTAAGTAAGTTTATTTCAGTATTTTAAGTAAGTTTTTCTGCTTTTATAGTTACAGTGGTACCTCGGGTTACAAACACTTCGGGTTACAGACTCTGCTATATTATATTATATTATATTATATTAATATATTGTGCAGGAGCCCAGTCCTTTTTTTCTACTTTGCCACCATGGGGGGGAGATTATATTTGGTAATGATAAATGCTGGGGTTCATGTAGTACAGGGTCGGATTCCTCTTGCTCACTGTGGTTGAAAGAAGTCAAATGAAGAAATCTGAATAGCTAAAGATTGCTTAGGAAATGCCACAAGCAAACATGGTAGACTTTGTGGCTATTTTGTCAGGGCTTGTTAAATCTATTGTCCTTTATTATATTGACCTACCGTGCAATATGCCTACTCAAAATATTGACTTCAGTGGGCCTCACTACCAGCCAGGTGAGTGTTATGGGAAACCATGTTGTGGGATTTTGGAAATAAAATGAGAGAGAAAGAGAATTTTTTATTGCTCAACATAGGTTGGGAAATACAGTATATGGAATGTGATTGTTATGTGCAAATTCAAAATTAATTAAGAAAATCTATAATCAACTGCAAATAATTTATTAAGAAATGGAAATACGTCTAATGGCATAGTAGGTTAAATATCCTTGCTGTAATTTTCCTGTTGATTCTGAAAAAGTTGTATTGTTGTGCCAAAGCAATGCTTCATTTTCTGGAAGAAACTCTCTGCCAGAAAAGTCTGTTTCATTCTCCCTTAGCTGGAGCAGGTTTGTATTCTGCATCTTTGACGTTAGCAGTATCTGTACTTGCATCTTTCCCATAAGCTGCATATCTAGACTTGGTAGGTGTCACAGGCTGCTCCTGGTCAGAACCTTGATTGTCATATAATTTGTAGCTCAAGGCTCTCATCAGATGTAAATGGAAACAGATGCCTTTTGTAACACCTGTAATGGACCGTCTCAGCCATTAGATCTGGAGCAATCACGTTCTGAGGGCTCTTTCTCTCCAGGGGAAGTTTTTATTGCATTATTCATGGATGCTATTTCCACAGTAAACTCTTGTCGTCATGATTATAGCCTGTTGGGCTGCCTCCCACCTCTTCTTGTTCATGTTTCTTGTTCCTAATGCAAAACCTAAGACCTTGGCATTTAGAATTCCTTAAGGAGAACAGTCTTGAGCGGCAACAAGGGAATCTGAGATGCTGAAACTCCTTACTACATCTGTGATGAACAATCAAGATTTTCCAGTTTTAGTGGAGCATACTAGGACTGTGCGACCGCGCAACCCCAGAGTCGGTCACGACTGGACCTAATGGTCAGGGGTCCCTTTACCCTTACCTTTTACTAGGACTGTGCATGTCTCCTGCAATTCAATTCAGGGATTATCCAGTGTTTCAGAGCTAAGGCTAGCCCAGATCTTGGCCCCAAACCGATTCAGGGGCTTTGCACAGGGATTAGGTTTTTAAAATCCTAATTAAACTTGGAGGGGAAAGGAGACACATTCAAGTTGCCCATGCATCTCTTTCTCATTGCCAGACTGTTGCCCTTCTTTACAGCTCTGGAGCATTCCAGGTGGACCTGATCCAACCCATTGTTACCTCAACCCAATCTGGCCAAATTCTGGTTTTACCCAAAAAGACCCAATCCAGTTCAGGATCTAGATTCTGGCTGACTCAGGTGCACAGCCCTAAAACATACTTTGTGATTTATTTGTGGTGCAGTTGTGAAGATTGCATCCACACCTACATAGGGTTGCTATGTAACTGTCTTAGTTTCAGTTGACTTGCCCACGAAACTCACAGAGATTCTCACACTAAAATGCTTGGCAGCTAGACTGAAGATTAATTAGGATCTTAAGTTCCCAGATCCTTCTGCAAACAGTTATAATCATTTATTAAGAGCAGCTAGCAGAATAAAATTCTGCTGAGAGAGAAAGAGAAAGTATAGAATAAATGATAAATAGTTTGCTTAACAAAGAATTCCAAAGATCTGGGTGCAGCTATATCCACCAACAGCCATCTTCCATTTTGTAAAAGAGAGCATTGGACTTCTGGATATACACTAGAAATTGTGATCATCAGGTGATGTTTTAATTATGTACTGTACTCCAATATAGCAAGTTTATTAGGCATTAATACAAATCACACAGCACAAAACATGCTCTTAAATATTTATCATCCATATGGGAGAATATTTAACATTCTGTTCCTTTATTGTGCATGGCGTTGATGAATATTTTATATCAAAGCAACAGGCCACAGGCTTAAAATGTGTTGCAAACTGGCTACATTAGCATGTAAAAGAATGAAAATGACAAATCAATTGGGGCTGAGGTTCTCAAATCACTTAGGTGTTGCAAATCTGTCCATTTCAATGATGCTCAAACCCTAAAGAACAAGAACTTGTGTTAATGTGTGGATAGATGGGCTCCTAGGGCCCAGAATAATAACAGAAGCTTTGTGTAGGGCATGGCTAAAATAATAATGTGCTATATCAATAATAACCGGATGAAGTAAGGCTGTGGCAAGGTGCACAGGGATTTTCATTGCCCACCAGCACACAGTAATTGTCCTTGTTTTTCTTCTATTTGTTTTTAATTCTTCTCATTTACATACAGATGTTTTACTTGGAGGGGCGGGGGACATGGAGGGCCATGATGGCATGCTCTTATTCTTTATTATAGTTTAATGAAAATGAAATAAGAATGAGGTATGCCTTCCCTGGTATGTACATGTTTGAGCTTCTTGGGGCTCTAACGCAGACAGAACGGAAAGAACCAAAGGTAAATCAGAGCTTGTGTGAAAGGCAAGGAAGATAAATGAACTATGCAGGCCTGCAGCCACATAGGAGTAATTCTGATATCTTTTTTTCTGATATCAGCCTCTTTCTATATGAAACAGTTGCGGGTAATACAAGTGATTGTACTGGAAAACTCCCAAGCCTATCTTTTTGTTGTTGTTGTTGTTGTTTAATCGTTTAGACATGTCCGACTCTTCGTGACCCCATGGACCAGAGCATACCAGGCACTCCTGTCTTCCACTGCCTCCCGCAGTTTGAACAGACTCATGTTGGTAGCTTCAAGAACACTGTCCAACCATATCGTCCCCTGTCGTCCCCTTCTCCTTGTGCCCTCCATCTTTCCCAACATCAGGGTCTTTTCCAGGGAGTCTTCTCTTCTCATGAAGTGCTCAAAGTATTGGAGCCTCAGCTTCAGGATCTGTCCTTCCAGTGAGCACTCAGGGCTGATTTCCTTAAGAATGGATAGGTTTGATCTTCTTGCAGTCCATGGGACTCTCAAGAGTCTATCTTGTATGAATTCAGACAGTTCATCAAATAATGTCAAGATAATCAGTTATCTACGAGTGACATTTAGTCACAGGTTCCTGTATACTGAGTTTTGGCAAAGAGCAGATTCCACTACGTACTCCCAAACTTTGGTTTGCATGGCAGTGGAAGCCAGAGTGGTTTCTGCAACTCATTCTGATCCAGCACACATGCCTCTTGCAGGATCAAAATTTTCAGGTGTAAAGGCAAAAGCCAGCACACCGCCGAAGGTTTTTGATTCAGTGCAGTGTGTGTTTTAGTACTTCGTCCTTGCTTATTCTGATATCTTCAAGCAGTGGCCCCACTCGTTCCCTCCCTATACCACCCGGTCTCTGGAAATGCTTTTACTTCCTACTAGCTGGATCTGAGGGCTTCTTCACGAACCCCTACACCTCCAAGATAGAGAGGAAAGGCAAAACACCCCCTCCTCCCTTCCTCATGTGTCATGTTTCACTTCCAGAGCGGCAGAAGGCAGGGGTTGCCAGCCTGGGTTGCTTTTTTGTCACATTATAATAATGATATTTTTATGTTCTTTTATCCTTATTCCCATTTTCTTTTCCTGTTGTGCAGTACATCATTCCATCTGCCTAAGGTTCAGTAATGCCTTATATTTTAAAAACCTTCTATGAATACTCAATAGACTCAAAACAATAGAGTCATTGTAGCTTTGTAGGGAGAATGAGTGTCAACGGCTGGTCCTGCAGGAGTTCTGTTGCTAAGGAGAGCCTTGTGGCAGACAGATTAGCCTCTGCATGGAGATGGAAATACATAGGGTCTTTGTATGATTGGTTCCATTTCCTCCTTGCTTTAGGGTTCAGACAATTAAACAAAAAAAAATGATTCCAATAATCAGACAGGCATATTACTTGATCCCCAAACCTCCTGCATTATAGCATCTTTCAAACTGTGACATAGCAGACATTCATTCTTCATAGGGGAGCTACCATTATTTCTGGGAGGGGGAGGGAGAAATGAAAGCACTTGCCATATAATCACTTTGCTGCAGCAATAAAACTGCTAGCACATTTGCAAAGCTAGCAGGGTCCATTATGGTTTCAAATTGCATGAGGGACCATGCGTTGAGATTCCTGCATTGCAGGGGGTTGCACTAGATGGCCCTTGGGGTCCCTTCCAACTCTACAATTCTATGATTCCATGATTCAAAAGTAATGGGGAGGGAGATGAGTTCTAAGTGCAATGAAATTCACACTCCCATTCATATCAAGGTTGGGTGTTGCATGAGCATTTGGAAAGTGGGTCACAACAAGGAACAAGGCAGCCGCAGCTTGCAAATTTATTACAGGTCTCATAGTTTTCATTATCAAGTCCCAGCTGCTGAGGCTGTAAGATTATCAGTGTTCATTTTGTTAAGTAAGCATCTAACTGCTTTGGCTCCAGAGAAAATATAGAAAATGTGCAATCAAGAAAGTAATGGAGAGGGGGGGAAGAGAGAGAGAGAGAGAGAGAGAGAGAGAGAGAGAGAGAGAGAGAGAGAGAGAGAGAGAAACAATGCCCAAGTTTTTCTCTTAAAACTTTGTGAGGGGAACCTTAAACAGCTCCCCCAAATTCCATTATTTTGCAATGCAGCTGATTAACCCATCAGTAGAATTACTGGTGTTGCTGATGTTTTACTATCTCCTAAATAATATAGTTTATTTCCAACGTATTTTGGCTTAAGCCACTGCCTTAAAGGATGTTTTGTGCTTCTGAAATACTGAAAAAAATATTAAGATGGTTTCCTTCTGCCGTGCGGAAGATCAGCAGTGGCAAGTTTAGTGTCTGTGGGGCCATGTGCACAGTCCTTGGGTAGCAATATTCATTCAGCACCCACCCCTAATGGATCAGCCTCCTCTGCCTTTAATCAGGGAGACAGAAATGAGGTGTAGAAACAATTGCAATTCATTTTTTGTAGCCATGTTTCAACTTGGGGGTTCCTTAGCTACTCGGGACCCTCATTCTCTGCATACTTATAAATCCTTCACTGAAATCCAGGCTAAGAAAGTCCCTTCAAACCTTCCTCTACTAGATCTTGTGACTGACTGGTTAATTCAGTGTCACATTTAAACAGTGCACTAGCCAACTCTTTTCCATTCACAACCCCTGGTCACTTCTCATCTCTGTATTGTCATTGACAATGACTACTGTGAGCTGCTTTTGAGAGCAGCCGAATCAACAAATAGCAAAAGCTGCAAAAGAACTATAGATTCAACAGTGAGGCTCTCAACATCTGGAAATCCCGACATGAAGGCAAAAGGTGTCACTCATGGAAAGCTTTCTTTGAAGTAGGACCCATCAGATTTCTGCTGAATCTTACCTAAACTGAAATTCAGTGACAAAGCTGCAAATACTTCTCTGCAGAACTAGAAACACAATTTCCTGGGACATTGCTGAAAATATGGCTCTAGGAGGTCTCTATTCATGCTGGGGGCTGACTAGAAACTTCTAGCACTGGTGTGAACGGGTACATGTGTGTGCCTGAAGACATCTTCAGCCTGCATAGCTAGCATTGGGCCCTCCCTACAAGTCCCACCCAAGTCAACTGGCAGTGAGGATAACCTCATTCATGTTGCATGGGAAACCACCCACACAAAAGGCTTGGGTGCTCCCATTCACAGGGAGTTCAGGTCCTTGGCATAACTGGGAGTACAGCTCACACATGCAATGGGAGTAAAGCACACATGCAGTTTGCACAACCTGCTAACTGAATGCTGTTAATCCAATCATGCCCACTTTATCACCCCTTTCCATCCATGTTGCAGCTCTGTGTAGAAGGCTGTAAACACAATTTACTGTCTTATGGATAGTATAGTATGAAGCAACACACCAGGTGAAACCCAGCAGGATTTCAATGAATTCCATTGTGTCAACATCCTGGTGGGTCGATCTACTTGTGGACCTCTGGTTTTAGGTAACACACTACAAAGAGAGGCACTGTTCACAGACGCAATCCACAAAGACTTATACCATAGATCTCTTAGCACTTAAGGTGGCACAACACAGTTTTTTGTTGCAGCAGATTAATATGGTTGCCTTCCTAATTACAGCATGAATTTGGGGAGCGAAGCTAAGTGAGCTGACTGTAGATGCTCTGAGAAGAGAAAATCGCACCCTCCCTGCTAAATCCCTGTTCAAGAGGAGAGTCTGCTGGATCTCTCTGGGTGCACTCTATTGTCTGAGGCGCAGTCCACGCTGCTTCGCTTTTTCTGTCAAATGTGACTCAGTCTGACCCTGCTTAACAAGGTCCTTCCAGACTTGGAGAAGGCAATGTAAAAGGATTTTGTGATAAGAAAGCACAGGAGAGTTGACCTCCTGCTAGCATGCCAGCCAGTCAATTACCTCTCCAACCAGAAGCCATAGTTTAAGAGCTTCTCATATCTTTCCTCACAGGGCAGAGTTCTAATGGCTTAAGCCAAGAACATCTTTAACATCCTGGAGAGACTGTGTAATCCATGAAATCTCTGGCTGACTTGACTGAGCAAGCCAGTCTGTCTTGCCACTCAATAACACTGAAGGTAGTCCCAGTGTGACTCACTTCCAGGTGAGTTGCTGCCTATGACTGCAAACTTTCACAAATCCATTGAACTCCTCCAAAAATGCACCCTCTCTGGGTGCCAGCTCCTTCCTTTGGGAATCTGGTTTTAGGCACCTTAGCTGAAGCCTCTTGTCCTTCTGGTACTGGAGACATAGAATCATAGAATCATAGAATCATAGAGTTGGAAGAGACCACAAGGGCCATCCAGTCCAACCCCCTGCCAAGCAGGAAACACCATCAAAGCATTCCTGACAGATGGCTGTCAAGCTTCTGCTTAAAGACCTCCAAAGAAGGAGACTCCACCACACTCCTTGGCAGCAAATTCCACTGCCGAACAGCTCTTACTGTCAGGAAGTTCTTCCTAATGTTTAGGTGGAATCTTCTTTCTTGTAGTTTGAATCCGTTGCTCCGTGTCCGCTTCTCTGGAGCAGCAGAAAACAACCTTTCTCCCTCCTTTATATGACATCCTTTTATATATTTGAACATGGTTATCATATCACCCCTTAACCTTCTCTTCTCCAGGCTAAACATACCCAGCTCCCTAAGCCGTTCCTCATAAGGCATCGTTTCCAGGCCTTTGACCATTTTGGTTGCCCTCTTCTGGACACGTTCCAGCTTATCAGTATCCTTCTTGAACTGTGGTGCCCAGAACTGGACACAATACTCCAGGTGAGGTCTGACCAGAGCAGAATACAGTGGTACTATTACTTCCCTTGATCTAGATGCTATACTCCTATTGATGCAGCCCAGAATTGCATTGGCTTTTTTAGCTGCTGCATCACACTGCTGACTCATGTCAAGTTTGTGGTCAACCAAAACTCCTAGATCCTTTTCACATGTACTGCTCTCAAGCCAGGTGTCTCCCATCCTGTATTTGTGCCTTTCATTTTTTTTGCCCAAATGTAGTACTTTACATTTCTCCTTGTTAAAATTCATCTTGTTTGCTTTGGCCCAGTTGTCTAATCTGTTAAGGTCATTCTGAAGTGTGATCCTGTCCTCTGGGGTGTTAGCCACCCCTCCCAACTTGGTGTCATCTGCAAACTTGCTCAGGATTCCCTCAAGCCCATCATCCAAGTCATTGATAAAGATGTTGAACAAGACTGGGCCCAAGACAGAACCCTGTGGCACCCCACTAGTCACTACTCTCCAGGATGAGGAGGAGCCATTGATGAGCACCCTTTGGGTTCGGTCAGTAATCCAGCTACAAATCCACTGAATGGTAGCATTGTCTAGCCCACATTTTACCAGCTTCTTTACAAGAATATCATGGGGCACCTTGTCAAAGGCCTTGCTGAAATCAAGATAGGCTACATCCACAGCGTTCCCTTCATCTACCAGGCTTGTAATTCTGTCAAAAAATGAGATCAGATTAGTCTGACATGACTTATTTTTCAGGAACCCATGCTGACTTTTAGTGATCACAGAGTTTCTTTCTAGGTGCTCACAGACTGTTTGCTTAATGATCTGCTCTAGAATCTTTCCTGGTATTGATGTCAGGCTGACTGGGCGGTAATTGTTTGGGTCCTCTCTTTTCCCCTTTTTGAAAATAGGGACAACATTTGCCCTCCTCCAGTCTGCTGGAACTTCGCCTGTTCTCCAGGAATTTTCAAAGATTATTGCCAGTGGTTCTGAAATCACCTCTGCCAGTTCTTTTAATACTCTTGGATGTAGTTCATCTGGCCCTGGAGACTTGAATACATCTAAACTAGCCAAGTATTCTTGTACTACCTCCTTACTTATTCTGGGCTGTGTTTCCCCTGCTGAATCATCTGCTCCATATTCTTCAGGTCGGGCGTTGTTTTCTTTCTTGGAGAAGACAGAGGCAAAGAAGGCATTGAGGAGTTCTGCCCTTTCTCTGTCCCCTGTTTGCATTTCACCATCTTCTCCTCTGAGTGACCCCACTGTTTCCTTGTTTTTCCTTTTGCTACGGACATACCCATAAAAGCCCTTTTTGTTGCTTTTAACCTCTCTGGCGAGCCTGAGTTCATTCTGTGCTTTAGCTTTTCTGACTTTGTCTCTACACGTGCTGGCTATATGTTTGAATTCCTCTCTGGAGATTTCCCCCCTTTTCCATTTTTTGTACATATCCCTTTTAAATCTTAACTCAGTCAAAAGTTCTTTAGATAGCCAGCCTGGCTTCTTTAGGCACCTTCCATGTTTCCGTCTCATTGGTATTGCCTGAAGTTGTGCTTTTAATATCTCCCTTTTAACAAACTCCCAACCATCATGAACTCCCTTCCCTTTTAGTATTACTGTCCATGGGATTTCACCCAGCGTTTCCCTAAGTTTTCTGAAGTCGGCTTTCTTAAAGTCTAGAATTTGGACCTTAGTATGCTTGGTTGCTCCTTTCCGCTGGATAATAAACTCCAGAAGAGCATGGTCACTCCCACCTAATGATCCTGCCACTTCTACCCCACTAACCAAGTCATCACTATTGGTTAGGACCAGATCTAAAATGGCTGATCCTCTTGTTGCTTCTCCCACTTTCTGGACAATGAAGTTGTCTGCAAGGCCAGTGAGGAATCTGTTCGACCTTATGCTCTTGGCTGAGTTTGACATCCAACAAATATCAGGATAGTTGAAATCCCCCATTACTACTATCTCACTTCCTTTGGAATGCTTGGCCATCTGTTCCAGGAAGGCATCATCTGTGTCCTCAGTTTGGCTTGGGGATCTATAGTAAACTCCCACAATGAGATCACTGTTGTTTTTCTCTCCCTTAATTTTGACCCAGATACTCTCAATTTGGCTTTGAAGTTTTAAATCCTGGATCTCTTCACAGGTATACATATCCCTAACATATAAAGCTACTCCTCCTCCTTTCCTGTTTGGTCTATTTCTCTTAAATAGATTGTATCCCTCTATTACTACATTCCAGTCATGAGACTCATCCCACCAGGTTTCAGTGATGCCTATTATGTCATATTTAGTTTGCTGTACCAAGAGCTCAAGTTCATCTTGTTTATTTCCCATGCTCTGTGCATTAGTATACAGACATTGAAGACCGTTGATCATTCCCCCATGTCTCTTATTTAAGGATATTTTCGTCCCACCACTAGGTCTGCATGCTGCTTGCTCCATTTGGTCCTTGACATTTGGATGATCATCTTCAGCATTTGATAGACTCCTACCTTCAGGACCACTGTCTCCCTCCCCCACATAAGTCAGTTTAAAGCCCTCCTGATGAGGTTTTTGAGTTTTGGGGCAAAAACATTCCTCCCAACTTTTGTGAGGTGCAGTCCATCACTTGCCACAGAAGTGGCTTCTTTCAGCTCAAGGCTTTGCTTGTCATAAAAATGCAGTAAGCCTTGCAGTAGTAATGATGGAGGGTATGAAAGGATTAAAGAAAAATATCTGAACCTAGAGTTATCTCACCCCAACCCCCAATCTCCATTTTTGGTAAGGGTATGAGGGAGAAATTCAGTTCAGCTGACATTTAAATGTGAACCTGCCTAATTCACACTTCTTGAAACAGTACACAATATGCTATCCTTCCAAATCTGCAGATCTCTAAATTTTGCGAGGCAGTTTTCTTTTTGAAAGTGTAAAAAAATATCTTAGAGGATATTGTGCCTAAAACCTCTTATAAATAAACCCATGAAAATAAAAACAAAATGCATTCTATTAGAGGAAATATGCAAAAATGTATATATTAGGGTAAATATGTATAAAAATGCTGGGGGGTGGATCATGGGGACTTAACCAACAATCACAAACTGCAGAAATGTCACGAATTGAACTTAAGATAGGGGGGGGGGAGAAACAGAGAGAAACTGAAGTTGGTAGATTCATTCATCCCTACATAGCAGGCAAAAATTCAGCAGGTGATCTTCATGTAATTATTGGGGCCAGCGTGGTACTTTGGGTAGAATCTGAGTTTGCTATAGGATACTCAGTTTCAAAGCCTTACCCACAGAGCAGAAAAAGAAAGTGCACCTTCTCAGATTCCCACTTCTTGTCACCTATTAGTGGGAGAACAGCCCTCTCCTCTGCTGAAATAAGACAGTTGTGTACTTTTGTTTTTACAGTTACAAATTGTCCTAAAGTGTAAAATGAAATTTTCATTATCAGGGTGGGTAAAATAAATGCAAAACTAGCTTCTCCCTTGAGGCAACATGTTTGCTGGTGGGTAGGTAATGTTGTTCCGTCTAGGACTCCCTCTCTTATTTAAAAGTCAACTTGCTCCTATGCCTGACACACAGAACTGCAGCAGGTGTGACTTTTGCTACCATGAAAAACACTGGTGGGAAAAGCCTCTCCACCACATAGTCTGTAAGTTGAGCGCTGTTAATAACACAAAAAATGGCTTCCACTAAATGGCTGGCAGTCCTCATTCTGTGTCAGGGGATATGGTCAATGTGCCTTCAAACAAAAAGAGTGTATTTTATGCATTTGTTTGGTTTTTTAAAAAATAATAAGAAATCACCATCAAAAACCGCATCAAAAATGTACAATGTAGGGTGCAGATGCCTTCAAAATATATCACGGGGATAGCCAATGGTCAGGGATGATGGGAATCAATCATAGAATCACAGAAGTAGTCCAACAATATCTAGAGGGCATCACATATGGGAGAGAAATGTCCATGAAGCAAAGGGATAGGCAATCACTTCTCCCTACCATTCCTTTACACAAATGGCCATGGTGAGTGGGGCTGATGGGAGCTTTAGCCCTGCAACCCATTGGCCACCCCTGAGTTATCCTAAGACCCATCCATTCCTCTCCTAAATGCCCCCCCAAACCCAACCCACAACTTCTCTTTATTATGATTGAGTAAGCAGAAACCAGGGACCCAGGTGGTGCTGTGGGTTAAACCACTGAGCCTAGGGCTTGCTGATCAGAAGGTCGGCAGTTTGAATCCCTGTGACGGGGTGAGCTCCCGTTGCTTGGTCCCAGCTCCTGCCAACCTAGCAGTTTGAAGGCACGTCAAAATGCAAGTAGATAAATAGGAACCGCTACAGCGGGAAGGTAAACGACGTTTCCATGTGCTGCTCTGGTTTGCCAGAAGCGGCTTTGTCATGCTGGCCACATGACCTGGAAGCTATACGCCGGCTCCCTCGGCCAATAATGTGAGATGAGCGTGCAACCCCAGAGTTGGTCACGACTGGACCTAATGGTCAGGGGTCCCTTTACCTTTACTTTTAAGCAGAAACCATGAAGATTTCAGCAGTGGGTATAGGAGAGGGGGGGAAGCATTGAAAGCGAATCCAACTGACTCCCTTCTGCATTGTTCAAAGATGATTTTTGTATTCAACCAGAGAACAGCTCGTCAGTATTTCTGGGGTTGTTCCTTGTCATGCAGAGCCCACGTGGGAGAAGAAGCAAAGCATGCCTTTCCCCATATGGCTGTCAAAGAAAGCACAATAAGATGTTGTAGGAGGTGATCGTGCGGCAAGTCTCCAGCAAAAAAGGAAATGGAAGAGCTGGAGGGAGGCACAGTAACTCAGGAGACTTTGCAATGGGATTCAAAGCTTTCCACCAGGGCTGTGAGTCAGCTGCTGCAAATCCGGCTGTAGCCAGCTTCTGCTGGGTGAAATGCTGATGTATAGAACAAGTTCATACCTAAAACCATCCTGTAAGGAATAGAAAGCAATTTCGTGTCCGTCATGCTTCCTACTCCTGCCGTATCCTTGACCTTGTACAGTTGCCTCAAACTGAGTCAGACCACTAGTGTTGTCCATGTTTCAACTGACAACAACTTCTCAAGGGCTAAGGCAGATGTTTGTCCCATCATATCCTACCTGAACCATTAAGCTGGAGGTACAATGGATAGCACATGTCCCAAGTGCTCTGCCACTGAGCTTTGTAACTATCTTGATATTGTGTTTTTTCTTTTAATTCTCTCAATTACATTTGTTCTACTTAACCATTTGTTGGTTAGTTTGAAAACAAAAAACAAAAACCCTCCGGTATTGTCCTAACAATCTGTATGTCTCTGCTGAAGATATTGAGGTCAGTGTTATCTGATAGGGACAATGACAATATCCGCCCTCACCCCTCCCTTCAGGTGGGCGGGGTTTGTGACACCGTGCGGGGCTTACCTGGCTGGTGCCACCCACCTGAGTGCTTTGGCCTATGACCCGCCACCTGGCCAGGTAGGACAAAGGACGCCTGGCCGGAGGGGGCGGAGTAGGGCCAAAGAAAGGAGCCAGAGCACATTGGAGAAGCCTCTTTGTTCTTTCTTCCTTCTGGAGTCATTTGGGATTCTTTGCTGACATTCACAAGCAATTGCAGTAAAATCTGTGTCCCTCCTCTAGAAACAAGAACACTTGTTCTTCTGCTACTGCCTGCTGCCACCAGCTCATTTAGGATGTTCAAGATATTTAGTGTCGTGTGTATGCAATAAAGATATCTTATCTTATCATATTGTTAAAGAGGTGTGGTTGTTCAACAGCTCAGCATGATGATTCATAGGATGTAGTCTCCAATCCTTTAAAGGGGGGGGGGAGTTTTTCCCACCCCACCCCAAAAATGCAGAGCTTTTGTCTCCTTCTGAGCTTCGTTTTTTGTTTTGAACTGAACAAAAGAAAAAGAAAATCTGTGTAAAACCTGTTGGCCTACTGGCTTTTCAATCTGTTTTATACTAAAAATCCCAAGAGAAACCCACTTAATAGGTAGCTGAAGCCTGGGGATTTCCATCTGATGCCTTGCCCTAGAAAGCGGGATCATGTTTTCTCACTCATGGAGGCAGACAGCACTTGATGGAAATATCAGCAGGGAAACAAAGACAGGAGCGGGGAAACCTCAAGTTGGATGAGCTCTGGGGCAATAATAAAGCCGATTTAATAAAAAAAATTAAAAATCAGCAAATGAAAGCAGTTCATTATGTATGCATTGTTCTCTGGGGTGGGTGCCGAGGTCAGTATCTCAGATCAAGGCTGGGTAGGGGTGAGGGGGTGCTTCTCAGGTACAGCCAATCCTTTTAGGAGAAAGGCTAACATTGGTTAGTGGTACAAAATGCTGAGAACAGGTTGCTTCTGATTTCCCTCTAGTGCAAGATTGTGGGAAGAAGCTGAGCATAATCAATCAGGGAAAGTGTTTACATCCAAAAGTAATGGGGCACGGGTGTCTGGAGGCATGATAGGAACATGGTTTATGTAAGACAGCAAATGGGAAATAAGTCTGCCTTCCTTCTCCCGATTCCCGAGGGACATGTTTATAGCACAGAGTTAAACTGCTTTCAGAGATATTCCCTCTCCCCACAAGAGCACAGGAATTGTAGTTCTCTGAATAGGTCTATAGATTTCCAACAGAGAACTTTCAGCATTCTCAACAAACTACACTTTGCAAAATAATTCGTCCTGACCACTAAAAGCAGGAATTGTTTTCATTTCCTTGGTGTTTAGGCTCTAGGACAGTCTCTCTTATGGTTTAATTCAGTACTTATAGGGATTGTTTGTGCACTATAGTGACATTAGTTTAATTACATTTGTTATATGCTACTAGCATTGATACTATGCTTATAGATATTGGTGGATAGGTGCAGGGAGGATACAGGCAAATGGTTATGAATCTTCCCAACTTTTATGAACCCCTTCCACTGTTTAAAAGTTCCTCCTCTTCCCAAAAACAGACTCAGGATACATCTTTGCAGCCTTGTGGCTAAGACGCTGGAGACATGTATCACATTCTGTTCTGGGTTCTGCATTAAACAAATGATACATTCAAATGGAAAGGTAATTACTAATTACCACTGTTGTTGAGAAGCATTGCCTTAAAACGAACGCAAAGCTCTTTCCAAATGCTGGATAGCTTGCAATTTGCAAAGGGGTAAAATTACCAATCACCAAATCTTATTAATATTAATATGTCCTCTTACAAAAACAAAAGGTTGTATGATTATCTCATTCCACAAACCCAACATACAAATCACCTTGACTGCATATACTCATTTTGACCTGTGACGGGTAAAGGCACCAGCAGTTCCCGATGAAATGGAAAGAGATAAATGGTTTGATTCTGGTGACTGGAGCAACATGGCAGCCATTTAAGTGTTTTCATGGCCTTCACATCCTCAGTCTCCGCCACTTGGTATCATGCCAGTTAGAACACAAATTCCTCCGACTGACATCGTTGCTGGCAGGCTGTGAATCATAAACTGAAATGCATGTATGTGAGATTTCTGATATGACAGGTGGGGATTCTTAACAGCAATAAGGTATTTGGACACCAGTGGTTGCAGTGCACAATAAAAAATATATAAAAACAACACACACACACACACACACACACACACACACACACACACACACACACCATGTTATATTGACTTGATGCCCCTTGGAGCAAACAGACAACCAAAGGCAGGATTATAAAATTGTTCAGGCTGCCAGGAGGAGAAGCAAGGGATGAATGTTGTAAGGCAGACTTGGTCTTGGAGCTATCTTATGAAATGGCACAAGCAAAATAAGCAGCAGGTTTCAAGGGAGGGAAGGGAGGGGGAATTTCACACACTTCACATGTAAAGGTGAGCTATGAATTTTCCAAAACAATATGTGAACTGGAACAGAGTCACCCTTCAAAAGTCACGCTTCCCCACATTTTGCAGTGCAGTTCTCTAGCAAAGTAATGCATTAGAGCTAAAATGTCAATGAAAATGCATATACCGTGTTTCTCATATTATAAGACACGTCTTATATTTATTTTTTCCTCAAAAAAACACACTATGGCTTATTTTCAAGGGATGTCTTATTTTTTTCCTCCTCCTCCTGCCGCGGCCGGCATTGCTGCTGCGCCTATCACTATGTCTTATTTTCGGGGTATGGCTTATATTCCTTGAATGCTTAAAATCCTGCTATGGCTTATTTTATGGGTATGTCTTAAAATATGAGAAACAGGGTATTAGTGAAAATAACATACAAAAACCCTTTCTTCTGCTATGCAAAATTGAGCACATTGAGTAAAATTGCATACAAAAATGTGTATATATGGGGAAATTCACACTAAAATGCTGGCGAGTTTTCACGAGGACCTTTTAAAAAAAGATTTTGCAAACTGATGTGGAAATGTCGATAACTGAAGTTGAGATTGGGGGGGAATAGACTTTGAGAGAAACTGATTCCTATTTCAGGGTCTGAAATGGAAGGAAGGAAGGAAGGAAGGAAGGAAGGAAGGAAGGAAGGAAGGAAGGAAGGAAGGAAGGAAGGAAGGAAGGAAGGGCTCTTTGACAGTTCATTGTCACTTAGTTGGTGACCTCAGTATGAAATGAATTCATAACCATAAAAAATGAGCTTGCTTTGTGTCTAGGCTTAATTTCTCTGTGTGTCCAGGCATGAGCTAAATTTCTACAGTTTTATTTGTCCCTATGTGCCTCAATATTTGCATGTTTGATGATGGGGAACCTTTTGTCAAGCAGCTAAGGCAATTTCACAGCAGTCAAAAGTTTTTCACTGTACAGTACTGCATGCAAGCCCTCAACCTTAATAAAAGGGAATAAAGCCCCACCACCAACACATCATGGAATGGAAAAGTCCCTGAGCTAGGGCATAGCTCAGGAAAGTGCCCAAAACACAACGGGAAAGAAACTGTGTAACCCTGAGATTCTCTGACCAAGCTTCTGAAAGCTCCCCATGTTTAAAGCTTAGATGATTTCTTCACATAGCCTATGAGCTGTACCTCAACCAATATAACCGTAGACAAAGTAGAATTAAAGCTGGCCTCTTATAAGTTTAAATGGGCAGTTGCTCCCCAAAATTTGGCAGAGAAGCTGAGGGACTGCAAAGCTCCTTTCTGCCCAAGACTTGGAAGATTTCCTGAGCTGTGGACTCACTCTGGGATTAAACATTTTCCCCCAAATCATAAATATAAGCATTTGCATACTTTCTTTTAGTATCCAAGTAACCACCACCACCCCAACACACAAAAAGGCATAATATTAAGGTGGCAGCTGAAACCAGAGTGAAGACTGGAGATTCTTTGGCAATCACTAAATTAAGAACTGGGACGTGGGTGACGCTGTGGTCTAAACCACTTAGCTCCTGGGGTTGCCGATCAGAAGGTTGGCGGTTCGAATCCCCTCAACGGGGTAAGCTCCCGTTGTTCGGTCCCAGCTCCTACCTAGCAGTTCGAAAGCACATCAAAGTGCAAGTAGATAACTAGGTACCGCTCCATCAGGAAGGTAAACGGCGTTTCCATGCACTGCTCTGGTTTCGCCAGAAGCGGCTTAGTCATGCTGACCACATGACCCAGCAAAACTGTCTGCGGACAAAACGCCGGCTCCCTCGGCCTGTAAAGCGAGATGAGCAACGCAACCCCAGAGTCGTCTGTGACTGGACTGTCAGGGGTCCTTTACCTTTTTTTAAAAAAAAAAATTAAGAACTAAATATGAAAGCCTGTCTTGCCACAGCTCTCATCTAATTGGCATTTGTAAATAACATCCATGGGTACAATATGGCCATAGTGCTACTGCTGCAGTGGCAGGCTGATACTTATCCAGTTTAATTACCCTTGAAATATGTGCCTTCTATCCTAAGCATGCCCAAGAAAATCTGCTTTCAGGAAACTGTCAAAAGTGTTCTGGGATTCAGAGAAACAACTTCTGACAGAAACCACTCCCTACACAGCCTCCTTCTCAAATATCTATTTCTCTGCACTGCAGCACCTTACTAACCACAAAGGAACATGGGAGAGCCTTATTATCAGCATGAAATGTAGCAAAGGATGAACTAGATTATATGGTGAATAATTAGCTAAAAACTAAAATATTTGGTCAAAACCATGGCTAAAGAAATTGTGAGAGTAGATATATTCAAGTTATTCTGAGGGGAAAACGTGAAGCTCTTCAAACAAGAGTCTTCCTATGTGTCATATACTGCTGTAACACTAATTCAATTAAGACTGAGGTTTCTTCCATCCAAAGCTGTGCCAAAGTAGCACATGGCACAACAGTGCATAAGAAAACCCTCAACTTCTGTTAGCCAGAGGTATTGCAGTATTTCGCAGCCCACGCAGCCCCCAAAGCTGAGAGAGGGAAGGCAGACATACCTTGTGTTCAGTCTGAAAATCTCTGCCTTGCTGCTGACTGAGTCACTCTTTCTCTGCTTTATCCTGTTGCTATAAGGCTAGGCCAGTTGTTTGGTGCATGGATTTCCTCAGGGCACTCCTGGAACCTGAGAAAGAAAAAAATCACAATCTCAAGAGCTCCTCCCGACTTACATAGTGAAATTCTTGCTGCAAAATGTATGTTTGTTTGTTTGTTAATTAATTAATAAGATACTCAGCAAAAACAGTATTGGAGGAAGTGAGAGAAACATTCTGCTGAAAGCAGCCATTAGATTCATGCACTTCTTTGCAAAGCATAGAGACTGCATAGAGAATCATGAAGGAGAACAGTTGTTTGGAAGAGGATAGAACAGAAGGAAGAGGAACACAGCGTGGGCACAAGGTGAGCTCTTCCCTCTCCTCTCCTACAAGGGCCTGTATCCTCCTTGGCAGTATATTGTTACCCATCCTTCACCCTCAGGTCCTAGGGTGGGTTACTACAATTTAAAATTCAGAATCAAAATGTTTAAACCAGGGGTCAGCAAACTTTTTCAGCAGGGGGCTGGTCCACTGTCCCTCAGACCTTGTGGGGGGCCGGACTATATTTTGAAAAAAAAATGAATGAATTCCTCTGCCCCACAAAGAACCCAGAGATGCATTTTAAATAAAAGGACACATTCTACTCATGTAAAAACATGCTGATTCCCGGACTGTCCGCGGGCCAGATTTAGAAGGCGATTGGGCCGCATCCGGCCCCCGGGCCTTAGTTTGGGGACCCCTGGTTTAAACGGAGTACAGTCACATTCAGGTGTCAAAAGGCCAGGGTATAAACTCCAACAAAATCAATCTTTTCAATGTCTGTCCTGAACAATGCCAAGTAGCATTATAGAACTAAATATCATTGATTAAGAGTCTCATGCTCTACCGACTGAGCTATCCCAGCTGTCTTCATAAACGATACAGTGGTACCTCGGGTTAAGAACTTAATTTGTTCCGGAGGTCCGTTCTTAACCTGAAACTGTTCTTAACCTGAGGTACCACTTTAGCTAATGGGGCCTCCCACTGCCGCCACACGATTTCTGTTCTCATCCTGAAACAAAGTTCTTAACCCGAGGTACTATTTCTGGGTTAGCGGAGTCTGTAACCTAAAGCGTCTGTAACCTGAAGCGTTTGTAACCTGAGGTACCACTGTACTTCCCTATGGTGTACCTATATGGTGTTTGTGAAGAACCAGCATTCATCTCACAATAAAGATAATATAGAACAAGCAAGGCCTTGTTGAATGATTGTGTAAAAGTGTCATTATTGTTTCACTGTACCTTTAAGAGTCAGGAAAGATCTAGTGATTGGAGTTCTGCAGCTGTGGAGCAGCTCTACAGGTGTTGCTGTGAAGCTGATGATGCAGGGTATATCAGGGGTGTTGCGTGTTGCCTCTGTGCTGGGCGTTTTCCCAGTGTGCTCTTGGTGGGTGGTTTGGTTGTGTGGGTATTCTGTGTAAGCCTAATTTAATTTTTTGTAATTTTTCCTTTCTCCATTAAACCAAGCATTTGTTTAAGCCTTGGTCTCTATGTGTAAGTTCCTCAACCAGTTTCTGCTGATGAAACTCAATTGCTTCTAACCCTATCAGGCCTATGTTCCTTCATGCATCTACTCTAAAATTAATTTTAACTTGCAATCAGTTAATGGGTGTACTTGTAAAGCTATTACACTCTCCAAATAAAAGTGTCATAGTGTATTTTTACAAAGTGTTTCAAAATCCCTGGCTTGGATGGAAAATGCTGCAGAACCTCGGTTATAATAAAGCCACAACTGGCACCTCAGTAATTGTTGTTAAAGAAAAAAAATACATAAACAATTTCCAGCCCCTCAGGGCTTCATAATGATGAGGGAGTGGGAAACCAAGAAGGGCATAACCAGTGAATTTGTTTAAAAGCTAGGCAATTTGATGCTACTAATTACAGATTAGGGACCCAGGTGGCACTGTGGTTAAACCACTGAGCCTAGGGCTTGCTGATCAGAAGGTCGGCGGTTCGAATCCCTGTGACGGGGTGAGCTCCTGTTACTTGGTCCCAGCTCCTGCCAACCTAGCAGTTCGAAAGCACGTCAAAATGCAAGTAGATAAATAGGAACCGCTACAGCGGGAAGGTAAACAGCGTTTCCATGTGCTGCTCTGGTTTGCCAGAAGCGGCTTTGTCATGCTGGCCACATGACCCGGAAGCTGTCTGCGGACAAACGCCGGCTCCCTCAGCCTATAGAGCGAGATGAGCGCCGCAACCCCAGAGTCGGACACGACTGGACCTGATGGTCAGGGGCCCCTTTACCTTTACCTTTAATTACAGATTAGATGACCAAATACTGTACCATCACTGAAGTCAAATCATGAGATTGTGTAAAATAGCACAATATTTTGTTAACATTGTGGGATAACCAGTCTCATATAACCAACATGCTTAAGTCTAATTAATGCTTGAAGGGGTTAAGACCATAGAGTAAGCTGTCCTGCCAGGCTTAGCTCACTTTGGGAGAGACTAGGTAACCAAGCCTTTGTTCCCCTCCAGTCTACCAGAGATGCTCAGCATGTGAAGAGGCTAAGCAGGCTGCTGCATCTTATCTGCACGGCTCTTATAAACCACCCTTGAGTTCCTATACCAACAATTTAGGAACTTTCACTCCTGTAACTAAGCCAAGTTTTTATGCCTTTGCAACTTTTTCTGAATGCTGTATGGGAAAGCATATGAATCTGACCTTTGGAGAGTTTGTAAGTAAACCATTTTTAACTTACCAAACGTGTAGGGATTTTGTCCTATGCTAGGGGAAACAGGGAACTTTGGAAAAATCTCAGAAGGGCATGTTTTAAAGGCCTAATGGCGTATATATCAACACTTTACTTGGCTGTATTTTTTGTGATTTTAAATCTCAGCTGGCGTTCTCTCATTAAAGATGAGCATCTGAAACCTGGATGCTGGCATCCAAGGAATTCTCCTTTATATAGCTACCTATTTTTTTTCCCTTGCCAGCCAACAAACATAACCTGATTTTATAAACCCTTTGGCCTGACAGCAGGCTACTAAATAGCATTAACTACCATTGAGTCCAGGTTACTCCATGAGAATAGGAGAGCCCAGATGGCTTATTCTAATTAATCAAAGTGTTAAATTAAAATTTGTGATCATACTGTGGATTGGTTAATAACATTGGTAAACTGTTTTATTCATTAGTTATTAATATTTAGTGTTGGCATCTGTACTATGAATGCTTTATTAGAGTTCTATTTTAAGCTGTTTTAACAACAATAAGGACAATACCCTTAATGATATGAGAAAGAAAGGGAAAACTCACTTTCCCCTTCTATAGCATAATTCCAAGAGCTCACACAATATGGAAAATACTACACATCATTAAACTAGCAATCAAGACCCAAGACTATGTACAGTAAAGTATAATATCCCTTGAGAAATCACACCTTCAGGAATATGATGCTAGTGATAACTCATTGCATTTTACAGGTAACAGACAATTAAGGTTATTCCTTGTTATAATGAAGTATACAACTTTCCCCCTGATTTATGAGGTTTAAATTAGAATTGAGTTTGGCCCCATATAAGGATTTCATGAATGGCTTAAGCCGTCTTCACACATTACTCATGTAAAGGATCAGTGCAGATACAGAAGAAGGCTATGGAGTCATGTGTTGAGCCCCATCCCTGAAATTGCAATGCTCCCTGCAGATGCTCATGCACTGAAGGATAATCTCTGAAGCAGGAACATTTTCTGTCCACATAGACTACATGCTTGATCTAAAAACAAGATTTTCTATGATTCTAAACTTCATGGGAAGCCTAAACAGTTAGAAAATAAATTATACCACAACATGTGAAGACTAGGCAGTGGGGGTGGGGTGGGTAAACACACAATTTAGTGGTGAGGTTAAATGTGTGGCCCCACATTGCTTTATAATTATACCCATGATGCTCCCTTGCATAACTGACACGTGAAGAGAGGTGCAATCTTAATGGTTTAGATAAAACCTTTTAAAATATAAAACTTTAATGGATAGGTAGATAGATAGATTCATAACACTTATGAATTGTAGATTTCTACTTTCAAGCTATTTTAACATGTGTGAGAATTACTATATTAATTGAAGAGGAAAAGTTGGTGTTCTGTGCATTTGCAAATATGTATGAGGGAAACTCTGCGAGTGCTGATGTTTACTGATAATTTGTAACACCACAGGGATGTAACGAGAATATTTGGTTAAATTACCAAATTCCCTCCTCTTCTCCATAATTTACAGATAAAGGGCAAAAGTTACCAAGGCCTAGCAATAAATATCCAGAAGGGGATTAATGAAACAAACATTTCTGACATATACCAATATAAATCTCAAAGCCAACTGGGCATCTTCATTAAACCAATAGATTTAATATACTGTTTAATCAGTTACTAACAAAGGACCATATACTCTGTGAAAATTAGAAATATTAGCCATATACATAAATAATTAATGATTCTCATCAGTTCATAGCATTAAATTCCAATAGCCTTCTAAAAATGACCCAGTTGATATGTAATTTTTCAACATTTAGTCTTAAATGCCAGCATTTATCAGTAAATGCTAGGCAATGGCCAGAACAGTGAAAAAGTCGGTTGCTTTTTAAATACTGGATTCCATGTATCTAAAAGGTAAAGGGACCCCTGACCATTAGGTCCAATCGTGACCGACTCTGGGGTTGCGGCGCTCATCTCACATTATTGGCCAAGGGAGCTGGCGTACAGCTTCCAGGTCATGTGGTCAGCATGACAAAGCCACTTCTGGTGAACCAGAGCAGCACACAGTTTACCTTCCCGGTTGGAGCGGTACCTATTTATCTACTTGCACTTTGATGTGCTTTTGAACTGCTAGGTTGGCAGGAGCTGGAACCGAGCAATGGGAGCTCACCCCGTCACGGGGATTCGAACCGCCAACCTTCTAAATGGCAAGCCCTAGGCTCTGTGGTTTAAACCAAAGTGCCACCCTTGTCCCTGCATCTAAAACAGGCATCCCCAAACTTCGGCCCTCCAGATGTTTTGGACTACAATTCCCATCATCCCTGACCAGAGGTCCTCTTGGCTAGGGATCATGGGAGCTGTAGGCCAAAACATCTGGAGGGCTGAAGTTTGGGGATGCCTGATCTAAAAGAATGATATTATCTTCCAAATGCAAAATAATTAACTAAAATCTGTTTTTGTTGCTCCCTGACATTCCAAATCCTCAAATTAGTATGCAGTTATTCCAACTCACCATATGTTTTAGGTTTTCATATTTTCACTACTCACTGATCACAAGATGAATAGTTTGGAAGGGAAAGTGTATAAACCAATACCTATGGAAGTGGCTTTACCATAATAGAATCATTATTCCAATCCGCTACACTGCAGGAATCTCAGCTAGATCATACATGACAGATAGCCATCCAACATTCTAGCTTGTCAATGTCCTTCTTAAATCGTGGTGCTCAGAAGGGACACAGTACTCCAGATGTGGTCCGACCAAGGCAGAATGGACTGGGACTATTTCCATCAGACTATGGATTTCTTGTTTGACTACCACAAAATTTGTAACCATTTCTTCTGTTACATCATCTGTTGAAGGGTATGAATGTGTGGCGCATTCTGTGTCTAAATGAGTATCGTATTATACCATATGCATTCCATTATAGCCGGGTTTAAGAACCTCTGGATAGAGTTATGGGATATAGCAGGCCTTGAGATTAGAGCATAAAGACACACTCTCTTTAGAGGTGGCTGCAAAGTCCCCACTAACCACACAGTCAGCAAGCATAAGAAAAGGTCTTGCACATGTCCCAACATGTAGACATGCATCAACATATCTGCAAAGAGTTCCTCTCTGTAGGGGATTGTCTGAGTTCCTCTTCATTTGTAACATATTGGAGACTAAGCCGGAAAGGTTTGACTGCATAACATTTTTCTCTTGCATTTGTGGAGTGGGGAAATAGATTGAGCCTGCAATTGCAGCCCCGCTGATTACGAGCAAACATATAATCATAGAATTGTAGAGTTGTGATGTAGCAATGCAGAAATCACAGCCAAAGAACCCCTGGCAGATGGCTATCCATTCCAACCTCTGTTTAAAAACCTCCAGTGAAGGAGAAGTCCACCACCTTCTGAGGCAGTCCATTCCGCTGTCAGAATGTTTAGACAGAATTTCTTTTCTTGTAATTTGAACATACATTGGGCTGGAATGGATTGGACATTCCATTTCCCTGCTTACAAAGAGAATTGCCACAAATTTGTGTTGGGCTAAAGAAGAAGAAGAAGAAACCAAACAGTTTGAAGTCTCAGCAGGGCAGTGGCGGAAACAGATGCAGCCAAAGAAGTTTTATACAACAATTATTAAATTCAAAACCAAAGAGAAGAGCATGAAATTGGGCAGGCTTGTTCCTCCCCTGTTCCCTGTGGAGATCAAGATTGAAAGTGGAGAAGACAAATAGTTAAAAGAGGCAATGATTTTGTTCTTTCACAAAAGGTATCAATGCAAAGTTTTTTGAGCTAGAAATTAATGAAGATGGAGTCTGTGTTATGAATTGCATCCCTTCTTGTCACAGTGGGAACCACAAAAGGAATCTCTCTGTTGTGGAGCTGCTGTGGCTGTTCACAGTTTGCTGCAAAACCCTAGTGTTTTATCTTTTCTGCCAGTATCTTCTTGAAACATAAATATATAAAGGCAAATACATACTAATGAGACCCCAGGGCTAAGGAACGGTGGGGGAACCATTGTGTTTTATTGGCCTGTGCTACTAGGTGAGGGGAGCCAGATCAGTAGCTGCCGAAGAAGCAATTAGATCTCCATCTTCCCCTACACAGAAGCCTGGATACACCAGGAAGAAAGCAGAAGTAGGCAGACTAATGAACAAGTGCAGAAAATAGCCCAGTGATTCATGTAAGGACTTCCTTAGTCAACCTCCAAAGCCATGTCTCTGCTGCCAACTGAGAGAAACAAGCCTCCTAGTCTGCTTTCATTGGAAATGGGTTAGCAGGGAAGATTCTCTATTCTCCCTGGCTATTTCAAAGGCTTTGTGAGGTTGTGTGGGTTTGAGGGGAGCTGCCAACGTTCAATGAGCTGTCATATAAGCCTTTTTTGACAGAAACCACACACTAGTGTTTTGACTAGAGGACAAACAATCCCAGCATAAAGAATTCAGTCTGCTGTTGCAGCGCTAGCTGTTAAGGGCAGGCAATCCTCCTCCTGCTCAGCCCAAAAGTGCTTGAGACTTTCCAAATATGTTTTTGAAAACCCTCAAGGTAATTCTGGGCAGTGAGAGATTTTATTTTCTTGGGCTCCTTGATCACTGCAGATGGTGACAGCAGTCACGAAATTAAAAGACGCCTGCTTCTTGGGAGAAAAGCAATAACAAACCTAGACAGCATCTTAAACAGCAGAGACATCACCTTGCCAACAAAGGTCCGTATAGTTAAAGCCATGGTTTTCCCAGTAGTGATGTATGGAAGTGAGAGCTGGACCATAAAGAAGGCTGATTGCCGAAGAATTGATGCTTTTGAATTATGGTGCTGGAGGAGACACTTGAGAGTCCCATGGACTGCAAGAAGATCAAACCTATCCATTCTGAAGGAAATCAGCCCTGAGTGCTCACTGGAAGGACAGATCCTGAAGCTGAGGCTCCAATACTCTGGCCACCTCATGAGAAGAGAAGACTCCCTGGAAAAGACCCTGATGTTGGGAAAGATGGAGGGCACTAGGAGAAGGGGACGACAGAGGATGAGATGGTTGGACAGTGTTCTCGAAGCTACGAACATGAGTTTGACCAAACTGCGGGAGGCAGTGCAAGACAGGAGTGCCTGGCGTGCTATGGTCCATGGGGTCACGAAGAGTCGAACACGACTAAACGACTAAACAACAACAAATTCTGGGAGCTCAGGAACAACCCCAAGTGCCTTGCCATTGTCTCCTTTCCTCCCCCCCTGCCCTAAGGCAAAAAATATTGATCTGAGATAAGAACATCCATATGTAGTCCATGTGTGGAATGTTAGATTTACCCACTGAGGACCTGGGATGTGACTACAAGTTGCAGGATCCCTAATAGGGGCTGACATTAAGTATCATTTTCCATTGAGCAGGAGGATCCACAGCAGCAGAAGGTGACATAGGGTTCACATTTTGCCCCCCTCGTCGAGGGACATTACTGTAGTTACCTCCCTGATCCCTGATGTGGAAATACAGAATTGTCAAATGAGAAGGAAACTTATTTAGTTATAAAAATATATATATTCCATTCCACCAAGATGTATCAAAACAGTTTACAACAGTAAAAAGAAGATAGAAAGAAAAGCATTAATGTAGTTACAATGTAGTTAAAAACAAAGCAAAAATTAGTAACCCATTGTGAAAGGAATTGCTCTTCATTTCTGCATAGGCCTGGCAGACTAGAAAAGCTTGCAGCAGCCATTTAAAACATGACACAGAAGGTGCCTGCTGAGTCTCTCTTGGCAGCGTGTTCCACAGAACAGGCCCAATGACACTGAAGGCTCAGTTTATCATTGTTGAGAATCAAATGAGCCTCACTCAGAGAACCTTTGTACTCATTTAGTCCAACCCTCTGCTCAATGCAAGGTCCAAAATACAGGCTGCAACTGCAACATTCCTGACAGCGGATTTGATGAGCCTCAACAATCAAGCATTGATTGGAGCCACTACTATCACTTCCTACCCAATCCCCTTGCTCCAAAGTAAGGCAAAGGGGAAATGGGGAAGAAGCAGTAGGACAAATCAGAGGTGGGTACTCCAGAGATAAAAACAGAATTAATCTAGAGAGGGCATTCTCATAGCTAGCTGTAGATTTCCAAATTCTTGAAGGCAAAATCAGGGTAAGAGTGGTCACATTTTCACCCAACCCTGCAATTAGTTGCTGCTGCTACAATGGGGAACTAATCCATTGGTTCTCAAGTATTAGCACTGTGTTACTTCCTAGGGCTGCCTGTCTCTGTTTCATTTCCACTCCTTTTTAGTCTCACCTCACCTCAGAACCCACTTCTTCATCAAACAAGTTTAGCTTCACCTTAGCTTCATTGCCACGGCTACATACAGTCAGTAAGTCTATTCTGTCTTTTCTCATTCATACTACTCATTATATTTGATCACTTAACCATCCCCATCCTATTTAAAATGTGGTAGATTGCAAACTATATTGACGAGGACTGAAATACTCCTTTCTAACACACTTGTAGAAGCCAGAGAGCAGTGACAGCAAACCGTCACTAGAATCATAGAGTTGGAAGAGACCACCAGGGCCATCCAGTCTAACCCCCTGCCAAGCAGGAAACACCATCAAAGCATTCCTGACAGATGGCTGTCAAGCCTCCGCTTAAAGACCTCCAAAGAAGGAGACTCTATCACACTCCTTGGCAGCAAATTCCACTGTCGAACAGCTCTTACTGTCAGGAAGTTCTTCCTAATGTTTAGGTGGAATCTTCTTTCTTGTAGTTTGAATCCATTGCTCTGTGTCCGCTTCTCTGGAGCAGCAGAAAACAACCTTTCTCCCTCCTCTGTATGACATTCTTTTATATATTTGAACATGGCTATCATATCACCCCTTAACCTTCTCTTCTCCAGGCTAAACATACCCAGCTCCCTAAGCCGTTCCTCATAAGGCATCATTTCCAGGCCTTTGACCATTTTGGTTGCCCTCTTCTGGACACGTTCCAGCTAGTCAGTATTCTTCTTGAACTGTGGTGCCCAGAACTGGACACAGTATTCCAGGTGAGGTCTGACCAGAGCAGAATACAGTGGTACTATTACTTCTCTTGATCTAGATGCTATACACGTATTGATGCAGCCCAGAATCTACTAAATAGAATACAGTAGAACCTCGGGTTATGGTGGGGATCTGTTCCGGAGGCCCCACCGCAACTCTAAAATGATGCAGAATGATGCACATGCCCAAGGCGTGATTCAGTGCATGTGCGAGCGGGGAACCCGAAAGTAACCTGTTCTGGTACTTCCGGGTTTGCTGTGGACAGTCGCTGAAGCAGAACGAGATTTGACTGTATACAATCTGTTTTGATGAATTAGACACTAGCTAGCCCATTCATGTCCAGTATTCTATTTCTGCAATGGCTAGACAGAACTTTACAAATACAGTATGAAGTCTTAATTGTCCTTAACTATATATCCCCAGAATTTGGTATTCAACGGTATTTCTCCACCTAAAGCAATGGATAAACGCAGGGCCATTCAGGACCTTTTGCTGCTTGAGGTGTAACAGCAAATGGCCCTTCTCCAAATTAAGATGCACAGTGCCCACATTATTTTGGCTCCTGAGGCAGAAAATCTCACAAGTGCCATTTCCCTGGCAGTAAATATATAATACTACTAATAACAATAATAATAATAATAATAATAATAATAATAATAATAATAATAATAATAAATTAAATACCCCAGAGTCATTTGCGACTGGACTTAACTGTCAGGGGTCCTTTACCTTTTTTTAAAAAAATAGCTAACAATTTGCTGCCCTTTCATGGTAGCCAATATCAGTTGCCTGAGGCTACTGCCTCACTCTTCCTTGTGGATGGATTTGTCCTTAATAAATTTGTGCAAAAGCCATCTAAGCTATGCACCATTAAAATATCTTTAATTTCGATTAAGTTAATTATGTGTGATAAGAGGGAGTTCTTTCCTTTGTCCAACAATTTCAATGTGTGACCCCGAGTTTTGGAATGATGGAGTACTAACTTCTCTCCACCCGCTCCTTCTATCCCATTCACGGTTTTGCAAACTTCAATCATGCCCCTCACCTTTAAAATCCAAAGGCACAAATATACTTGTCCTTCCTTGAAGGAAAACCACTGTTCACTGCAGTTCTCTTGAAACTTTCCTGTTACATGAACAAAGTCTATGATAGTAATAATTTTGAGACTGGTGACTGATAAATATGCCCTCGCTATAGATTTATATAATAGCATTATGAAACTTGCTGTTCTATTTTCCAACCCTCTCATCATTGTCATCATAATCAGCTAAGGTCAAACTAGCTGAGGTATTGGCAATCCTGTCTCCTTTAAAATCAACCTTGGGGTTGAGGTGGGAAATGGAATATAATTGTAGAGTGTTGCAGGAGGGTCTAAACAGTTTTCTCTCTTCCATTTTGCCAGTCTACATCTCTCACTCTCAAGCTGTTTGCCCCATGAAGGAAACCAAATGAGTGCATGGGCAGAAAGTTTCAGTCCTGTTTGACATCCTTTCCAGTGGCTATTTTCAGAAGAAATTAAAAAAGAAATGTAAAATCGAGTCATGGATCTTTAGTATTTCATCTGGGTTGACACTAAGTTTGCTGTTTTCACTGCCAGGGCATACTGAGGTGATACTTTTTGCAGGATTTTAACCTCACATTTTCCTGAGTTGTGACAGTCTATTTTGAACCCACCAGCCTATGTGTGAAGATTGTTTTTGGTTAAATGTGTATCACTTTGCACTTGATAATGAAACTTCTCTGCCCTTTCACTGTTCACTTTTGCAGTGTCTGTTTGCTCAGCTCTCACCTTTATCGCTAACTTTTTTATGGCTGTGGTGGATCAGGCCAGTGGCCCATCAAGTCCAGCATCCTGTTCTCACAGGGGCCAACCAGATGTCCATGGGACCTGAATGCAACAGCACTCTCCCCTCCTGAGGTTTCCAGCAACTGGATTTCCAGCAACTGTCTCCAACCACCTCTTTCTTTACCCCAGTGTATTCATTTAGTACACATTACTTGGCTGGAGAAGTTCTTGCAAAATTCAGACAAGCACAAACATTGAAGGATGGTGTACAGTTGTACATTGGATCTCGAACGGCTTAGTTGGCGAACGTTTCGGCTCCCGAATGATCAAAAGCCAGAAGTGAGTGTTCTGGTTTTTGAAGATCTTTTTGGAAGCTAAACATCCAATGGGGCTTCCTCAGCTTTCGATTGGCTTCCTGGAGCTTCCTGCAGCCAATCAGAAGCAGTGCTTTAGTTTCTTAAATGTTTTGGAAGTCAAACAGACTTCCAGAATGGATTCCGTTCGACTTCCAAGGTACAACTGTATTTTGGTTCATGCATTGATTTACAAAGTGTAGATTTGGTAGACTCACTTTTAAATGTGAACTGGATCTAATCCCCCCCCCTCATCCCTGCTACTAGTACATAGCCTTCAGCTGGCATGGTTTTTCTTTTAATGTTGGTCTTTGTTTGACCCACAGGCCATAAGTGGCTAGTACCTTGCGCTTCTAGAGAAGGTGTGTCTACCTGAATGAGCAATAGCTTCATCTAATCTGGTCTTAACCCAAGAAAATCTGTACTAAAGATTATCTTTTTTTAAGAAATGTGAGATAACTTATGGATTTATTCAATTATTCTTAAATTTACATGCTCATGAGACCAGCCCTTGAGATGCACCATAACTAGAGAAGCCTCAATGGCTGAGAATACTCTGTATTTTAATGCATTTGCAGTCCCGATTCTTTCACTGGAGAGGTCAAGGAGAAAAGCACGCCATTGCTCTACAGAAAGGTTAACGTGAACTGTTTTCTGCTGATTTCCCTCTGCTGCTCATTAATTCATTCCCAATATATTTATTGAGGGAATTTTGCCTTCGTGCAACCCACTAAGGTATCTCTTTGCCTCACACCCATTCCAATTATGCTACACCATTTCCAATTATATCTTACCATTCTACAGTGGGAAGCCTGCATGCAAAAAGAAAGAAGAAAAGGAAAAATTCCACATTCTATGAAAATGATTAAAATTCCATTCCATTGCTGGCTCTGGGACTTGCACATGTGATTAAGTATTGCCTTAGATTTGACGAAGGGCTTGCTCTCTTCAAAAACATACACAACCTTTTTTTTAAAAAAAAAGATAAACATAACTGAGATTTAATCTTTCCATATAAAAAACTCATCTTTCACTTCCTGGACATCTTTTCTCCATTTCCTCAGCACTGTTTTAAAAAGGAATAAAAGGCATGCTAAGGTCTTAGCTAGTGGAGCCTCTTAATTTACTCACATTTAAATTAAGTGCCTGAATGCCACGGATTACAGTAAAACTATCCTCATGTTTATTGATGGTGCTAGATGATGGCCTCATTTAATTAATATTTATGGTTTTCTAACTAATCTTTGTACCATGTTGAGAAGGGAAGAAGGAAGGAAGGAAATAGATTGTGAAATTCTCAAAGCTCTCCAATAAAGAGAAGAGGGATATATGAGAAAGCAACACTAGGCTGGAGAATATGCTCTTCTCTCTCAATTTTTGGAGAGAAACAAACTTTAGAGGGAAGGTAATGTTCTTCAAAAACATTTTGAATCTGTGGGTGTTTATCCTTTTTATCCTGTTCAGGATCATTTGATTCTTCTGGTGGCTGGCTGCTGTTGCTGCCTCTGTGTCATTTTTACCTCTTCCTTCTTCTGAAATTTTCACCTAATCATAGTTTACACAATGAATGGGATGGCATCGCATAGAGTTGTCTATGAGATTTTGAGGGCACATGAGGGGAATCTAAGTGACCGCATAATTATTTTGATGAAGAATGTTCAAAACCATGGCAAGTACTTTCAGACATTGTTGAAAAGGTTCACAAAACTGAACATTATCTGCTCAGTTCTAGATGGCATCCTTCAATTTCAAGATGATCTACAGTACTAACATTTCAATCTCGGAGACATTTGCAGTTGGAACACAGGACCCAGCAGTTACAGGAAGAGTGAGGCAGCTATCTTGAATAGCCAGTTTTGGGTGTCATGAAACGGTACCAAATTGCTCTACATTTTAATGCACAGCTCTCCCGATATAAACATCTGGTTGGCCACTATGTTGGCCACAGGATGCTGGACTTGATGGGCCATTGGCCTGACCTATCAGGATCTTCTTATGTTATTTATTTATTTATGTTTTACCTTGACTAGGGATTAGGTAGGCAGCTGTTGCTGTGTCATAGGTAACAATGTGTCTTTGGCCAGTCCTGAGTTGTTGTTGTTGTTGTTTAGTCGTTTAGTCATGTCCGACTCTTCGTGACCCCATGGATCAGAGCAGGCCTTCATGGATCACTGCCTTGAATAACTCAGAGAAGCTATGAGCTATGCCGTGCAGGGCCACCCAAGATGGACAGGTCATAGCTGAGAGTTTCGACTGAATGTGATCCACCTCGAGAAGGAACTGGCAAACCACTCCAGTATTTTGCCAAGAAAACTCCATGGACAGAGACAACAGACATATAAAAGTCCTGAGTAGAATGTACCAAAACCAGTCCACCTCCTACAGTACCTAGTTTTTCCCTTGAGTACTGAACAAAATTTATTTGTCCCTCAGAAACAAGAATGAATGAGAAAATCAAGTGGCATTTGTTATTCCATGTGCATCAAGGACTCTATTAATAACTATTATAGACATTATTCACAATGGTGCATACATCAAAATAATAATCCCTTAATTCATTTAACCTTGTTATTGTTCATATAATAAGGTTAAGGTAACTAAGACTTCCTATTTTATTGAGTTATTTTGATAGCAAAGAACTTTTTTGAGAAGGGATGGATTAGAGCTAAAAATAACTCCATAAATAGATGGGATGGCAGGTTAGAAATCTAATAAAATAAATAAATGCTTTCTAATTTATTCAATTGTTACAAGGATTGAGTATAGTCTGTTGTAAGAATTCTTTTGCCATTGAACGACTATTTTCTAATGAGGTTTGGTGTAGGTGTGACTATGTCCCCCCAGCAGGGGTGGGGAACGGAATTTTCAGGGTGTCGGAACTGATGATCCTGTGAAGGCCTTAGACTCACTGAGGAATGAGGAGATTTGATGGACGATTAATATGACCATTCCTGAGTCTTCCTTCTGGTAGCATTGAGCATGTGCTGCTCTTCTGGGAAGTTGTGTACAATGAAGCAGTTCAGAGAATGGCTGGAGTACAAATAGTGTGAATCTTGCCCCAAAGACAAGCTGAACACATATTTGAGCATCCCATTGCACCCATTGCAGCCTAGTGGCTGTTTAGTTTTCCACTTCCATTGCATCTTCAAGTAGCCATCCAGCAGAGTTGTTCTAACTGGTACATGGATGTTCCTTGTGCTTTGACAAGTTTACTAGTAAACTTGTAAAGTCACCCATATACATGCATACTGGATGTCCTAATGAGGTATCCAATGTGCTGTCTGATCTGGTATTGTGTGACCACTTTTAGCTGTTCAGGTCAGAGGATGTGGACAAGGGCCTTTAGGCTCTCCATCTGAATATATCCCCCCCCCCCCGGCCTTGATTGCTGTGACTAATTCAAGGGAGCCAGGGAGCTGGACTAGGCGGGTTGAGGGTATGGTTAATGCATCTTTTCTTGTTGTTTAGTCGATTAGTCATGTCTGACTCTTCATGACTCCATGGACCAGAGCACGCCAGGAGGCACTCCTGTCTTCCACTGCCTCCCGCAGTTTGGTCAAACTCATGTTGGTCGCTTCTATACATTGTCCAACCATCTCATCCTCTGTCGTCCCCTTCTACTTGTGCTCTCAATCTTACCCAACATCATAGTGTTTCCCCCCCCCCAGAGAATCTTCTTTTCTCATGAGGTGGCCAAAGTATTTGAGCCTCAGCTTCAGAATCTGTCCTTCCAGTGAGCACTCAGGGTTGATTTCCTTCAGAATGGAAAGGTTTGATCTTTTTGCACTCCATGGGCCCCCTCCAGCACCACAATTCAAAAGCATCAATTCTCCAGCGATCAGCCTTAAAAGATACAGTGGTGAATCCACTGCCCACCCCCTCTATCACATCTTTGCATGCCGTCTTACTGCTGTCACATATTGGCTGGGAGCAGGGCAGTCTCGAGCAGGTTGCGTGCCCTGGCACTGAGGGGCGGAGATCACTCTGGCGCCCCCGCCTTTGCAGGGTGCAGCATGGCTTCCGCGCGGCTTTGCCGCGCAGTGCCCTACCTACTGGCCTGGCGCCCTAACACCCCGTGCCACCAGGACTCTACCTAGAGCCGGCCCTGGCTGGGAGTATAGGAAACTGTCTTAAGGAAGGCCACTGATTCATCCAACTCAGTATTGTCAAGTGACAGTGGCTCTCTGTGGTTTCAGATAGGGGAAATTCACAGCCCTACCTGGATAGGGCTGGGATTGTACCTATTATCTTCTGTGTGCAAAGTTGATGCTCTGCCTCTGAGCTGCAGTCCTTCCCTTTGTAGGGAAGAGAAGGCCTGAAGGGAAGCACTTGCTCTACCAGTGTAGGCTGCACTGTTCTAAATGGCACAGGGAGTCTACACACATATGAAAGGTCTCGTCCTTCCAATACATATGGTGTCTTGGTTAGAGTGTTTTACTGGACCCAGGCAGACCAGGGTTCAAATCCCCACTCACTCATGAAGCTCACTGGGTTACCTTAGGCCAGTCACTGTCTCTCAGTCTCCCAGCCTGACAGGGTTGTTGTGTGACTGAAATGGGATATAATGATAAGCATGTGTACCACCTTGGAGGAGAGGTGGGATATAAATAAATGAAATAATTAAAGGTGTTATTGAGCAGTTCTTAAATCTCTGCAGAACAAGAATCAGATTGCTGTAAGTATAGGAAAACACTTTAAAGATTTCACATTGAACCACACTGACATCATAAGCCTTTTCCTACACAAAGGGGCAACAAGAACTCCTGGATTATATTACTTTAGTCTACTGGTGAGACCCCAACGAGGCTGTCCAACGAGGCCTTACAAATAGCGGAGGAGAGGAGGCAAGCAAAATGCAAGGGAGATAGGGAAAGATACAGGAAACTGAATGCAGATTTCCAAAAAATAGCAAGGAGAGACAAGAGGGTCTTCTTAAATGAGCAATGCAAAGAAATAGAGGAAAACAATAGAATGGGGAAAACCAGAGATCTGTTCAAGAAAATTGGAGATATGAAAGGAACATTTCGTACAAAGATTACCATAATAAAGGACAAAAGTGGTAAGGACCTAACAGAAGCAGAAGACATCAAGAAGAGGTGGCAAGAATACACAGATGAATTATACCAGAAAGATATGGAGGTCTCGTACACCCCAGGTAGTTGACCTTGAGCCAGACATCTTGGAGAGTGAAGTCAAATGGGCCTTAGAAAGCGTTGCTAATAACAAGGCCAGTGGAAGTGATGATATTCCATCTGAACTATTTAAAATTTTAAAAGATGCTGCTGTTAAGGTGCTACACCCAATATGCCAGCAAGTTTGGAAAACTCAGCAATGGCCAGAGGATTGGAGAAGATCAGTCTACATCCCAATTCCAAAGAAGGGCAGTGCCAAAGAATGCTCCAACTACCGCACAATTGCGCTCATTTCACACGCTAGCAAGGTTATGCTTAAAATTCTACAAGGCAGGCTTAGGCAGTATGTGGACCGAGAACTCCCAGAAGTGCAAGCTGGATTTCGAAGGGGCAGAGGAACCAGAGACCAAATAGCAAACATGCGCTGGATTATGGAGAAAGCTAGAGAGTTCCAGAGTTCTACTTCTGCTTCATTGACTATGCAAAAGCCTTTGACTGTGTCGACCACAGCAAACTATGGCAAGTTCTTAAAGAAATGGGAGTGCCTGATCACCTCATCTGTCTCCTGAGAAATCTCTATGTGGGACAAGAAGCTACAGTTAGAACTGGATATGGAACAACTGATTGGTTCAAAATTGGGAAAGGAGTACGACAAGGTTGTATATTGTCTCCCTGCTTATTTAACTTATATGCAGAATTCATCATGCGAAAGGCTGGACTAGATGAATCCCAAACCGGAATTAAGATTGCCGGAAGAAATATCAACAACCTCAGATATGCAGATGACACAACCTTGATGGCAGAAAGTGAGGAGGAATTAAAGAACCTTTTAATGAGGGTGAAAGAGGAGAGCGCAAAATATGGTCTGAAGCTCAACATCAAAAAAACCAAGATCATGACCACTGGTCCCATCACCTCCTGGCAAATAGAAGGGGAAGAAATGGAGGCAGTGAGAGATTTTACTTTCTTGGGCTCCTTGATCACTGCAGATGGTGACAGCAGTCACGAAATTAAAAGACGCCTGCTTCTTGGGAGAAAAGCAATGACAAACCTAGACAGCATCTTAAAAAGCAGAGACATCACCTTGCCTACAAAGGTCCGTATAGTTAAAGCTATGGTTTCCCCAGTAGTGATGTATGGAAGTGAGAGCTGGACCATAAAGAAGGCTGATCGCCGAAGAATTGATGCTTTTGAATTATGGTGCTGGAGGAGACTCTTGAGAGTCCCATGGACTGCTAGAAGATCAAACCTATCCATTCTTAAGGAAATCAGCCCTGAGTGCTCACTGGAAGGACAGATCGTGAAGCTGAGGCTCCAATACTTTGGCCACCTCATGAGAAGAGAAGAATCATTGGAAAAGACCCTGATGTTGGGAAAGATTGAGGGCACTAGGAGAAGGGGACGACAGAGGACGAGATGGTTGGACAGTGTTCTCGAAGCTACCAACATGAGTTTGACCAAACTGCAGGAGGCAGTGGAAGACAGGAGTGCCTGACGTGCTATGGTCCATGGGGTCACGAAGAGTCGGACATGACTAAACAACAACAACAACACTGGTGAGATTGTTATACGACTGACGCTCCCTCGTATGAAAAACCTCTTTCCTCCTGGCATGCTAGGTATTTGGGGGGGGGGGTTAAGCCCCAAAATTTCCTACTCATGGGGAAATGTTCAAATGTGTGACCAGCTTCCAACCACCTGCACCTGCAGTGTGATGTGATACGTATAACCCAGGAACAGTTTCACCCTCTCAGCCTCTGTGTGTGGGAGCTAGGCTCTTGATAGGTGTGTGAAATCTTTTTGCTGAAAACCTGCAAGGTCTGTCAATCCCAGACCCTTCCATTACAAAGACAGCAGATGCACTTAAAGTTATGAAGCCCAGAGTAAGCAAATCTAAAATGTTTAATCTATTATTAATCAGACAGTTGCTGAAATGATAGGGCTCTGGGGGACTTGAGAAAGACATCAATATTTATGGGCTCGTTAGCAAATGTTTCTCTCTCGTTTTTCTATTTATCTTTAAAGAGGCAGCAGGAGTATGAGGGATGTTTATGTTTTATGTCATTACATAAGGAGGCAATGTCATGTTTGGGGACAGGAAGATTCAGTACAAGGTTCTGAATATTAATCACAGAAATCAAGTGCTGGAGCTGGTATCAAGTCTTCATAGTCTTGTAACCAAGTACTTGAGCATTTCTAAAGGCATCAGGATATAGCCAAATCAGAAAGTTGAAAGGCGGACTTTGAAAAACAATTCAGTATCCACAAGTGTGCATAGAACTAAAGATCAGGTGATCTCTGGCTTACAAGTAGAATCACAGAGTTGTAGAGTTGGAAGAGACCATGAGGGTCATCTAGTCCAACCCCCAGCAATGCAGGAATCTTTTGCCCAGCATGGGGCTGGAACCCTGAGTTTAAGAGTATCATGATCTACTGACTGAGCTATCTCAGGATTACATAGCAGAAAGGAGTCCAAGCAACCCCTTAAGACTGGATATCCTCTAGAGATGCCTGCCCTATTGTTGGTGAATGCTGGCTCCATAAACTAGGTTGGGTGGGGTGATGGTGGTTTAGACCCACTTTGAGCATCTGAATGAAATCACCAGATTGCGCTACAATATTTTTATCCCACTTGATTGCTCTATAATATATTTATCCTGCTTTTCATCAGACCAGATTTCAGAATGCTATACAGCATAAAACAGCTATAAAGAAACACAAAGAAAGCGGCAGATAAAATTTAATGCACATTGAAACTTGCTTTGTTAAAATGTTACAATTAACATTTTATATTATAATACTATTAACATGCTTCAGTAATGTAAGTGTTGGAGCCACTTCAAAGTGATTGATGGCTTTAAAGGTAAGATCCAGGCACTCAAATTGAACCAGGTAGTGAACAGGCAACCAATGAAACCCTTTTAATATGGATGAACAAGGCTGCACCTGCCAAAATTCTGAGATGAATTCTTTACTAAATGAAGCTTCTAAGCTACTTTAAAGCCACTTATTAGTGTTCTGCCAAAATTTTCTCCTGCGTTTTTCAACCATTCTCAATCAATTAATGAGAAAATTTATCAAAGGGGAGAGAAAATTATGTAATGTTATCATAGTTTGGGTGCCAGATCTTGATACGCTTAGCTTACTTTCTAGGTGGCCAAGAAGTGTTTGTGTCTTTTCTTTCATTCCTCAAATCATCTCTTCAGTGTATGTGTTCTGCAGCCTACCTGGGTGTCTGTGCTTCCTGAAAGCCCCATGATGCTCTTGGTTGGACTTTTCTGTAAGTACAGTAGGTAGGGATGCCACCTATTGGCCTCTGTTCATTTTTTTCAGCCAAGTCTTACTTTTAAAGAAATCAGTGAAGATTAGGGATGAAAAATGCATCCCTTAAAACCACTGACTGCATTGGTCTCAGATGCTCAGTAGCCACCTCCCAAGCTTAATACACATCAATGAAAACCTAGGGAAAGAGGTGGTTCTTCCTATGGGTCTTTCTGAGATCAGGAACTGCAGGCAGCTTGGGAGGCTGCAGAGCCCTGGATAAATATTTAATGGAAGGAAAAGCACACATGTCTATGGACACCTCACAATAATAGAGCGCACTCAGTCCACACCTACCTGTATAACAAAAATCAAAAGAAAGCCTGAAGCATGCTGTGAAAGAGGAAGAAAAACAGAGGCCTCTTTTGCTTGTGAAGGAAACTTCTGAGATATTAGAGGATGGATTTTGCGACAGCACTACAGAGACACTTTGCTGTAATCTAGTCAGAAGTTTAATACAGCATAGGTCACCATGACCACACTTTCTGGAGCTATCGACCATAGTTGGTAAAGGCAGTCCATTGAGTGATTGCCTGGATCTCTGGTGACAGTGATGGCTAACTTGTGGCCACCCATATGTCACTGAACTACAACTATTAGCTCCAGGCAACATGGTCATTGGTCAGTGATGATGGGAGTTGCAGTCCAACAGCAACTTTGAGGCCCACAGGTTACCTACCCAAGCTGTTAACCTGCTCAGGGGGAGTTCGGCCTTGTCCAGAATTGATAGAACACCCTCTCCCTGATCATAAGAACCTGAACACCCCCATTGTGTCAGGATTATTGCCCACACTAATCATATAAGAGAAATACATAGTTTTGTGTGGCAGGACCAGGTATGCAGCACAAAGTGGTACCCAGTGATGAAAAAGAGTTCAGTTGTCCCCACTCTGCCAATTCTCATGCAAATCTCAGAAACATATTATTATTATTATTATTATTATTATTATTATTATTATTATTATTATTATTATTTTAAAAAAGCCAAAATAGGCATGGTCTTTCTTTCCAAAGACACGTTCTGCTTGAAAAGAAACATTACTGTGGGAAAGTATGTAGACCAATAAAACATTTCTAACTCTCTCATCTCCCTGAAGATTTCAAATTGTTTCCCTGAGTTTGTAAAGTATTTCTGGAAAGCTGAGCATGGCACCAAGCAGAGACCTATTGTTTACAGATTTCATTAGCTTGCTACTACTGTGGCTGCTCACACAGTGTCTGGGCTGCAGGACATCAAGAATGCATTCGGCTCTGTTTAGCTTACAAAGTGGTTTCTGACCCCTGGGCATAGAAGTCTATTGTTTGCCAGTTGAGTCATTTGCTGATGTTGCATCCCTTGAGGCCTTCTGCTGATATTGTTTTATGCTGTCTAATGTTCCTTGTTCTCTTAGTCATCTATTCCAGTTTCTTCACCTATGCTAATATTGTATATAATGGCTTCACGCCCACGTCTGCACAATGTGATTTGCCTCAGAACCTATATAGAGAACTGTTTTCCCAAACTCCACAGCTGGAAGGTAGCAACACAATATCTTCATAGCGAGTTGCAGCTAAGTATATGGAAGCGCAGAGGCGTAGCAAGGCCAGGCAGTACCCGGTGTGAATTTTTTTTGTCACCCTCCTCCCATTGATGGCTTGGGGTAGGCTTGGGAGTCATGGGCGGGCAGCACGCCGAATGTAATCCCCGAGTGCGCTGCCCGCCCGCGACTCCTAAGCCTCCCCCGAACTGTCAAAATGAAGGCAAAGTGGCACAGCTCCCCCCTTCCCCCCGACGGCTCGGAGTAGGCTAGGGAGTTGCGGCCACCGAATGTCACCCCCCCTCAGCGATGACACCCGGGGCAGTCCGCACCCCCACACCCCCTTTCTTACACCTCTGTGGAAGCAGGCATGCTCATAAACACTGGTCTTGTAATAGTCTGCTTATGTTGTCTCTGCCCCTTTGAAAAAGCAAAAAGGACTATATGTGAGGCCAGTCCTAGACCAAATGACACCTGCTCCATTTGTCGAAAACCTTGCTTTTTATTGTATTTTGATGCATGATTGATCCCTGTTGTTTAAGAGGAGACATTTGCAAATGGGAATCTGCAAATCTGTACTTAATCATGCTATGTGAACAGTTTGTACTGTTTGTTTCAGCTGCTGAGTGGGTCCTTGAGTACATGGTCCATGACAGGCTCCTCCCGAGCTCTGCGCTCCCTGAGTCTGGCACCCTAGGCAGTCGCCTTTGTCACATGCCCGTAAATCCAGTCCTCGGTATGTCAGAACTGATCTTTGGGAAGAGAGACTGGTATGCGTATTCTAAACCAAGAGTGTGGTTGTTTGTCGCTGTGGAGGGAAAGCCGGCCGTATCTGAAAGCAGAGGGGAAGCATTACTGTGACACATTTAGGGCTGCTGCATGAAACACACTGAGATGGCTGGCACAGTAAATGGGGATCTTTTGTATGTGCATGTCATGCAGCAAGAGGCATTACAATGCCTGTCGCTGAGTGGGAAGGATTATTGCACCTGTGACAGTCTGAGAAGGATTACCATGCCTATGATATGGGGAGAGGGATTACAGCACCTTTGATATAGCAGCGCGGTTTACTCCGCATATGGAAAGGCAGAGATATGCAGAGTGAGGGAAGTTCTTTATGTGAAGGACAGTAAGAGCTTTTTAGCAGCTTTCCCACTTCTTTACATATGAGAATTTCCGGGAGTTGCAAGTTGACTGGGAAAAAATTACTTTTTATTTTTGACATTCCCCTCAGGTATCTATCCTCTTCCTTTAGTATTAAATATATTCATCTTCTTATTTATACTTCTTTTCTCAGTACTCAAATGTGTGGTAAAACATAGCTGTGGATCATTATGTGCAGGCATTACATCAGAGAGGAATGAGGGTTATTCCAGGGCATTTCCCCCCCTTCATTCACTCTCCCTTACCTCCCCAAGACATAAATGGTTGTCATAGAAATCAGGGAGGAGTTCTTGAGAGGAATTTCTTAAATTCCTCCTCAACAGTTGCCTCTTACCTCCTGTGGAGTAATTCCTGCAGTAGTCTGAAGCAATCGGCAAAGCAATCTCGTCTGGCTTCACATATAGCAACACATATTTTCATGTTCTGAAGAAGAGAGGTGTGATTGCAGGAGATGGAGGTGAGCATTCCAAAGGAAAAGACAGTGCTGTTGTCCATGGCAAACAAAACAGAGTATGGGCTGCATACTTACTTAATGTCTTTAGTAAAAACTAAAATAAAAATCTGGCAAATACCAGGAGTATGCTCCTGGGAAGGGAGGAATGGAAGCAGAATGGATTCATGGAATTGTATATGGAAAAGCAAATCTCTCTGTGATCTTGTGGCAGATCTGCCCTTGGCTGCCCCTTAGCTGCCCAGTAATTCTACTTCATAAAAAAGCTTAATTCAACCAGTTTTCCTTTTTTAAAAAACAAGCCTTTCTCCTTGATTTCCCACCATATCGTGAATTCTCTGGTCTCTCCCTGTGAGTCACTAAAGAAGGAACGTTCTCTTCTGACCTTTTTCCTTCTGCTAACCTTAAATTGCTGGCTGCTCTATGTATTGATGAGTAGAAGCAGTATTTTTTACAGCTCACCCATTTCTCTCATCTTCTCTGACTTCTCATATCAGTGACTCCCCTTTTTAAGGAGGGAAACCAGAAACCCTTGTTAAAACATGCTTTATTATTTTGCCATCTCTGGAACTCCCAGGGACCTAAGTCCCCTTCATGTGCTATGGTAGATATACATATTAAGGAGGCCCACACATGGAAAGGTCTAGCAGCAGCTTCCAATATTGCACTGTTTCCTTGGTCCCATCCACAATTAGGTGTGGGACTATGGACATCTGAAGAGGGGAAGTCTATGTTCATTAACTTCAGGTAGACTTCCATAAGACCTAGAATACTGTACAACTGGTGTTTCAGCTCCCATGGAAATCTACATCTCTATGTGAACACTAGGGGCAGAACCAGGGCAGATGCACAATGTTAGAGTGGGGCCAGCAATATGGGCCCAATGGCTTTTTCCATACATCAAACATCTAAAAGCAACTGACTTGTAGAAAAGGTGCTAAATCCCAGACTATTCTAGAAGTAGGCCTGTACAAGCAAACCTGCTTGACTGATCATGCTCAGACAGAGCTAAAAGGAAAAAGAGGACAGTACCATTTCATGACACTAACCGTTTCAAAGCAGTAACATTGGGAGTGAATAACTAGACCCTGTTTACAGAAATGATAGGAGGCTTGGAGACCACCTTTATGCCAATAAAGAGGGATTTTTTCTTCTGTGGAATAATATTTGTGAGAAATATATTGTCATAATTGGGGGGGGGGTCCTTTTTAGGATCTTAGAAAGAACGGCCTTGTCCTAACATTTGTGGCCACTCAGAGTGTCACCAATTTCAGAGAGGGGAAAGCTTCTCAGTAGACCTCTTGAAACTGGTGTAAAGTCCAATAATACAGTTTAGGAAAATGTTACTTAAGAATAATTTTGAATAGTTTTGGCCCATAGTGAATACATTTCTTCTATGCAGTGGGCATTTTGCCTCTATTTCATGAACACAGTCCTGAATATATCATCTGTGTGGTGCCAAGCATACTTCCAGGGCTTGGCAAGTGTCTCCAACAATGTTGTCAGAGTTGACATGCTGTGAAACGGATATGAGAACTTGCCTCAGGGCCATTGTGAGGTCCCATATACCACTGGAACAGATGCTGCTGCAGTTGACTGAAAAATCTCACCCGCCCTGCCACACACACACAGTCCCTTCTATTATACATAGATGCAAATTGATGTTTAAGCAGCTGCAACATGCAGGCTATTTTTTGACCACGTAGCAAAATTTCTTAGCTCATTTGCACAGCTCACTTATACCCCATAAACGGCCACACAAATGCTGTCTCAGTAAGTAGAAGACATTTGTTCAAACATTTAGAAGCCTGCTGGGAATCCTTGGTTCAGTTTCTTTGCCTCTAGATGTAGGCTCTCACAATCACCACTGCACATTTAGATCAACATTCTTATATTATTTGAAGGCACAAAGGCCTAGCCAACCTTTTCATCCCATGTTGCAACCCCAACAAAAACTGCCCCCAAACAGCTATTTAGTACATGGGGGATGTGGTTCGGTTCATGCTAGTAAGAGCTTCCCTCCCCTGTCAAATAGAGTTTTGGGGTGGATTTTCATCAGGACCCCCAAATGCAGGCACCATGTTGCTGCCACTCAGATGCATCGCAAAAGCCACTTATCGTCTGTCCCCTCGCCGGCAGAAGCTGCCAATCACCCGCCCGAATGCCACAGCGACAGCAAATCAACACCAGCCCTTGCCGCAGTCACCAATAACATACCCAACAGCCGCTGACAATCTCTGGCTCGCAGCAGCAACCAACCCAACGTTCCCCCCCCCAATGCATTATCGGTGTATAAGACGAGTCCCAATTTTTAACATACTTTTAAATTAAAAAAACCTTGTCTTATCAGCCATTTCTGGGGGAAAGGAAACTTTAAAAATGGAAGTTCTGCTGGCAGCCACTGCTTTGCCTCATCCAAAGCACCCCCTTAATAGCAGCATCTGAGGTGTTTTGGGTGGAGGTAATGGCAGTTACCAGGAGCAGCCACAGAAGTCTGCTTTGCCCCTGCTGAAAACAGGTAAGCTTCTCCACTTCTCCATGGTACAAATGAGGAACAAAGGGATTATCCATGAGAGTCCTCAGTGAAACTCTCCCACTTACCAGTCCTTTCCCAGCCATTCTGCATTTGTTTTGAAAAAAATTGCAATTGAACCAAATGGGCCCCTTTCAAGTCCCATGTTTCATTTATTCTACTGTAAATACACCAACAGAAAATGCTATTAATAGCAGTGGACCGGCCACAGGCCATTCATTTTAGGTCACACAGGTGTCCCATGCTTAGATCCATCTTTTCACAAGCAAATAGAATTTCAAGGCCTTGCCCATTTTTTATTGAGATTTTGATCTAAGTAAGGGCCCAAGTTCTTTGGCTCCCAGTACGTTTCCGAGCACAATTCAAAGTGTTGGTGCTGACCTTTAAAGCCCTAAATGGCCTCGGTCCAATATACCTGAAGGAGCGTCTCCACCTCAATCATTCTGCCCAGACACTGAGGTCCAGCACCGAGGGCCTTCTGGCAGTTCCCTCGTTGCAAGAAGCCAAGTTGCAGGGAACTAGGCAGAGGGCCTTCTCGGTGGTGGCGCCTGCCCTGTGGAACGCCCTCCCAACAGATGTCAAAAAGGAAAACAACTACCAGACTTTTAGAAGACATCTGAAGGCAGCCCTGTTCAGGGAGGCTTTTAATGTTTAATATATTATTGTGTTTTATTCTTCTCTTGGAAGCCGCCCAGAGTGGCTGGGGAGACCTGGCCAGATGGGCGGGGTATAAATAATAAATTATTATTATTGTTGTTGTTGTTGTTGTTGTTGTTGTTGTTGTTGTTGTTGTTGTTATTGTTATTTGGATAAGTGATTTATTTGTTTCTTACATTTTGTATCCTGATCTTTCTGAAGTGAGCTGACAACAACAACCCTGTTACCACTCTCTGCTCTAGCAACAGGCCAAGAACAAACTAAAACTAAAAATAATGATAAAAAGGCCCAGTTCTTGTTAAAGCAATAACTCAAAATGTGCTCAGAGACCTATTTGAAGACCTTACCTATGCAAGAGTGTAGGTAAAATGAATTGTCAGCATTTAGAAGATTGACAGATCAATCCTGTTCTCAAAGACTTTCAAGGACAGTCTCCATAAAGATTGCATTCCATTTGAATTAATTTTATTCAGAAAAATATCCCCTGGATGTAGGACAAATCATTTCCCCCAACTATTTTGAAGTTTTTAATTAAGTTTTTAATAATTGAAATGCATTAGATGTTGGGGTTTTTTCATGCATGCCCATATAAATCTGTGAGTGTTGGTTCAGTATTTCCCACCTAGCTTTCAATGGAATATCAGCCGGATTATTTGATCGTTCAGATATCAATTTTTTTTCAGAAGTGGAATTAGGCTAGTAATTAATGGCATTTCCATGGACACAACAGAACAGATCGAAGATGAGCCCATGAAACAAACATGTTGTTGTTGTTTAGTCGTTTAGTCGTGTCCGACTCTTCGTGACCCCATGGACCAGAGCACGCCAGGCACTCCTGTCTTCCACTGCCTCCCACAGTTTGGTCAAACTCATGTTCGTAGCTTCAAGAACACTGTCCAACCATCTTGTCCTCTGACGTCCCCTTCTCCTAGTGCCCTCAATCTTTCCCAACATCAGGGTCTTTTCCAGGGAGTCTTCTCTTCTCATGAGGTGGCCAAAGTATTGGAGCCTCAGCTTCAGGATCTGTCCTTCCAGTGAGCACTCATTGCTGATTTCCTTCAAAATGGAAACAAACATAGCAGCAAACAAAATAGTAGTTTGGTCCTTAGTGATATGCACTTAAAGGTAGGTGTGCTTTAAACTGCCTAGGAACATGTTGTTGTTGTTTAGTCGTTTAGTCGTGTCCGACTCTTCGTGACCCCACGGACCATAGCACGCCAGGCACTCCTGTCTTCCACTGCCTCCCGCAGTTTGGTCAAACTCATGTTCGTAGCTCCCTGTCCTTCCAGGGAGCACTCAGGGCTGATTTCCTTAAGAATGGATAGGTTTGATCTTCTTGCAGTCCATAGGAACATGTACTAGGGACTAAATAAGTCTTATCCAACTTATTGGGATTTTGTTTAAGCACCATGCTGCACGTCTATCGATCCCATAATCTCACAACTCTTCTGGAATATGTAGATTACATAGTACTTGAGATGTTAAGGCTGCAATCCTATCAGCCCCTGGAAGGACATCCCAGGACTATAGGTGATGTTGGATCTCTCTCTCCCTGATGTCCAAGCTTATTTTTTTGACAAGGGTCATGAGTGGGTAAAAACAGGCAGAGGAAGGGCATGCAGTGGGTGCGAGCCGCCCCGGGTGTCATCCCTGAGGGGGGTGTGACATTGCCATGCCACCCCTCTGGGATGCTCATCCCGTCCCTGTGGCTCTGGGTGCTAGAGCATGTGCGCCGCTCCGGGTGCTAGAGCAGCTAGCTCCACCTCTGCGTAGATGATGGTGACCTGAGAACAGTGGCTATCCATTTTATTTTATTCATTTGAAAAATTATAATCTCTTCCTTCATGAAATATAACAAGGCAGCTTACAACATATAACATGCAATAACACCACTCTATGAATACGCATTAAACATAATTGAAAACATCAGTAGATACTGGTTGGTTTGAAGACAAAATTGCATTGTGGTGCCCTGTCTGAACCCTGAGGTTTTCAGGAAGATGGCAGGAATGGTTCCTGCTGAAACTCAACAGGTAGGGAGTTCCATGGGCAGGTCAGAGTTCCACATGGGGAATCACCGGAAGTGCCCTATCAGGGGATCTCAGTGAGTATAAGTGATCAGGGATTCAGGTGCTCTGGGTCCAAGTTGTTTAGGGTTTTGTGAATTAAGATGAGAACCTTGAACCTGATAGCAAATTGGCAATCGCTACAGTTTTCTCAGCCATGGAATAACAAATCGGCAGTAATCTCCTATTGTGAGCAGTGGGTCCACTGCATTCTGCATTAGTTGCACCTTCCAGATGCATGTAAAGCATGTCACCCCTGGCTTCTGGATTCCCCACCCCACCCCCATAGGGTTGCCATGTGTCCTCTTTTCCCAGGACACACCCTCCTTTTCAGGGGTAACATTGGAGACAAATTGCATTTATTTGCTTTGAATGGCCGTCATAGCGTCCTCTTTTTTGCTCTTCAAAATACGGCAACCCTACCCATGAAGCACTCCTTTGGGTCTACAGACCCAATTCACAAATGCAATCTACGGCGAAAGCCTCTTTCTTCACGTCGAATCCTTTCCTGGATCAGGCCAAAAGTGTCTGGTAGCATTTTACGCTTGGCTTACTTAAGCCCTGAGAAAACCTTTACAATGCTGCATTCATATTTGCGCTACACTTCTTGCGATATGCAGTGATGGATCTGTAAATTATAGCAATGAATCATTTCCTGAAGCTCTCCTAGCATGTTAGATTTTGCCTGAGGAATCAATCCTGCCAAGATGAACACCCATGTGGAACAGTACTTTCTGAGACAGCTTCCACTGACTTTGTTGACAGAACAGGAATGTGAGAGAAGAAATCTGGGTTTCTAGTGATGGATTATAATACTGGGAGGAAAATAACAAATCCTTCGCCCAAAAGAATCATCTGTGGAAATATTTCTGTAGAAAAAAAAGTTGTTGGGAACACCAAGCAACAAATCTATATTTCCTACTTACTCACATCCATACATAGCTGTGTGAATGTGTGCTTTGGGGGGGGGGGGGAGTTTATTATTATTAATTTTCTGGGGAACCAGTGGGTGGCCCCTCTTGAAAAGGTTTAGCCCAGGAAAAAGGTCCCTTCCCTTCAGCCTGCTCCTGGGTTCTAACCCTGTGTTGTGAGGCTCCAGCAGTCATTTCCGGCACCCCCACTCAGCCTCTCTTGTTCATAGCTGCTTGTGTTCGCATTGTGTTTCATGTAATTTCAATGTGTCTGTGGGTAGTGTTTGGCCACCAGGTAACAGGTCCGGGAAAGGGTTCTTTCTGTAGCGTTCTCTCATAGCGACGCTGGAGGATATACTGTTATAACATCTAACTATTACAACTTTTTTTCTGGCACGAGAGAGGCTGCAGGGGCGAAATGACCTCGCTACATTTCAAGCCGCTAAAGTATACATGGCCTAGTACAATTTAGAAGCAGCCAAGCACACTGAAAGCAAGCCAGTGTGTGGTGGGTTAGACCCCCAATGTGATAAATCAGTCCTTCTAATGGCCGTTTGCAAGCAAAAGAGGAAAACTTGGCATGCCTGTGAGTCCCTGTTTGGCTTGATGCAACACAATTGTACCTGTTTTCATCTGTCAAGAACTGCAAGGCATGATTAATGCCACTGCTCAGGCTGGGTTTTGACAGTGTCTGAGTATGAAATATCGAGGGCTCCTAAGCTATTAAAAAAGAAGGGAAGAAGAAAAATCCACCACCTTCCTCTACACTACAAACGGCTGCCAACACCAAGGAATATTGATTATGCAAAACCTTCCCGGGGAAATGGAGAGAACACCCCTGTCTTAGAACATCAAAGCTTTCACGTTGCAACCTGTAACAAGTTCAGAAACAACCCATTTACAAAGCCTTCATCAAAAGGGAACCTTGCGCCGGAGATAGTCGCAGCCTTTTATGTCTCACAGAACTGCCACAAATGACTGTTAAGGGAAATCTTCAGCACTAAACTGTGTGTGCATGTGTAGGGAACCCAAGTTGTTAGTGACAATATCGTTCCTGCTCTTGCATTTTGTTCCTGCTCCCTACTTCCTCAGAGATCAATCAAGAAAATGGCTCCCAAATGGAGGGGGCTGAGGGGTGAAACATGTGTGGGCTGATGGCAAATTGGAAAGGGGTTGGAGTCTCCTACTCCCTTGAGCTTTTCCTTCCTTCATTTTGCTATGACCTCCCTCCATCCTTCCTTATACTCATTTTGTGGATTTTTGCTAGTCCCCTCTTAGAAAGGACTCAGTAGGAATTTCAGGGAGGGGTGGATTTCTTGATTGGACATTGGGATCCCACTCCATACTGCCGAGAATAAAGTTAATAGGAATTCTGGGGAGTGCCATGGCTTAGTTGCTGTTGGAGCATTAAGACTGGGCAGGTTGGGGACAGACGCTTTAGGAAAACTGAGACATTGTTGTATTATGAATACCCTTTAGGGATCTGCCAGTGTTGTCTGCATAGTGCCCTTCAGCCCTGACATGTGCAATTGGGGTAAATGCTGGACAACTGGGTCTGTGTGTGTGCATTTAGTTTATACTCAAGGTTCACATATAATAATAATAATTTATTATTACTGTAAGGGGGAGGGCTTATAGGGAACAGCCCCCCCAAAAAAAAATCAGGTCCAGTTCCTCTCAGAGCAGTAACTCCAGTAGCGGATCAGATTACAGGAGTTAGGAAGCAGAGAGGGAGGGACAAGGCTCTAGCAGCGTCAAAGAGCCTTAACACCGAGTAGAGAGGGAGGCAGCTGGGGAGGAAATGACGGGAGAGCAGTCAGAAGGACGGCCCTTCCCCCCTACGCCTGAATTGAGGCGCATGGCACCCCGTAGGACAAGAGGGAGGCGCTTTGGGGTTCCCAAGCTGTTATGTTGGGCGCGAAACAGAAAGAAGCCACTGCGAGGTTCTGACTCAGACTAAGCAGACATGTTTTCCAGACACTTTGCACTGTAAATAGAATGCACAATAAAAAAACACCTTAAAGACAAGCAGGTGTGGAGCGTCGTTACTCAAGAGTAGCTGCAAGAACCTCTGACAATTACATAGCAAGGAGGGAGTTGTTTCCTCCCCATTCTTTGTTGGGGAGCCACAGCCTGCTACACTATCACATGCTCAGGGGTCTGAAGGGATGTGTCCCTACTGTAGTTAGATAAAAATCCTAACCTACCATACTTTTGGGCTTCAGTTATTTTGGTTTGCAGTTCCTTCAATGTGTCATTTTAATAAATAAGGCCATTGGGTGGGATTCAACTAAATTGTTGCATGCATGGGAGGACTATTTGTGTAACACGGCTTTCCCCCCTCTTTCCCCCACCCCCTAAATCTGCTCTGGAGAGTCAGGGGAAACCTGTGAACAGGGTTTTTTTTGGGGGGGGGGGTCACACAGGAAGGGAAATCTCATTGCACGAGCGGACCTTGCTCTGTGTACGCAAGCCCTACTTAGTGCTATGTTGAATTTCAACCTTCATATCAATGTTTGGTTTCATGAGACTTCTTTGTGGGTGTGGGGGCAAATTATATTCATTCCCAGGAAGTCCTGCTGTTATATAATGGATGTGACCTCTGATGCTCTTTTTACTTAATTGGAGAGCTGTCTCATGCAGTAATAGGTTACAGCAATATAACAAACGCTAGAAATGTGTGGGCTATTGTCCATTCTTTAAACAAAAAATGGTGCTTGTAACTTTAAAGAAGTTTTCTTTAATATTTAGGAGTGACATCCCAGGCTGATTGGTTACAGCTGGGGATGAAAATAAAACAGGAAGTTGCAGGTCGCACTTGCCAGCATGAGGAAAGAGTACCCACAGGCTGTGAGTTTATACCATGGTGGAAAGATGCATGTAAATAGCTTTTACAGCCAGTGTGGTGTAGTGGTTAAGAGCGGTAGACTCTAATCTGGGGAACCAGGTTCGTGTCTCCGCTCCTCCACATGCAGCTGCTGGGTGACCTTGGGCTAGTCACACTTCTCTGAAGTCTCTCAGCCCCACTCACCTCACAGAGTGTTTGTTGTGGGGGAGGAAGGGAAAGGAGAATGTTAGCCGCTTTGAGACTCCTTTGGGTAGTGATAAAGTGGGATATCAAATCCAAACTACTACTACTACTACTACTACTACTACTCTTCTTCTTCTTCTTCTTCTTCTTCTTCTTCTTCTTCTTCTTCTTCTTCTTCTTCTTCTTCTTCTTCTTCTTCTTCTTCTTCTTCTTCTTCTTCTTCTTCTTCTTCTTCTTCTTCTTCTTCTTCTTCTTCTTCTTCTTCTTCTTCTTCTTCTTCTTCTTCTTCTTCTTCTTCTTCTTCTTCTTCTTCTTTGTATATAGTTGCAACTAAAATGCTTGTGGACCAGCCAAGAAATAAAGTAACTCTTGACTGAGTATTTTGCCCAAGGTTGAGCAGTTCCTGCTTCCATCACAGGCTCCATAACATAAAGCTGTGACACTAATGATACAATGGTACTTTACCAATCATAACATGTATTTTCAACCTGGGTGTCCCTTAAAGTAGCCAGTTGTTCACATGGATATGATCTGTCAAAACATACAGCATTGGTCCTTTCCACATGATTGATATCCCGAGATACTAAATGCTTGAGAAGGAATGGAATTGTGCCTGTTGTTTCCGGTGGTTGTGGTTGTTCTGCCCCCAACTTGATAGGGAGACAGACACTAGCAGCCAATATGCCAACACTCAGCTTCCCCGCCCTAAACTATTGCACTGCTTTGTATTAACCAGCTGGTTGGAGCCCAGCCTTCCACTTGTTTGGGAAAGTGATAATTAACTCATAGAAAACTAATAAGGGAGATGGGTGAATCGCTCTATTTATGGTCATTTTTGCAGGTGTTCAATAATATCCCATTCAGTTGGTGAATTGATCTGTTGTTGTTTCAAATCACACTAAAAATTTGCAGTCAGTTGTATTTTTAAATATGCATTTTAAAACATATTGGGAGCTATCCAGTGTGAGTCATATTCAGAGCAGACCCACTGAATCAATGTCCTTAAAAGTTCTTTAATTTTAATGAGTCTGTACTTAGTGGATATCACCCATTTCCTGTAAAAAAAAAAAACCTTTCTAAATACGTTTTCTCTCAAAAATACACATTTTAAAATGTATTTTGATATTCTATTTTATTTTAAGCCAGGGACAGCATTCAGGAAGTGTGAAAGCCAGGAGATAACTAAATTTGAATCAGTGGCGGAGCTTCATGCCACCGGGGGCGGAGAGCAGGCGTACTGCCCCCAGGGACGTGGCACATGTTTTGGGGGTGTGGTGCGCCGTGCACAGGACCAGGGTGTGCGTTTGGGGACAGGGGCGCGTTTTGGGGGCAGGGCGCACGGCACACTGGGGCAGAGCCGCCGGGGCGCGCATTTTGGGGGTGGGCGGGCAGCCATGATGGCGCCCCTGGGATCGTGCTGCCCGCGGCGCTGCGCCCCCACCGCCCCTATCTTCCTATGCTACTGATTTGAATATGAGTGTTAGTCCAGGAAAGTGGGTTCCCCTTCCTGTTGGGTGGGGTCGTTTAGATGACTAGGGCTGCAATTGTTGGATGTGAGTTGTTGGGAAGATTTGTATGTTGCAATATTGGGGACAGCCCAATGGCTTTATATTCCTTGCTCGCAGCATGGGCTTTCTCTTTCCCCTTTGCTGCGAGCTTTGGATCACCCACCCACCCTCCCTTTAATTAGGCTGTTGCGTTTGATCTTGCTATGCCTGTCATGGGGTTGTCTGCTTTTGGGGCAGGGGCCTGGTAGGAATCTTGCCATTTGGCTGATTGGCTGGTGCCACTTGGTTTTCGCCTACTGCGTAGCAATTCGTCACACCTTGTAAGGTTGCGGTTAGGCATTAGGTTAATAAATTGGTTGGTGGAGGGATCAAGATTGGTTGTGCCAGTCCCTCCAATGCTGTTGGTTGGTGGAGAGGCCAGGATTGGCTGTGCCGGCCCCTCCAATGCTGTTGCTGCACGGGTGAATTCCATTAAAGGAATCCAGGGGCTCGACATGCTTTCGTCCGTACCCCCGACAAGGGCCTAGGGAGCATTTGGCGAAGAGGCGAAGGGCCAGCCTTCCGGCTCCATTCTCTCCCCCCAAAACGCTTTCCCCACACTGACTTCAGGAAGTGGGGAAGTCAGTTGGGGAAGTCAGTTAGTTCTGTCTGAGACAGATCTATGTAATGGAACCAATGCCTAAGCAACCACTTACATTTTGTATTTAAATAAAGTTGTGGCCAAAATTATGCCAAAAACCTTAAACTTAATTTCTGTGTGAAGTGTGATTTATTGGGGGGTGTACTGGGGACCTCTACACACAAGCCAATTTGTCCTGGAATTTACCAAATTGAATTCCTCAAGCACCAGTATTTAAAAAATTGATAGCCTTTACCTATCGCATGTGACTATTCCTAAAGGTTTCAACACAGTGATCCCATGGAGCACACTATGCTTTCATTGTTTTATTATGTGTCATTAGACCTTATTCTTTTTATTGTATATTAGGTTTTGCCCTAATGTTTTGAAGTGACGCTCATCTTAGCTCTGCTCACATCCGTTTTTTCCCCACAAGAAAGCAAAGACATTTGAGGACATCTCGGAGTTCTCCTTTGCTTTAATTTCTAGGCTGACAGGAAGACATTTCCTGTCTGCAGCAGAAAGGAGCATTTTGGGAAGGGATGGAGTGGGCCATACCCTGATGAAATTCCCATGAACAGCTTGAGCGTAGGAGGAGTCTTTCAAGAGGAATCCATATGCTGCTTCCGTCTTTGCTTCAATTAGTCTCCACATGAGTACATTACAAGAATTGAAGGCAAGTAACTGAAGCATTACAGATAGAGATGGGGGTCATCATTTGAGAGAGGATGGTTGGAAATGTGAAAAAACCCTCCCACCCAAATAGGGTGACTCCAGTTTGAAGGAGTCATGGGCTTTCTAACCCTCAAGTTTGAACCCCATTATTCATTCAGGGGCTTTGATACAGTTATTGTCACTGCACTTCAGAAAAGATATTGCAGCAATGTTGAAGGTGGAATTTGGCAAGTTCATGGTGACTAAGATTTATCAATGGCCCCTGTATTCATTCATTCATTCATTTTCTTTATATGCCAGTTTTCCACACACACACAAAACGTGCTCAAGGTGGCTTACAACGAAGAAAACATGGATGCTTTTCAAACAAACGCTGCATAAACAAATTCATAGTAACAATTTTGTAAGATAGCTGTGAGGGACAGGGGATATCGCGAAGTCCCTCCCCTCCTGAGTTCAAGCCAATCCCCGAGCACAGGGGAAAGCAGAGAGAGTTCCGATTCCAGTGGGGGAGCAGGAAGTCGTGTCCGAGGCTCAGGCAAGGTAGAGGAGCCAGGGTCCCAGGTGGGACAGGAAGGGGCGAATAAGGGGGGGAGACCCATCCCCCCAACTCCGGAATTACGCAGAAAGAGGAGGGGAAAGAGGATGGGTCTGCCAAAGCTTTTGTGTTGGAGAAAGACGCGCCAAAAGCCATTCGGAGGTTCTGAAACCGACTGACCACATCACTCCGTGTAAATAGCAATGACTTCAGCACTGTAAATACGCAGCACCAATAAAAGAATAAAATGCAGAGCTGCGTAGCATCGTTACTCTGAAGTAGCCCACTCCGGCCACTGTGACAGCAACCTCCGAATGCTTTTTGGGCTACTTTGGAGTTGCCGGGATGAGCGTGTCAGAGGCGGAGAGATGGCGGCAGATCGCGGAGCAAGCCCAGCAAGAACTGCAGCAGCTGTCGCTGCAGGCGCAGGGGGAATTGAAGGCAGCGAAAGAAGAGACTAAGAAGGTCCAGGACGACCGGCTACAACTTGCGGAACAGGTGAGAGCGCTACAGGAAAGAGAGCAGGAATTAAGGGCGGTGGCGGTAGACCTCCAAAACAAGCTGGATGCAGAGAAAAACAAGGCGGGAGGGGCACCCCAAGTCCAAGTGCTGCCAGGAAGGAGAGCCGGGACGCTAGTAAGCAAGTTCAATGGAGACCCGAGGGAATATCAGGGCTTTGAGACTGAGTTTGTGTATGCTCTTGAGCTGCACCACGATGAGTTCCCTGATGATGAGCACAGGGTAGCGTTTATTGTGGAGCACCTTACCGGGGCAGCCAGGGAGTGGCTAAGACCGTTAATCGCAACAAAGAATCCTTGCATGAAGAATGTCAAACTATTTCTAGTTACAGGTAGGTAGCCGTGTTGGTCTGGATCGAAGTAAAATAAAAAAATTCCTTCAGTAGCACCTTAAAGACCAACTAAGTTTTTATTTTGGTATGAGCTTTCGTGTGCATGCACTGAAGAAGTGTGCATGCACACGAAAGCTCATACCAAAATAAAAACTTAGTTGGTCTTTAAGGTGCTACTGAAGAAACTATTTCTAGAAGGTTTGAAAACTATGTATTCGTCCGATAGTCATATGGACCAGACTAAGGAGGAACTTCATAATTTACGCCAAGGAAATATGACAGTTCGCGCGTATTGGGCGAAATTCACCATGCTGGTGCACAGATTGGGGTGGGAACTAGAGTCACCCCCAATGCAAGCGGCGTTCTACTTGGGGTTGCATGAGGAGGTGAAGGATGAGCTCTCGAGAGGTCCAAAGCCCAGTAATATGGATCAGCTGAGCAAAGCGGCTCTGGCGGTGGGGGTGAGACAGGAATCCCGGTGGAGCGACAAGCAAGCAACGCGCGCAAAGCGGGCTTGGTTCCCACGGTCGCAGGAGAAGCCACTCCCCCAACAACCCTTTCAAGCCACGCCTGGGGCCAGTCAGGACCAGGAACCCATGCAGATTGATAGCGCGCGCGCGCGCGGGCTTTTCAAACCCCAGCGGCGCCAAGACGCAAGGAGGGAAGGGGTGGGAATTGCTTTCTCTGCAACTCCCCCCAGCATCTCGTCAGAGACTGCCCACATCGCAGGGAGTGGCAAGGAAAGGCGGGAACGGTTGTGCCCTCCCCCACTGACGCAGCACCACAGCAGGGAAACGAGACAGCCTGGCTGCAGGAGACAAGGGGCAGCAGCCAGGCACAGTCAGCAGACAACAGCCCCAGCCCACCCACCCGCACAGAGAGGAGCAGAGCCAGCCCACCCCTCCCAGAGCAGGAGTGGTTCTAGAAGTGACGCTCACGCTCCCAAATGGCTATCCCCTGACGGTCCTCGCCCTAATTGACAGTGGGGCGTCAGCGAACTTCTTCTCGAGAAACTTTGCAGAAGAGCACCAGATCCAGCTTCTGCAGCTGGATTTTCCCCTGCACGTGGCAACCATTGACGGCAGAGAGCTGCTGGGAGGGGCCATCACTCATCAAACCCCCCCCATGAGAATGACAGTGGGAAGGCACTCAGAGACACTGGCATTCAACGTCACCACCATCTCAGACCCCCCCATCGTCTTGGGCATGAGCTGGCTGGTGCGCCACGACCCCTCCATCAGTTGGCACCAGAGATGCATCACGTTTGGGTCGGACTTTTGTCTGGAACATTGCATGCAGCACCAACCAGGGGAGGGGCCTCCGATAGCCACGGTGGCCACCATGCACGTCAAAGGGGGTGAGGCGATACCCAAGCCGTACTGGGACTTGCAGGAGGTCTTCAGCGAAGCGGAGTCCGACCACCTACCCCCACACAGGCCTTTTGACTGCCAGATCAACCTGGTGCCGGGGGCAACTATACCCCCAGCCAAGCTGTACGCCATGTCAGACCAGGAACTGGAGGATCTGCGCGCTTTCATCGACAAGAACCTCAAGCGGGGGTTCATCAGAGAAAGCAAGGCAGCAGGGGGCAGCCCGGTCTTCTGGGTGGACAAGAAAGACACGCAACAGCGCCGTCTTGTGGTGGATTTTAGACGGCTGAATTCAGTGACAGAGCCAGTGGCTTTCCCCATGCCCAGAGTGGATGATCTCCTGACAGCGGCACGCAGGGGCAAGATTTTCACCAAGCTAGACCTGAGGGGGGCGTACAACTTGATCAGGATCCGGGAAGGCGATGAATGGAAAACCACGATGTTCACGCCTCTGGGCTCTTTTGAATATCTGGTGATGCCCTTCGGGTTGCAAGGGGGCTCAGCATGCTTCCAGGCCTTCATGCACCACGTCCTGGGGTCCCTCCTCTTCAGGAAATGCTTGGTCTTCCTGGATGACATCCTTATCTATTCCGATGACCCAGTGCAGCATGTGAAAGATGTCAGGGAGGTGTTGCAGCGCCTGAAGGAGAACCACCTGTATGTGAAGCTGGAGAAGTGCAAGTTTCACACCAAGGAGGTGGACTTCCTGGGCTACAAGCTGTCAGACAAGGGGCTGGCGATGGACAAGGACAAGGTGCAGGCCATCCTGGACTGGCACAGCCCCAGGACGCGCAAAGATGCCCAACGCCTACTAGGCTTCGCCAACTTCTACAGGAAGTTCATCAAGAACTTCTCTCGCGTTACGGCTCCCATCACTGACTGCCTGAGAGGCAAGCAGAAGTTCAGGTGGACACCAGAGGCGCAAGCAGCGTTTGAAAGCCTCAAGAGGGTGTTCGCCTCAGACCAGAACCTGTTCCACGTGGTTCAGGACGCGCCCCTACGCGTGGAGAGAGATGCTTCTGATAAAGCTGTGGGCGCCATTTTGTTGCAACTGGACGCCAACAGAGAGTGGAGACCCTGTGCCTTCTTCTCCAGGAAGTTGACCCAGCCAGAGCGAAACTACACGGTGTTTGATCGGGAACTTCTTGCGATCCACGCTGCGTTCCAGCACTGGAGACACTTCCTGGTGGGCGCCAAGCACCCCATCCAGGTGTGCACAGACCACAAGAACCTGGAGTTCTGGAGAACTGCCAGGGTGCTCAACCAGCGGCAGATACGGTGGGCAGAGTTCTTCTCGAACTTCAACTTCTCCATACACTACATCCCGGGAGAGCAGAATGTCAGGGCGGATGCCCTCTCCCGCAAGCCAGAGTACATGGAGGAGGAGGCGCCACCGGCACCCAGGCACATTTCCCCCCCGTCAGCATGGTCCTGCGGAGCAGCAGTGGTGAGCGAGGCAGAACTCACAGCACTGACGGCAGCGGATGAATTTGCCAACCGCATCTTCAGATAACTGAGAGGGGGGGGAGCAGGCAAAAGACTTTGCAGAACGCAGGGGGCTGCTTTTCTACAAGGGTGCACTGTACCTGCCCACCACCCAGCTTAGACGTACGGTCCTCAAGCAGATGCACGACAACCCAACGGCGGGTCATTTTGGGAGGGACAAAACCACTCACCTAGTCATGAGACACTTCTGGTGGCCAGGGGTGCGGGAAGATGTTCGAGACTATGTACGGGGCTGTGACACCTGCCAGCGGGCAAAGGTGGTCAGAGCAGCGCCACCGGGATTGCTGGAGCCCTTAGCCACGCCACACAGGCCGTGGGAAGTGGTGTCCATGGACTTCATCACAGATCTGCCTTCTTCCAGGGGCAAGACCGCAGTGTTGGTGGTGGTGGACCTCATGTCCAAAATGTGCCACTTTATACCGTGTGCCAGGGCGGTCTCTGCAGAAGAGACAGCCAAACTGTTTGTGGATCACGTATTCAGACTGCATGGATTACCTTTAAGGGTTATTTCGGATCGTGGCCGCCAATTTGTTTCCAGGTTCTGGCGGCGGCTCATGAACCTCCTGCAGGTGGAGGTCAGCTTGTCGACGGCTAGACACCCGCAGACCAATGGACAGGCGGAGAGGGTCAACGCCATTCTGCAGCAGTACCTGAGATGCTACGTCAGCCAGCGGCAAACGGACTGGGTGGATCGCCTGCCACTGGCAGAATTTGCCTACAACAATGCGGTGCACGTCTCCACAGGGGTGTCGCCCTTTAAGGCCAATTACGGGCGCGACCTCAGATCTTTCCCAGAGAGGGAGGGGGAGGAGGAGGAGGAGGGCCCACAGGCTGAGGATTGGGCAGAGGAACTGGAGACGGTGCACCAGCAGCTCAGAGAACACTTGGAGAGAGCCAAGGAAGCGTACAAGAAGGGGGCAGATCGCCACAGGCGACCGGGGGAGGTCATTAGGGTGGGGGACAAAGTTTGGTTGTCCTCGGAGGGCCTTCCCATCAGAGGGCGGTGCAAAAAGCTGGCGCCCAGAAGGTTGGGCCCCTTCACGGTCACGCAACAGGTCAACCCGGTGGCATACAGGCTGGCACTGCCAGAGGACATGAGGGTGCACCCAGTGTTTCATAGATCGCTGCTGTCGCCGTACAGAGAAAGCAGCAGGCTCCGAGGCAGCAAACAAACCCCTGAGGGAGGGGGGGAGAGGGAAGGCAGGGAGCAACTCAATGAGGCCACGGCCATCCTGGATTCAAGGTGGGGGGTGGGGGGACTGGAGTACCTCATGGCATGGGAGGATGCTCCACCGTCCCAGAATGAATGGGTCCCAGCCACTCAGATACAGGAGGAATTCCTGGCAGAAGAATTTCACGCCCTCTTTCCCCATAGACCCAAGCCCTGGCACATGGAAAGGGAGGGGGAGGGGGAGGAAGCACGGGAGAGCAGTTCACCATGGCGCTGGGAAGCGGAGTTTGAGGAACCAGAGGATGAGGTATGGGTGTCACCGAGATCCACCCAGTCAGAGGAAGGAGCAGATTGGCAGAACATTTTTACCCCCACCAGCTCTGACGCCACGGACTTTTTGGGATTCCCGTCCTCCCAGGCGGAAGGGGGGGGGCTCGCAGGACTGGGGGGAGGTGTTCACACCAACGGGCTCGGAAAGCACTGAGTTCTTAGGCTTCCAGTCGTCACCGACACCTGGGGGGGACCTGGGGAGGGGTGAAGGAGAGCTTGGGAGGGGGGTGGATGTGAGGGACAGGGGATATCGCGAAGTCCCTCCCCTCCTGAGTTCAAGCCAATCCCCGAGCACAGGGGAAAGCAGAGAGAGTTCCGATTCCAGTGGGGGAGCAGGAAGTCGTGTCCGAGGCTCAGGCAAGGTAGAGGAGCCAGGGTCCCAGGTGGGACAGGAAGGGGCGAATAAGGGGGGGAGACCCATCCCCCCAACTCCGGAATTACGCAGAAAGAGGAGGGGAAAGAGGATGGGTCTGCCAAAGCTTTTGTGTTGGAGAAAGACGCGCCAAAAGCCATTCGGAGGTTCTGAAACCGACTGACCACATCACTCCGTGTAAATAGCAATGACTTCAGCACTGTAAATACGCAGCACCAATAAAAGAATAAAATGCAGAGCTGCGTAGCGTCGTTACTCTGAAGTAGCCCACTCCGGCCACTGTGACAATAGCAAAACAACAGCAAATATACTAACCTAACAAAAAAACCACATTTCAATACTATAAATGTAACAAGACTACTAAAACAACATGCAGCATCCAAAAGCAAAAGTAATACGGGAGCTTCACAGTTTCACCTTAGTCCTAGACACACTCGTCCCATTATGTTGCTCACAGTCCTGCAGCCACTTGCAAGGCTAACAAGGACAAGGGGTGGGGTAGCTGGAAACACCCCTCCCATCATATATAGTACTTCCTGGATAACTGTTAGCAGAGGCACTTGAATAAACCAGGAGGAGTCCAGGGAGAAAATCCTGGCATGCTTTAATCAACAAAAGAGTAAAATAGTAGACAACTTAACCAGAAAGAAACAGAGGGACTGTGTGTTTTTGACAGGCCTTGTTGAACTCAGGGAAAGATTCAACTAAAGCACCCACAAGTAAACTCTATTGCAGCTGGACAGCCTTGTGGAGTGTTTGTTACCTCACTAAAGATCATCCCATGCATCCCCTTGGCTTACTGACAGCAGAGTTATTAAATTACACAATGAATTATATCTGCTGTTGCAGTTTCTACAAGAATATGAATGGGAGAGCTATTGCATTCAGGTCCTGCTCATAGGCTTACCATAAGCATCAGGTGGGCCCTAACGTTTAGGCCCTAACATTTTAGTTGTAGGCCCTAACGTTTTAGTTGGATCCAGCCAGTCTTTTTTAAAAATAAAAAAATAAATAAGCTCTTCCATCTGCTTCACCTGCTGCCAGTTCCTGGCAAGCAAAACACTCTGATTATTGGTTACCATTAAGGAGAGGCCACAGGGGGCCTCTTCTGTACACATGGGAGACTTCTGCTGTCTGCTACCTCCCCTTCCCCAAGGTGAGGTGTTTTTTCCCTTGGAAAAGGAGGGTGGCATAGTGGCAGGGAAGAGGATGGGTTGCCCGTGGGATTTTTAAGCTGAGCACTTGAAGCATCCCTCAAGGTTTATGGGAATGATCAATATGAATGTTCAAAATCCTGTTTTATTTTTTTAAGGTTATCAGAAGGGGGAAAAGAAGCATTACTGACACATAGTAGAGGCTTGGATAGAAAACCAGCCATTCTGTTCTAGATATCTACAACCAGTGCTTTTTCCCCCTATACAAAGAGGTGCCAGTACTCACCAAAAACACCTCCCTTGTTCTCTTACAGTGGCACCCACCTGAGAGTTGCCGGAACTGAGTTCTGGCTTTAAAAGGCCCTATCACCATAATCTTTTAAAATAATATTTGCAAAGAACAAAGACTCCATGAATCATTGTTAATATGTTGTGGGCTGCACTTGTCCCCTCTTTATAGTCCATTTTTAAACACACAGGCAAACAAACAAACACAAAACTATTATGCACATGATGTGGTCAGATTAGGTGTATCAAAATTTACAGCCAAGAAAGAAAATCTTACATTTAAATGTCATATGGCCATTAGCAATAACCACACTTTAATATTCATATATATGCCTCTCGAGACTTGAGATGTGGAAACATCGGAGGGTAAAGCAATCATTTTTCTATTGACAGAAGAGATGGGCTAGAGAGACGTTAATGTATAGTTTGCATATGGTATATATCTTTTCTCAACTGCATCCCATTTCATGAACAGATTCTCTATTGACATTGCACAGTCCCATTTATTCACAGTGATTTGGCAGGGCATCCAGGTCTCTGAAATGTGCTAGTTTAGTAGATGAGAAAATAAGACATTGTCGATTTGGAAGGAAGAAGGGAGGGGCAGGTGGGAATTATCCCTTTTAGAAAATCTCAGCTTTTGAAAGGTGTAAACATGAATGTTGATGAAAAGTTATATGCAGGGGGGATACACAGGGAGATGATTGGAAGTGGTAGAGAAGAGAAACTCTGCAGTTGTACTACAAGGCTTTAGGGACAAAACATGCCAGACAAGACAAACTAGATCTTACACACAATTTGCTCATACTGTATCCTGACTTGATATGGCCTCCTGACATTATGGCATGGTCTATGCCAAGTAAGGTCAAGCAGGGCAGTCTGGAGCAGGTCGGGCGCCCTGGCGCTGAGGCGCGGAGATCGCTCTGGTGCCCCCGCCCTCGCAGAATTCCGCCCGGTTTCCGCGCAGCGCCCCACCCCCCGGCCCAGCGCCCTGGCACCCCGTGCCACCGGGACCATACCTAGAGCCGGCCCTGAGGTCAAGTTGTGGTTGATGAGCAGCATGCTATTCCCAAACACACTACAGTTTGTGAAGTGGACCCCAGAGGTGGATTTAGGGCAGCACATTCGGTTCCCTTGCATAGGGCACAGGGGCCAAGGGGGTGCCTTTCTGCTTCCTTCCCAAAGCCTGGTAAGTGCTGGGCTTTGGGGAGGAGTGTGAGGGAGGTGTGAAATGACCCCAGGACACCCCATGCGGAGGAATATGTACTCTTTAGATCTAAAATGTAGATTGGGAGCTTAAGAGACTTAAGTGGATGAGAGACAGAAGTTGCAACTCTTTCCCTAGATCTTAGCATGAAAACAGACCCCCCCTTTTTTCCCCTGCAGGATGACCACTGAGTAGAGCAACTCTAAGCCTTGAGGAAAACTGGTCGTTCCAGCCATAGAATGACAAATGTAAATGCACACCCAGAATGTATGCAGTGCTTTAAATCTTACTATGTGGACAACACAACTTTAGACATTGCATACGTAAAAATAAGATAATAGCCCCAGGAATCTATAACAAGAACAAAGGCTATTCTTTTATGCTGGGAAAATTGTCCCAAATGGGCTTGTGGTTTATTTATACTTAATTTATATGCTTCTAGACCATTGTTTACCACAAAGATAGCAGGGCAGTATAGAAAGGTTAATAGAAATAAAGCAAACCTATCCAATATAATACCATTAAGGAGAAAACAATGTAATCATAAATAAAAACACTGAAGGCGGCTAAAGGTTTACATTGAAATGTCAGACACATTTTGAGCCCTCAAAGGCTTTCCTTCCAGCTCCTAAAAGCTGCCGGAAGAAAAACTGGCTTGCTTCCTCCAGTGTCCAGAAAGCTCTTCTTGAGTAGCCATAGCAACCCAAAGTTACCCTTCTCGTTCTCTCAGAGTTGTCTGATAGATCAGATGCTAGACTTCACATTTTAAATGCAACCACCAACCCGTGGTCATGTCTACAAGGTAGCTGAATGGCAATGTTGGGTTTTTAATAAACAACAGCAATAAAAGCACTTCAACCTCTGTTTGGCTCAAATCCCAGTTTGCTATTAATTTCCTCATGAACTAAAAAGGTTCAGATGTGGTGTGTTATTGTGCACAGCAATGGCCTAAGCATGAGAAGTCTCCTTACTTTGGATTTTATAGCTGGCATTTATAGCACTTAACATTGATTTACCAAGATTCCTTCCAATAGGAACATATTTCAGGCTTTGCACTGAGGCAAAGGATAAGAAAGGTGCCTAACTTAAGTTTTTTGCTAGCTTAGTTTTACTAGTGACAATCTAATCCTATATGTGTCAATTCACTGTCTTTGGACTTAAAAAGGTAAAGGGGCCCCTGACCATCAGGTCCAGTCGTGTCCGACTCTGGGGTTGCAGCGCTCATCTCGCTCTGTAGGCTGAGGGAGCTGGCGTTTGTCCGCAGACAGCTTCCAGGTCATGTGGCCAGCATGACAAAGCTGCTTCTGGTGAACCAGAGCAGCACACGGAAACGCCGTTTACCTTCCCGCCAGAGCGGTCCCTATTTATCTACTTGCACTTTTGATGTGCTTTCGAACTGCTAGGTGGGCAGGAGCTGGGACCGAGCAACGGGAGCTCACCCCGTTGCAAGGATTTGAACCGCTGACCTTCTGATCAGCAAGCCCTAGACTCTGGTTTAACCCACAGCACCACCTGGGTCTTTGGACTTACTTCCTAGTAAATGTGTATAGGCTTGCCGTCTGAAGCAGTAGAGGTCTGCCACTGCAAAATCACACAGAGAAGTCAAAACATTTTTTTTCTAATGCAGCATTAACACAAAGGGAAGCTTCGACAAATAATCAACAGCCACTCACAATACCCTTCTGTGGCATTTAACTATTAACAGAAATACCCGAGTTCTATATTGCACAGGGAGCCTTCATGAGTGGAGGACATTCCCCCCATGGAGGGTCGTAAGGCTGGGAAATGTGGCTTGCTGGAAAGAATGGGGCTTGCCAGTGCCTCACCACTTGGTTATTCCCATGTGAGATAAATGAACATCTGAATAGGGCTCATGATTGCCAGCAACGTAGGTAGACCCATGACATTTCTCCCATATCTCATATTTAGATAATTTGGGTGCACTGATTGGGTGCTAATGTGAAGATAAATGATGCGTTCTTGCTTCTAGAAAGTTTTATTTGTGAAATAATTATATATCAATGAGATATTATGAGATATTTCTTTTATATATCCTCATACATTTACAAATCCAGATGATTCCATAGCAACAAGGACTGTGAATATCTTCGTGTGTGTGTGTGTGTGTGTGTGTGTGTGTGTGTGTGTGTGTGTGTGTAATAACACTATTGCTTTTTAATAGAGAAAAGGTTGCATGCATTTTAATAGAGAAAAGGTTAATAGCTGTGTAGGGGGTTGCAAGAAATTACACATTGAAAGCCAGCATGTTGCCTCTTTTATATCCAGCACCTTAAACACCTCAGAAAGCTTTGTGCAAGCCTCCCACCCCAGATTTCCCACCACATGCTGATTTGGGGACAATGTTCAACATATTGAAAAGCCCAGAGTCAAGAAAGCATGCAGAACACAAAGCACACAATTGGTTTCCTCTTGGATGTTGTTTTCCTTCAGATGAAACTGTCCTTCCATCCCCTTTTTTTGAGCCAAGCTTATTGGTCCATTCGGCTTATTACTCTGACCTGCTCAGCTCTCTGCAGTATCTCTGAAGTTCTTGGCTCTACCACCTCATACTCTTATTAAATGGAGAGATGCAAAGGATCAAACTCTAAGACCTTCTGCGCTCCCTACTGCCCTTTGCCCATGCCTTCTCTCTTAAAGATTAGCATTTAATAAGGCTGGTGTAGCAGAGTGAAGAAAATGATGGTTTCTGGGATACTCGCAACTCCTTTTTAAAAGATATGCAGCCAAGAAATGGTTTGTTTTGAAGGCCGCAAGAGACTATAGTGATAGAATCAAAAAAAGGCAGGGAGAGTGTGTTGCCTTCATACAACTGCCTATATCAAAGGTCGGGAATGCGAGGCGGGGGGAGAGCATCCATTTAACATGCGAGAGAAATGTGAGTGAATTTGTGGGATGCTGTGAAGAGATGCACTATGACACCTCTGCCATCTCGGAGCACCACAAGGACAAATGTTTGCGAGGGGAGGCAAGTTACTCATAATTCGAGCAGACATTTGCACCTTGTGATCACAGTTCCACCAGCTTCTCTGATGCAGTTTCAAGTTTCTCCATCACCATTGGAGGGACTGCCCTCAGGCTGAGCATGCTAATAATAAACTACACATACACAAACATACAAACCAGGCAAAGCTAGAGTCCTTGGCACTGCCTCTTGACCCTGCAGATATCAACAAGCTAGATTGCTCACATCACTTTTTTTTTCTTACAAAATTCAGTTTTTCATAGAAATTAATACAACAACACAATTGTGCAATTGGCATTCAGCCCAGATAAAGATGTGGTATATGGTAATGCACTCACTGTGGGCCTGCCCTTAAAAACTGTGTGCAGGCTGCATCCAGTATAGAGCCAATATCTACCCAGTGCCAATGGGAAAATATTATACTGTTGCTGTGAAATTCCAGCGGGACCCAGAACAAATAAACGTTTTCTTTCTTATTTAAATGCATATCCTCCAGCAATATATGATAATGCACTCACCATGTGCCTGCCCTTAAAAATTGTTTGAAGGCTACAATATAGTACAGAGCCAGTATCTACCCCATGCCAATGGGAATATATTAATCTGTTGCTCTGAAATTCCAGCTGGACTCGTAGCAAATGAATGTTTTCTTTCTTATTTAAATGCATATCCTACAGCTTCAGTATTCAAATGTTCTCCGAGAGGCAGTAACATAATCAAAACAGTACAAGCAATTAAAAGCCAATAAAAACGGCAGAATAAATGGGGAATACATGAAGTTCTGGAGGTGGAATGAGTGGGGACAGTGACACAGAAGGCAGCGACTGCAATTCCACCTCCACACATCTCTAATGGTGCTTTCTTATACCAGTGCTCCTGGGGAAATTTTTACAGTAATTTCAGTGGGTGAGATCCAACTTTAGTCATACTCAGAGAATACCCACTGAAATCCACAGACTTCAGTTACCCATTGATTTCAATGGGTATGCTCTGAGTATGACTAATGTTGGATGTCACCCAGTTTCTTTGTCCGTTGACTGGTTGGCAACTGTGAAAACAGACTGCTGGTCTAGATGGGTCTTTGGTCTGACCCAGAGGTAGTGAGACCCACCTTAACATTTTATGAAAACAAACAGGATTTCTAATGAGGGAGTCAGGCAAGGGTGCCTTTTGGCCCCTCTACTATTCAATTTTTATTTAAATAACTTAGTATCTGCACTCAATGACTTAGAATTCCACCCCCCACCCCCCGAAGCTCGCAAATCGGCATATTTTGGTTCTGTTATATGCCGATGACGCGGTATTCCTATCTCGAACCCCTATTGGACTCAAAAGAGCACTAAGAAAGCTCGCAGCATATTGTGAAATTGAATGTCTCAAAATTAATTATAAAAAAACTAACTAAGATACTCGCTTTCGGGGGGAAACCAAAGCTTAGAAGCTGGGAACTTCAAGGCCATAAATCAGAACAAGTCACAAATTATAAGTACCTAGGAATGGTGGTACAGGCTTCAGGAACCAACAAACTTCACAAACTTCACATAAACTCCATCAGGAGCTCTGCGGGGGGAAAAACCACAAACTGTATTCTTAAATTCTTCAGAGCCCAAGGGGGCTTCTTTGTCCCCACGGCCCTAAAATTATATAAAGCCAAAATGTTGGCACAGCTTCTCTTTGGATCCTTTCTGGGCCCTCCATCCTCTGCTTTCTCCCCCCTTGAGAGAGTTCAATCCAAACTTCTTAGAGCTCTCCTGCAAGTCCCCGGATGCATTTCAAATGCATGGGTCAGACTAGAAACGGGGATGATGAGAGTGGAGGCTTATATCTGCCTAACATAAATCTACAAATGGCTGTCACTGAATCTGCTCCCCGGATGAATAGCCCTACTGATCCTCTGTGACCAGTTCCAGTCAGGCTGGCAGACAGCAGTCCTGAACACCCTTCAGAAACTGGGTTTTGCCCCTCAAGCCCTTCTAAGTCTGGGGTTGAGCCAAGCAAAAGCTATGGTTAGGCAAAGAATCATAGACACGGAGAGACAACAGGATTGCTCAAGGTGTCCCGACTATAAAACTGGAGAAATTGAGAGAGAGATAGCCGCACCAGCAGCATATCTCTTCTTTCTAGTATCCAAAAATGCAAGAAGGGCTTTTACTCTCACCAGAAGCTCAGCTTTGCCCTCGCTGGTCTTGCAAGGATCCTTTAAAAAAAGTCCCATATGCTCAGAGAATTTGAGCCTGTTCATTGGGGAAGATAGGAAGCCCAGAGCACTTATTTTTTAGATGTCCCTTTTATGAAGAGGCACGTAGTGAGACCATTGATCCCCTGCTGGTGAGGCTCACCGACCTCCTGGAAAAGCAAAAATTTGATCTTCTTCTGTTAGGCAAAGATCAAAAGACGACCCAGATGGTCGCCAGAATCTGTGTACAGATATGTAGGCGCAGACCATCCCCCGATCCAAACTGGTTCGTCAGGAAAATCCCCAAACTCGGTCCCTCGGGTGATTCTGGGTCATGTCTCTCTGTGGTAGCTTATCTCAAAGTTTTTAGTGTCTATACGCTTATTGCATTTATAAATTTTAAATTTACTGTTGTTCAATGTTTTAAATGTTTATGCTCCTTTTGGGATTGTACCCCCAAGTGTGTTTTATATGCTGGTCTCCAGCCGTAATAAATTGTCTATCATCTATCTGTCTGTCTGTCTAAAGGGCTTTGGGCCCTCTTTGCGCATTTCAGAGTTAAACAATTCATGTATTCTCAGGAAGATTTGAGGCTGGTGACAAAGTTATAGAAGGTGTGGGCTTTTTTGTTTGGTTTTTTGGTTATGAGGAAATCACCAACTCTCTTGCATTTATTTGAAGCCCCACCTAGGAATGTGGCAGCCCCTCTATTGACAAAAGAGCTGACTACTGACTGCAGCCCTGGCATAATAACATTTTCAAATCTGATCAGAATGATGGGTTTTCTAGGAAATGATAAAGTAAATAGAAAGGCACTGTGGAATAAGAAAATAACGGCAGCCATCCTGAAAGAAAGGGAAGATATAAAAAAGTGGTGCCAGATACAGGAGGTCTGTAACTAAGTGATAGAGCACCAGCATCTCAAGGTCAGGCTGGAAAAGACTCCTATTATGAAGCTAGTTTTAAAAGAATGGCATACATGTATTGCTATGTTGTGCAGAATATGCAGTTTAGAATAGTAAAAGAAAAGAACATAACATTATTTCTGCAATGAATAAGTGCCATGCTTTCCCCTCTTAATATTGTCGGCTAAGTTTGGTGTGTCTGCTACACTTGGAGCCTTTTGTATTTGGACAAAATACTCATGCCTCATCTATTGTTAAAGAGGTGGTAAAACTGTCAGTCTGGAAGGCGAGCATTTTGACAGGATAAATAGCAACCTTCTCACATATATTTGCAGCTGGTTATTTGTAGACCTGCAATGTTCTCTAACCATCTGGTTAAGGGGCAGACTCCCGGCTAATAATATAACAGAAACATAGGAAGATTTCTTATACTGAGTCGGACAATATGCTCCATCCAGCTCAATATTGTCTGCACTGGCTGGCAGCAGCTCACCAGGCTTTTGGATGGGAGTCTGACTATAGCGTGAAGTCTCTTGTTTTCCCCTTCTTCTCTCCTAAATCCAGCCCTCTGGAGCAAGGGGCAGGGGGACATCCCATTGCACAAGAAGAAATCTTTGCACTGATGGGAGATGGCAGCTGAATACTGTCTTGTATGCAAAGCAGATGCTCTAACACTGGACTACAACACTTGCTATCTATTTATTAATATTATTTTCTAGAGAAATGCTTTAAGTTTAAATAAAGGGTATTGTCATGAGTGTTGACCACGATACTAGCATCTTCTGACTTTCAAGCATTCTGACAGGCTACTTACTGGACGAGTTTGGATAAAGCTTTGTATTAGCCTCACACCTTTACTGCTTAACACCTGTGTACACCCCTTAGCTACCTGCTGGATTTGTGGGGTCAGTGTGCTGATATGGTTTGTACCAGCCTAGGCAAGTTAGCTTTTGTTCTTTTCCCTTTTCCCTTCTAATTCCCAAACTAGTTCTTAATTGTGTTCAAAAGGTTGTGCTGCTGTTTTTAATCATTTTTTTAAAAATAAACATACCCCACCTATTTCTTGCATGTTTGTGGGGTAAGGTCTGCAGTACTGGATCCAGTTACTTGTCCTTTTGGTCAAATTGCTAGAGAGTAATTGTAAGCACAATCACTGCCTCCTAACATAGGCTGCTGAGATGAAGAAAGCTTGGGAGGAAAATTAGGAGTGGGATTTTGTGAAAACAAATCCCGAAGCTGAGCAGGTGCTTAGAGGCATCTTGCCCCTAAATTCTAATAACATGTCCCTGACCCCTGACCCCTCATCCCTTCTTCCAGGTCAGTATTTTGTGGTTGTGGGTGCTGAGTCTCAGGGTTCTAGTGAAAAACAAAAGCCCTAAAGTAGCTTCTATAGATTTAAGTCTCCACACACCTGCTTTCAAATAATGTAACACAGTGCTTTTTTCTGGGGGGATGCAGGGGGACGCATATCCTTAAACATTTTGTGAATCTAAGTTTGGCCTCTTTGAGAGGGGGCAGTATTTCAATATGAGTAGGAAAATTAGAGTACCCCTAAACATTTTTTAAGGGGAAAAAAAGCACTGATGTGACAATAATTCATTCCTCTTTATCAAATACAGGCATCTTGGGAGTAAACCAGAATTGTGAGGTCAGATAGAGGGGCTGGCAACTATCAGTACAAAAGTGGGTGTAGCACACATACATTAGCCAAAAACTAGGATTCTGTCCCAGGCATCCCCAAACTTCGGCCCTCCAGATGTTTTGGACTACAATTCCCATCTTCCCCGACCACTGGTCCTGTTAGCTAGGGATCATGGGAGTTGTAGGCGAAAACATCTGGAGGGCCGCAGTTTGGGGATGCCTGTTCTATCCTATACAGCAGGGGTAGCTAAGGTGGCCCTCCTGATATTGTTGGACTACAGCCCCCAGCATCCCATTAGGCCATAGCTGCCAAGTTTTCCCTTTTCTCGCGAGGAAGCCTATTCAGCATAAGGGGAAATCCCTGTAAAAAAGGGATAACTTGGCAGCTATGCATTAGGCATGTTCACTGGGGTTGATGAGAGTTTGAGGCCAACAACATCTGGAAGGCCACAGGTTACTTACTTCTGTTATACTGCAAGCATGTGCTTTATGTGCTTCATACCATTGTTTAATTTATATATCACAGGCTTCTGTAATACTCCATTTCAAATTACTTTTTAGTTAGGTCTGAAATGCAGAGAAGAAAAGGTTTATTGGAGCCATTCAGAAATAAAAAGAAAGATTGCTCTTAAAAAAAAATTGCTTTCTTCAAGGAAAAGCAATGTTTAAATTGTGTTATCTCTTATCCAAGTTACCACTTTAAATAAAACGCAGTCAGTATTCAGTGCCTAATAAACATCTTATTTAATAGTACAATGTCTGAGTAACCTGTTCCATTAAACAAATAAGAATTACTACCACAGCATCTTTTTGTTCCCCCCCCCCCACGGATTACTATTACTGACATTTAATGTGAATTGCAAACTAGTTATGGGAGTATAACACGTTACCTTCTCAACAGTGAATTTAATTTAACTAATTGAGATATTGCAAGAAAGATCACTGCAGTGGTTTATGTTGAGATAGATTATTAAGAAAGCCAGAGAGTTCTCCATATTGCTCTGTTGAGTTATCTAATCCACAGGCAGTCCTTTCTGCAAATAATCTAATGGGCTTCAACCATTTGAAAAGACAGAACTCTGAGTTCTTTGCTGCTGCAATCTGTTTCAGAGGCTGGGATTAACAATTAGCTGAGAACAGCGTAGGAGGTGTGCTGAATGCTAATGATTGATACAGTGTTGAAGAAGGTAGAGAGATTGAAATGATGTGAGTGTTATAGAAGCAACTATAATTAATGTGTTTAAGGCATCATAGTCTGCTGTATAAGGTACGTGGACCAGAAGACCATAAAATAGCTTCAATTGATGGATTTTTTTTGTTTAGTTGTACCAACAATATTTCTTTAACAGGACCACTGACAGTGGGTTACACATGTACCAGACCCCGTCAGCTTTCTTAAAAAAAAAAAAAAAAAGTACAGGAAACTTGCATCTTACGCTTATTTAACTTATGCAATCACAGTTTTGTGCAGGTGGGTAGAAGAAGAAGAAGAAGAAGAGTTTGGATTTGATATCCCGCTTTATCACTACGCGAAGGAGTCTCAAAGCGGCTAACAATCTCCTTTCCCCTCCTCCCCCACAACAGACAACCTGTGAGGTGGGTGGGGCTGAGAGACTTCAGAGAAGTGTGACTAGCCCAAGGTCACCCAGCAGCTGCATGTGGAGGAGCGGAGACGCGAACCCAGCTCCCCAGATTACGAGTCTACCGCTCTTAATCACTACACCACACTGGCTCTCAGTGTGGTGTGGTGTAGGGGGGGGATAAACAAATAAATGGTGAGCAAATGAAACCCACTCTCTGTTTATTTATTCCCCCCAACCACCTGCACAAAGTTATTATTATGAGCTTACCTGTCTTAGGGAAGGAAGGTGGTGTGAGGGCTCTGGTAGTATCCCAGAGCCCTCACACTGCCTTCCCCCAAAAGAGGAATGATTATTGGGTTTGAGGAAGGCAGCAGGAGGCCTCTGGGATCCAGCCAGAGCCCTTCACCACCATCTCAAAGTTGGATAAGCAGACTTCCATCCAGCTGTACATTTTATGTGTATACGCATGGACCCTCAGAACCGAACCCTCACATAAGATGTGAGTTACCTGTGTGTCAATTGACATCTACAAAGAAAGTTGGAAAGCAAAATGTGGAGGTAACTGTCTAAGGCTTCAGCAGGCAGCAATGTTGCAAAGGATGCTAAATCATTGTTGCTAAGCTCTCCGAGGAATAAATGCTGACCATCCGCTCTCAAGAGGGAGGTCTCCCAGAGCTGCAGGGGGGGGGGATAAGAAGCTGGTTGTTTTTGCTGAATAGAGGAAAATCTACCTACTGCATATACTGAGATATGTGTGCTTAAAGACATCCCTTCGAATCCACATTATTTCATTCAAGTGTGCTATATTTACAGTATAAAGCACAAATCTGTGCCATTCCACATGTGCAGTGGGCCATTGTTTCCTCTCTCTTTTAAAAAACCCAAAAAAAACTCCAGTCAAATATTATCTGCACATCTATGGCAGGGAATGAGCTTCCATGCAAAGAGCCCAAGTATGATTTTCAGGCAAGATTGATTTCATATCTCTTATTTAGAAATTAAGCCACGCCATATGGCATAAGATTTTGAATTTGTGTGTTCACTTGCACACCCTTTGCCCAAGAAACTAAACATGCAAAAATGTTTCAGAGTTTTTAATGAGTTAAAGATGGGCGGGTGAGGAAGTACTAACTGAGGGGAGCGGGTAGAAACAACAGAGTGTGAATACATCTCACAGAGCACAACGCATAAGCATGGATGAGAAACACTGAGGTAGAGTTCAACTGAAAGTGCTCATGTGTAGACCAACATCCACAAAAGGACACCTGAATCTATATGATCCATGTGTGTATTAAGACAGTCACATTTTTACATATTGTTATACCTCCATATGTATAACAGGAAAGGGGCTGGGGGTGTCACCTACGGTATGGTTTTCCCCCTCTTTATGCATATTCATGTAATGTGAGAAGCAGCACTCAGATGCAATTTCTTACCACTCCCAACAGCATACATCATATCTAAGAAAATTAATGTGATTATCTTGAGACTCAATAGGAAGAAAAATGAGCAGTATTGACCTACTTAACAGTTCCTCAAGAGTAACACCTGCTAATTAAAGTACTTAGGGAGCTTATAACTGGTTTGCTGGAAGACTGGTTTGCTGCAATGCACTCTATGTGGGGCTTCTCTTGCGCTTGATCCGGAAGCTGCAGATAGTGCAGAATGCTGCAGAGACCTGCATTGGTTGCCAGTTCGCTACCAGGCCAAGTTTGAGGTGTTAATACATAAAGCCCTTAACAACTTGGGACTAATTTACCAGCAAGATCACCAGACCACTCAACCACTTCGTTGTACAGAACCAGCAATTACAGGTCCCACGTAGTATTCATTCCACATGTGTAGAAATCAATCTTTTAGTGCTGTAGCACCTGCATGTTGGAACTCCCTGCTTATTGACTGCAGGCAGACACTTTCACTACACTCTTTTCAGTGCCTGCTAAAAACATTTTTGTTTAGACAAGCCAACCCAGATATTTAGAAGATTGACATGCGTTTTAACCTGTTTTTAATTTATCAATGATCTTAATATTTGGAATGTTTTCAATGCAGTAGTTGCTTTAGCTGCTTTTTATTAATAATTTTATTGTTTTAGGCTCTTTATAAACTGCTTTAAGGGTTGGGTTTTTTTAAAAAAACAATCAAACAGTGAATAAATTTTATGAACTGAGTAAATAAAATAATCTAGCACTCATAGTCGTCCAGTATCTTTAATGAAGTGCCTTAGTTGGCATATGACATGTAGGGACATATGTAGACCAAGGTGTTTAGCTATGCTGGTATCTTCAACCTCCTCAGACCCAGAGCCCAAACATGCAATTGGGAACCCATTTCTTAATCTTGTAACATATATTCACATGTTGGAAATGCTTCTGTTATGACCCACCTTGGATCAGGACACAACCCATTAGTGGGTCCCCACCAGTAAACTATGTGTTTCGAAAAAAAGAAGAGCGACCATATTTTCTTCTAAGGTACTCCATTAAAGATATGCAACAGTCCCTTTTGCACTCTCTGAGAAAATTGGGAACACTGTCTTGGAAAGTGTCGTGGTGATGGCTCAGGAGTATAGTCTGTTGAGCAGTTGTTGTTTTTTTTAGCGGATTTTTATTTTGTATTTACCCCAATAGCCTTTCTATATTTGCTGTGAGGGAGATACCCAGTCAAGTTAACTTGTTAATCAGAAGACATGAAGCCTGGATGTGCACAGGAAACTGAGGAGCTAGGAAAAAGAAAGATAGGGAGCTGCCTTACTCCAGGTCAGATGGGCTGTTTATCTCAGCATTATCTGCTCTTGTCTTGCAGTCCATGCAAGGTCTCTTACAGTCTCTGCTCCTTTGTGCTAAGGACTGAATCTGTAGCCTTCTGGGTGTGAAATGTTTGCTGTGCCACTGACCTATGCACTCTCCCATTTGAATTATGTTGGTATTTGTTTGGCTGGGGGTCCATGAAGAAATGCAGCATTAGTCTACTCATGTTAGTTCTTGAAGAATATACAGGAACAGCTGCTTGAAGAGGCGTGAAATGGATCCCTGCCAGTATGGTTTTGATTGAGGGGTAGGATAATTTTCAGGCCAGAAATTTTACAATGATTCAGATCATTGTAAGACTGGAAACTATTACTTACTTTTCCTCATCCATATTCCCATACCACAAGCTCTGTTAGTTGATGGCGCTTAATATTCATGGCGTGTGTGTGTGTGTGTGTGTGTGTGTGTGTGTGTGTGTGTTTTAGATACCTTCTTCAGGTTTCATCTTTGGAATTCCTAAAATAGACCAGAGTTATTATGCCTTCGCTTCTTACCTTTCTTTCAGTTGGGATGGAAGAATATAATTCCCCATAGCTATACTTAGGCAAGCTCTAGAACATGCACCCCCAAACTTCGGCCCTCCAGATGTTTTGGACTACAGTTCCCATCATCCATGGCCACTGGTCCTGTTAGCTAGGGATCATGGGAGTTGTAGGCCAAAACATCTGGAGGGCCACAGTTTGGGGATGCCTGCTATAGAAGATGTGTGTGTAAATACACATACAAACACATACATACAAAAAAAGGAGGTCCATTTGGAATTAGTAAACTAAATTAACCATCTAGCTAGTAACAAAAAAACCCAAGCAGAATGAGCAAGGCATCAAAGTAGGCTTTGAATAAGACCAAACCCCTCTGTTTGATAGTATTATTCACACAGGTGAATGTAAGTTTGGATGTTACGGGCTTGGAATTAGATCAAGGAGAACTAATTCAGCCCCCCCCCCCAAGTTTCCCAGTCATGTCCACCACTAATTTTAAAGCCAAGGGCTTGGTCAGAGGAGGAACAGCTCAGTAGCTCTCAGCGCTAGCACCTAAGAATTTGATTTAGAATAATTGGAATGTACCATAAACACGAGTGAAGTTAAATGAGCTTGACAGTATATAAGCCTGAGGTTTACCACTCAAAATATGCTGCTGTCCCCCACCATGCACTGTCCCCCCAGAAAATATGTAGCTATCAGCCTTCAAGCACTCCCATGGTCTCTTTCAAGTACTCTCCCGGGGAGATGATTGACAAGAGACCAAGTCCTCCACAGCAGCAATGGGAAATATTGAAATTATATTCAAAGAAAAGCTAGGCCTATCTGACATTTTGAAACCTTGATTTCAGTTATGTAAAAATGCCTGTTTTCAGCCATTCTGCATTCTTATACACAGCCAAAAATATATGACCAAACCATCACAGTGTGAGCGTTCACTCACTCCCAAGCAGACTTGGTTGTCTGAATAACAAGTGATTTTTTAAAAAACCAGATTTCAGGGGTAGGGATGGCCTGTTCGAATTACAGTTTGGATGGATAAAAGCTGATGTGTGTAGCCCAAGTCATGCAGTTTTATCTGTTAATGGATTGTGTGGTTTTAGCCTACATGGCCAAATTGGTGTCATGGCTCTGAATCAGATTAATATATAGCTCTCAGTAAACCTAGATCATTGGCTTACAAATGTGCAATGGAAGTAACAGATTAATGGAGAATGTCAGCCAATGGCTACTAGTCATGATGCCTATATAACCTCCAGTATCTGAGGGAGGGATTTTTCCTTGCATAATGGAATGCTTTCCCCCATGTCTCCCCTGCATATCCCCTCTGTGGGGATTTTAATGTATTGCTCTTTCATCTTGGTTTTAATGTATCTACATTATATGAGGTTTATTGTCTATTTGCTTGGTTGTTAAGTCGCTTTGAGTTGCCTTGGGCAATACAGAGCAAGAGACAAATTTAATAAATGAATGAACCTGCTCTAGGGATTCCTCAGTTTGGAAAGCATGAGGCACATATAGGGACAGGAGAAGAGGAAAGTCCAGTTGTACAAGCTGAATTCCTTGTGAGGATAGGACTCTGTAGCTGAATACTGTCCAGAGGCAGTATGCCTCTGGATACCAATGCTGGGGTTCATGTACCCTCTTTGTGGGCTTCCTATAGACTGACTGGCTTCTGTGAGAACAAATGCCTTCAGCCAGGTCTACCAGGGCTCCTTTTATGCTATGTTCTTTAAATATATTTTGCTGTTGTGTGGTGAGGTATTGTTGTTGTTGTTGTTGTTTAGTCGTTTAGTCGTGTCCGACTCTTTGTGACCCCATGGACCATAGCACATTATTATTATTAAGGTTGATTAATAAAAACCCAGTTTACTGTCTGAGATGACCTTATCGGTAAAAACTCTTCTTTCAGCTTTTCAATGCTTCCTTTATGTTTCTTCCATAACAAAAACATTAGAATTCTGAATGAGACCAAAGGCTATCTACCCCAGTATTCTACAAGGAGTTGATAATTCTGTATTTCTTGGCCTGGAAAAGTGAAGTCTGTTTCATTTACTCACACGTCCTTAAAGATAAATCGGCTTCAAACATACAGACTACTAGGGAAGCTACTGCAAAGTGGTAGGATAAACTGACATTTTAGAGCTTTAGTGGATGGCCGAATGTTGATTTTATCATGAACTTTTTAAAGCAAAATTAAGATTTTGAAATATGAGACTTTAATGTGAATAGACTGGATTCCAGTCCTAACTTAGATGTTTCGATAACTACTAATTCTCCGTGAAAGAAACAACTGCTCACATAGATCTGTACAGTTTGTTCCTAAGATAATCTAACACCTCTTCTCAGTGAACTGTAAGTTTCCACTGGAGCCTGTCAGAAACATGCTGCTTTCATAAACGTTTATTATGTTAACTTCTTAGAACCACTTTTACCCAGTCCCTACATGTTATATGTCATAGGATGGTAGAGTCAGCCAACTCATAACACCACCCTTTTTCCCATTTGCTTGAGTGAGTGTGTTGGATGCAACTGAAACCTAATCCTCCTGGGCGGAATTCAGGACATTATGATAAATATTCCACATGTGCAGGAATTCCATCTTTCCAGATGGAAATCTCTCTCCTCTCTCTTCCCTGCACACAGTTTGGGGGTTCTCCTGACCCCTACCAACCCGTGAACCATTTTTTTTGGGGGGGGGCTATTGTGCTTGCATAGGGCTTACACTGATGTGGCTCATGAGGGGAGTCCTGCCCCCTGCTTTTTAAATCTAAGTTCCTCTGTTAAGTATTTGAGGAAACCATCACTCCAACCCTTTTAATCTCACATGAGAGCACAGAACTGCTGTTTCCAAAATAAATCATATAGAATAGATAGAAGTCATCTTCTATTAGTCAATGGGCCAGCAAGATATCAACAAATGCACACTCTGATGGGTTCAGATCCAGAGCAGACTCCCATCTCTTTGTTCCTCCGTGTTTTTGTTTAATGTGTTTTGTTGGTTTAACACTTAAAACGGAATTACATAATAACAACAAATAAAACTCACTACCACCCTCCCCTCCCAGAGTGAGGTTTTGCCTCTATGTAAGATATAGCTTCTGTCCAGCTCTTAAGTTTTCATCAAATAAGTAACGAATTGAAAGTGTCATTGCACAGTGCTGCTCCATGTGTTCTTAGTGAAGGAAACCATGTTCAATGGATTGCACATACTGCATATTGCATGGGGGGGGGTTCCCCATAATATTGCCAGTAGTCCTCAAGTTGGAAGGTGACTGTCTGTAGTAGGAAGCCTCCCTGCATATTTCTAAACCAGAATAATTCCTGAATAGGCTAAACTTTCTTGATTACTCAGACCTTGAGGCTTTCATTCAGTGAGATGTGGAGTAGTTTTGAATCATACATATACTTGCAAAGATAAAATGAAAATGTGTCTAATCTTTTTGCTGCCTCTCTGACTGACTTCTACCCCCCTTCCCCCCCCTTCTCAGTCTGTTCACAGTTTTCCAAGGGTGTCTACGCTATCTTTGGCTTTTATGAGAGGAGGACTGTCAACATGCTCACATCCTTCTGTGGGGCACTCCACGTCTGCTTTGTAACACCCAGCTTCCCTGTCGACACATCCAATCAATTTGTTCTTCAGCTGCGCCCAGAACTGCAGGATGCCCTCATCAGTGTTATAGAATATTACAAGTGCCAGAAATTTATGTATATTTATGACGCTGACCGGGGTGAGTCTGAGTGAAGAGTGACACACAGCAGAATTGGTGAGGGAGGGGGGAGTAAGGAAGAAGAATTCTTGTTAGTCATAGAATGTACCAAGGCCATTGGATCAAATTTCATTTTCCCCCATAATTGTACTTGTTTGTGTAATTATTTTAGTCATTTCTTCATTTTTTAACCAATTTTAACTTCACAAAGTGTTATACAGTGGAACCTCGGTTTGCGACCGCCTCCGTTTACGACAAACTTGGAGAGCGACCGCCAGGGACCCGGAAGTATTTACATCTGGGTTCCGCATGCGCGGATGTGCAGAAGCGACCTGCGCAGCTCACGCATGCGCAGAAGCGTGCCTTTGGTGAGCGACAAACTCTGGGAATGACCGGCTCCCCGGAACAGATCATCGTCGTAAACCGTGGTACCACTGTACATAAATTTATTAAAACAGTGAGCACCAGTGACAATTATACAATAAAACAGAAAATACAAATAGGGCTATATATATATATATATATAAAGGTAAAGGGACCCCTGACCATTAGGTCCAGTCGTGACCGACTCTGGGGTTGCGCGCTCATCTCGCATTATTGGCCAAGGGAGCCGGCGTATAGCTTCCAGGTCATGTGGCCAGCATGACAAAGCCACTTCTGGCAAACCAGAGCAGCACATGGAAACGCCGTTTACCTTCCCGCTGTAGCGGTACCTATTTATCTACTTGCATTTTGATGTGCTTTCGAACTGCTAGGTTGGCAGGAGCTGGGACCAAGCAACGGGAGCTCACCCCGTCACAGGGATTCGAACCGCCGACCTTCTGATCAGCAAGCCCTAGGCTCAGTGGTTTAACCACAGCGCCACCTGGGTATGGGCCTAAAAAAAGCCCCACTTATATACTGATGGGTAAGCAATGACTCACATCACATACTTTTCAGCAAACCTGTGAGATAGGCCAGTATTGTTGTTCCCATTCTGCAGGTTTGGAGAGGACTGATACTGAAGCCATTTCATGGTGGCTTGCCTAACGCAGGCTAGTAAAAACGCTTAGTGAGCTGCCAATATTCTGCTCCCAGAGATGGGCCTCCCCACCCAATTGCCACCAGTGCCCTGATGGGATGGGAGAAGGTGCTGAAATGGGATATATATATATATATATATATATATATATATATATATATATATCCCATTTCAGCACCTTCTCCCATCCCATCAGGGCACTGGTGGCAATTGGGTGGGGAGGCCCATCTCTGGGAGCAGAATATTGGCAGCTCACTAAGCGTTTTTACTAGCCTGCGTTAGGCAAGCCACCATGAAATGGCTTCAGTATCAGTCCTCTCCAAACCTGCAGAATGGGAACAACAATACTGGCCTATCTCACAGGTTTGCTGAAAAGTATGTGATGTGAGTCATTGCTTACCCATCAGTATATAAGTGGGGCTTTTTTTAGGCCCATAATTCCCTCAGAAGGAAAGCTTGAGGGGTTCTCACCACAGGGAGGTCACACTTTATCAGATACTGTGCTTGGCTGCCCCTTTTTACTTACAGAACCCCTCACACATCTGTTCCTATATTGATGGAGTTAACTTGACACACTTTATCAGTAAAGTAAAATTCTCTGCATTCTTTAGTGTTGGTTTATGGGTCTGGTATGCTAAAGAGTCCATCTGTCTTTAGAATTTAAGGTCAGCTCCTTTCAGTCATGTCTTGAGCCTTGCCACGGCCACAACCCTGCAGTGGGGAAGAACGGAACCAGTACACTCCTCAGCTGGCGTCTTCTCACATAAATGTTTGAAACTTATATCACGCTGTATATATAAATGTTACCTATTAAATTGCCCTGAAGCTTATAGATATACAGTCATACCTTGGTTCTCAAACGTAATTTGTTCCAGAAGTCCGTTCAACTTCTGAAAACGTTTGAAAACCAAGACACAGCTTCCAATTGGTTGCAGGAGCTTCCTGCACTCATTCGGAAGCCATGGAAGCCGCGTCGGATGTTTGGCTTCCAAAAAATGTTCGCAAACCCGGAACACTCACTTCCGGGTTTGAGGCGGTTGGGAGCCAAAACATACGAGTGCCAAGGCATTTGAGAACCAAGGTATGACTGTAGTGGTAGGCTATACCTCCAAAGAAATCATTTGCAATGGTCACAGTATCACTGACAGTTGTACAAGGAAAGCCATTTAGAAGAACGAACCCTGGGTTCATAGATTTGATATACTGTGCATGGTGGTTTTGATATAAGTTACCTTGGAAATGTTCTGCCTTAAAAGGTGGCATATGAATTTTTTGGGGGGAAATGATTTATTTCTTCTTCCTCCCCCCCCCCCTATCTCATCCCATCTCAGGTTTATCAGTACTTCAGAAAGTGTTGGATACAGCTGCAGAAAAAAACTGGCAGGTGACAGCTGTCAATATAATGACAACAACGGAAGAAGAGTACAAGTCACTCTTCCAGAACCTGGAGAAGAAGAAGGAGCGGGTGGTGGTAGTGGACTGTGAATCAGAGCGACTCAACGCTATCTTGGGCAAGGTGAGTTCCAATATTAAGTGCTGCTGAGACAGGAAAAAACAACAAGGAGTCTTATGGCACCCAAAAGGCTACCCTATTTATTACAGGGAAGTGGGTTTTAATCCACAAACGTTTATGTCAGAATAAACATTTTACCCTTTCTAGTTTTTTCCCCCTATTGCAGACTAGCAGGCTCTGAATGTTCTCGGTCCACATACTGCCTAAGCCTGCCTTGTAGAATTTTAAGCATAACCTTGCTAGCGTGTGAAATGAGCGCAATTGTATGGTAGTTGGGGTATTCTTTGGCACCGCCCTTCTTTGGGATTGGGATGTAGACTGATCTTCTCTAATCCTCTGGCCACTGCTGAGTTTTCCAAAGATATATGTAAGATATAAACAACCAAATGTGTAAATGAGTCACAAGTCAATTTTGCATGTGACACAACAGATATGCATTGTAAAAACACCACAATTATATTCACGCAACGTGGCCCCAGTAGGCCGTACCAGTATATGGGAAGGCAGAAATAGTTGCAGAGATAAATGTATACCTTTTGCAAATCCATATACAGGTAGCCTGTTTGCGCTGGTGCATGAAAAATTGCCTATGACAAAACAGCTGCTGTGTTGTAATTCTGGGATTAGAGTGTTTATCAGATTAATCTCACTGTTCCCCTGGGCTCATCCCATCTGTTTATTTGTAGTCACCTGTTGCCTTATGCCTGAAACCTGAACTGTGATTTATGCTGCTGAGGAGCTATGCTTTCATTCCAGAGATATGCAGCAATGATGCCAGAAATTTAATAAATAGTAGTAAATATAGATCCACAATTCTTCAGTACTGTATACACTTTACAACTAAAACATAATAACAAAAGGGAAGTCAGTAGGATTTGACTCAGGTTTCCTTCTCTGGGCGAAAAAACTTTTTATCTTTGGACTACAAAATAAACATAGAATGGTGAAATTCACAACATGTTCCAGGCTTGTAGGTTTTACTTTCCTGCATCTGCATCTGGTTCTTACATTTAAAGACACAGCGACAGATAGAAGTCCTTTAAAAATTCATTTTTTTCATCGCATTTCGTTTGATTTGCATTTGGTGGATTTCCAGAGATGATTGACAACATGTGTAACTTAAAACCATTTCCTATCTCTTTCAATAAATAAATAAATACACACACACACAAGCCAGCCCTTTAGGTAACAGGCCACAATCCCAGCTTCCTCGCCCAGAAGGAAAAGGAAATACAGTAGCATCAGGAGGCACAACATGTTATTTGACCCTAAAGGCTAACAGAAACATATAGCTTCAGCCCAAACATATATTAATTGTTCAGATATATGTAATAATAATAATTTATTATTTATTATTTATACCCCGCCCATCTGGCTGGGTTTCCCCAGCCACTCTGGGCGGCTTCCAACAGAAAAATGAAATAAAATAATCTATTAAACATTAAAAGCCTCCCTAAACAGGGCTGTCTTCAGATGTCTTCTAAAAATCTGGTAGCTCTTTTTCTCTTTGACATCTGATGGGAGGGCATTCCACAGGGCGGGTGCCACCACCACGAGGGTGAAATTCACACCATGTTCACAACAATGTTCGTGTCACAACAATGTTAGTGTCTTTTAAGAGTTCCGCGGAAGAAAAAGGTTTCTCAAGGGTTTGTTTGTTTTTATCTCAGTGCCACAATCGTGAGAGGTAACTAGTCAGATTAATTTAACCCCAACATATAAATATTAAAGGGGGGAACAGTAATTGTATACACACTGAAGCAAATGGGCCTGTATGAAGGAGCTCTATTCACATTCTTTTTATATAAAGTATATTTTACGAGGTGGCAGTTTTCTGGGTTCATTTTTGTACACAAATCTGCAAATAGTGAGAAACAGATGACATAATTTTAAAACAACTGCAACTGCCTCGCTTTCCATCTTCATATTGCTCCAGTTATTTCCAATCTGCACTGATAGCTTGTAAGGCAGTCCCTTTCTTTTCCTGCCTGGCAATTGTCCCCTAAAATATCATGGAGCTTAAGCCACTTCCTAGGTTCAGGAGAAATCCATGCAACTGAAATGAGCCTTTTGTGAAAGATCATGCTGATCTGCAGACGTTCCAGACACATTTGCTGCAGTCATTATTTAATTATCCCACCCAGGAGATCTGCCTGGTGTGAAAGGTGGTGGAGCCTTACATTTTTGTATCCAGAAGTGCTAACAAACGTCTGCTCTGATAACACTAATTGAGGTGTTGGGTTATTAGCATAGGACTCAGACAGCTTTTAATGTATACTCGAGAGCATTTCTGCAAAAGGCTAAGGCAGGTGAGCCAGTTAACATACGAACAAGTGTCCAATAACCACTAATCCATTTGGTGATAATTGTAATGCCAGGACTCTTTATGACATTGTTTAGTATTCCTACAGATCCCACCTGGGCATTGATGTTTAATTGAAAACCCATCTGCACTTTTTCATTCTGTGGTCACGTGATCGATTAAAAAGAAATCGAAAGCTCCCAGAATTTAATTTGTATTGTACCTATTCTTGTTTGTAGCTTAAAAAAAAAGCTCATAAAGATGCAGGAGTGGGTGGGAAGAAATGGACAGAAATAGCTCAGGGTTGCTGCCCTGCCACGCTCCTTTCCATTTCCCAATAGTTAGCATTGCCGGTGTTTGGGTTCATTCAAATTCGATAAGAGCTCAGCCCAAGCATATACTGTGCTGGTAGGGCATGGGGAGAAAGTGGATGGAAAAACAATGTCAATAAAAGCAGATGAGGAAGAGTGCAACTAACTTTGCCCTTTAGAAAGAGTCTCTTCAGTTCCGCAAAGGCAATGGAAAGATATCCATTACTGGCAAAGGAACCCGACAGCATTATGAGCCATTCAGCATTTATAGTGACAAAGAACAGTAAAACTGTCTGCATTCAGCCCTGCAAAGGTCATGGTGCTGGGGAGAGGAATTCACAGACAACACTACAAATTCGTTATAGAGGAATGCCATATATATAAACTTACAATGTCGCACAGGCTAGATTTGCGTGCCCTTGGGGCCACCTTTGCTCTCCAGACACGATGCAGATTGTCCACGGTTAAATGCCGTTGTGCCCGTTTAACCGGAATATAACCTTTAAGGTGAGCGGGGATGTTTATAAATCCCGTAACCCTGGAACATGGCATAATGGTGAGGGTTTCCGTCCCATTTACAGACCTGCAATAGGCTCTTCTTGCAGACTGTAGGTGTTGACCAGAAAGGAAATGCCTTGAGCGTTAATTACACCCAGCGATACTCGATTCAGTACCTTTGTGCCTTTTAGTGCCTATGGGTGAAAGTCCTCTGTCCTCAGGCCGTTCAGCCAGTCCTTTAAGTCTGCTGGGGAAGTCACTGATGGAGGCTCAGAAAAATAAAGTCTCATCCCAGAACTATCATAGAAGTCACCCCCGAAAATACTGAAGGCGGCGGCAGCTGAGGGTGTAACTTCCCCAGGAGCGATCTGTTGTGGGGATGGGAGCATACATGCTGGGCCAGAGCCAGTGGGTGAGGTCAGAGCCCAAAATGGGCAGAGTCACTCTTTTAATCTATTTCTGCTACCTTCTTTCTATCTCCCTGCCACCCTGTTTCCTCTTGCCCCTCGCAGAAATGAGGGCTGAAAGTTTCCCACCTCCTATTTAAACCTCTGATAAATAATCTGGGATGGCCACGCCCTGTTTGCCAGGTCGATACACTTAGCTGGTTGATGTTGAAACCTCAAGGCAGTTCTCACATTGTCCTGCTGCTCTCACAAAGACATAGCTTGTGCTTCTTTTTTCACCTGCTTCTGCTGTCATACGAGAAGTAAGCACCCCACCTCTCCCACCTCTCCCCCCCCATCTGTGAGGTGGTCCGTGGGGCCCCGATAACCCCAGGAGTTCATGGAGGCCAGTCCAGGTGAAGTCTGCAAGTCACATTTGAGACATTACGGCAAAAGCTGAGAAAGCAAAAGGCAAACTCCCTCAGCCTTTTGCTTGCTCTACCATTGTCTAATACACAAGCCAGCCCTGGAAGATATGACAGCAAACTGCTCCTGTCAGTAGCGGTGATCATCATCGCCCTTTGCTTGTGAGATAGAGAGCAGCATAATTTTCTAAAACATTTGCGATGCATGAGTAAAATGTATTATGCGTTTGCACCCTACTTTGGGGATAGAGTAACTGTACTCATTTTGCAACTTCTTCCTTGCTTATTCCGATCACGTAGCAACTGTAACCTCATGTGTCATTACAGACAGTTTCTCCTAGCTTGAATATGGGAATGGGTTTGTGTTTTAAGTAGCTTCTCGGTAGTCCTGATGCAAATATTCTCATTTATAGTACAACTGAACTAAAATAATTGCAGAAGCAGGAGAAACATTGCGAGAGTCTCCTTGTTTTACCACTAAATTATACTGCTAAATAAAATGTTTTGTGTTTCGCCACCACAGATCATCAAGCTTGGAAAAAATGGGATAGGCTACCACTATATTCTAGCAACTCTGGTAAGTTGGATGTTGTTTGCTTTCTATTGCCTACATGTTTTTCCTGAGCATTTTTTTAAAATTGGTTATAAATTCAGCACTTAGGGAAACTTAGAGTGGAATTTAGGGTGGCTTTCAACACACAACAGTGCAACATAGTGGACAGTTATCCTTCATCCAATTATACACCAATTATATAGATGTGCTCATCTGCATGTGTGGTGTTCCAACATGACTCTTGAAAATAAGTGCTTTTGCGGAATTTAGATGATCGTTAAAATATGGATAAAAATGGACTCATAATTTAACGCATAAAGAATGTTAAACTGTGCAAGTTAAAGTAAGACTTTAAAAAGGCAGATGAAGGTAGGGTGGAAGTCACATTTCAGTATTTGTATTTTAATGTAAGTTTTACGGAAATTTTTTCTTTTCTTTTCTTTTTCTACTTTTTGGTGTGTGTTTTTTTTTTTTTTACTTTTTTCTTTTCTTGTACTTGGAAAGAATTTTATGTATATACAAAATTAAGAAAAATGTTGTCTATGAGTAATGAATTTGGATATTGGATATGGAAAACTAAATAAAAATTACTGTGAAAAAAAGAAGAAAATAAGTGCTTTTGTTTTGGAGTGCTATGTTAGCACGAGATGTTGCAAGAGGTGTGTGGAATAACACCCTATGTGTATGTTCCTTTATCTGTGTACACACCTTACATTTAAAGCACATGATCTTTTCAAATTATTCTGGGAAGTGTAGTTTAATGGTGCTTAGGATTGTAGCTCTGTGAGAGGCAAACTATTGTTCCCGTGAACCTTTAAATGTGTTTTAAATGTAGGGCATGTATGCAGCCTGGAACTTGCTGAATCAGCCAACACTCGGTAGAAGGTAGTGTAGGGTGTAAAACAAGACTGCAGACAAAGTTAAACCAAAACCAATAATTTACCAAAGGAAGACATTTAAACAGTTATTTTATTAAAGGCAGGGAGAAATTTATTTAAAATCATTTGAGTCAGTTAACCACACACAGAATTACAATTCTCAGAGTGGTTTAATAACCAGTCCCTCTTCCCAGGATCTTTGGGAATTGTAGCTCTGTGAGGGAAATAGGGGTCATCTAACAACTCTCAGAGGGACGCAGGAGGTGCTGTGGTCTAAACCACAAAGCCTAGGGCTTGCCGATCAGAAGGTTGGCGGTTCGAATCTCTGCGACGAGGTGAGCTCCCATTACTCGGTCCCTGCTCCTGCCAACCTAGCAGTGTGAAAGCACATCAAAGTGCAAGTAGATAAATAGGTACTGCTCCAGCGGGAAGGTAAACGGCGTTTCCGGGCTCTGCTCTGGTTTGCCAGAAATGGCTTAAGCATGCTGGCCTCATGACCCAGAAACTGTATGCCGGCTCCCTCGGCCAGTAAAGCGAGATGAGTGCCGCAACCCCAGAGTCGTCCGCGACTGGACCTAACGGTCAGGGGTCCCTTTACCTTTAACAACTCTCAGCACCTGTAACAAACCACAGTTACCAGGCTCCTTTGAAGGAAGCTATGACAAACCTAGACAGCATCTTAAAAAGCAGAGACATCACCTTGCCTACAAAGGTCCATATAGTTAAAGCTATGGTTTTCCCAGTAGTGATGTATGGAAGTGAGAGCTGGACCATAAAGAAGGCTGATCGCCGAAGAATTGATGCTTTTGAATTATGGTGCTGGAGGAGACTCTTGAGAGTCCCATGGACTGCAAGAAGATCAAACCTATCAATTCTTAAGTAAATCAGCCCTGAGTGCTCCCTGGAAGGACAGATCGTGAAGCTGAGGCTCCAATACTTTGGCCACCTCATGAGAAGAGAAGAATCCTTGGAAAAGACCCTGATGTTGGGAAAGATGGAGGGCACTAGGAGAAGGGGACGACAGAGGACAAGATGGTTGGACAGTGTTCTCGAAGCTACGAACATGAGTATGACCAAACTGCGGGAGGTAGTGCAAGACAAGAGTGCCTGGCGTGCTATGGTCCATGGGGTCACGAAGAGTCGGACACGACTAAACGACTAAACAACAACATGACTGCTTTAAAGTGGGGTGATACTGTTTTAAATGTATAGTGCAAGGGGGGCCTCATAGTCTGGCCAGAGCAGAAGAAAGGATACCAATCCTGACTGCATTGCAAGCTTTTGCAAATGTGCATTAATTTATGGTTATTCTATTTTCAGATCTTGAAACAGATGAGGTTTTGATTTTTGCTTTCAAAAGTCCTTTTTAACATTCCAGTGGGGTTAATATTCAGATGCAGAAACTAGCATGCAAATTCAAAATACCGCGTTTGTGTGTGATCCTGCATAAGAGGCATTTGGCAGGTCCCTGTGAAAAGACTGTTCATTCTCCAGAGATATTTAGTCTCTTAGTTCTCTGGTGAGAATGCCAATAATGGTTTAAGAGTTTGTTATTCTGTATGTCATGGCCACATGGCTTCAATATGTCCGCACTTCCAAGCTCATTTAATCTAGGCCACCACACAGCTATAAGCAGGCAGTAATGACATTCACTTTCTACTAAACTGCACTGCATTTTAGTCAGTGTACCAAAAGTGAAGTGTTCCATGTCCCATTAGCAATCCCAGGAGCCCTCTCAGCAAAAGAACAGATTGGGACTTCAGTCAACTACAATATTCTAGTTAAAACTGACTCAGTGGTAAACATCATTTTATTGAAGTACTACATTGTTAAAGAAAGAGAGCCTGGACTCCTCCTCCCGCTGCGCTCCCATTATGCCAGACAGAACCAGGGCAGCATGTAAATTATGTGATAAACCAGGGTTTGGAACCACAGGACAAATGTGGTTCACCCAGATCTCTATATTTGGCCCTTAGGACTTTCCATAGACCACACCCCTTACCAGACCATTCCCCCCCTTTACTTAGGCTGCACCCTCCGCTTTGACTCTGCTTTTTGTTCCTTGGGTGTTTTTGGGTGGTTGAAAAATGTCCTTTTTGCAGCCCTGCATCCTCTTTTGTTCCATTTTTTTCTTTTGGTGATGCATAGCCTTTTTTGTGAATTGTACTGTTATGTACTGAGCTTAGATCCTAGAACAATAGGCAGGTAGGATCCTAGAAGGCAGCAACCTTATTGGTCTGCAGGAGCTGCACAATCCGGCTCCAGGAGGAAGTGAATCAGCAACCTGATTGGCCTGCAGGAACAGTCCAGTCAGGTTCCAGGAGGGGAGTTGAATCAGCCAATCACATGGGACTCATTGTGTAAATAATGTATATAGCCAGAGGTTTGGGGGGGGGGGGAGAGCACTCACTCACTGTTTACCATGAGCTGAACTAAAGAGCATGAAATCAACACTCAACTCTGAGTATATTTCATGTACCTAAACTAAGAAATTTGAAATGAATTTTGTAAGTTCTTCCTCATGAAATATGATACATTTCACTGGTATTTTTCACAGAGCTGTTTTTTGGGGGAAGGGGTTTTTCATGCATGCATACATACATAAAAGATGGCAAGTGAAAGGTCCATCTGCATATTTTCCGTTGAAAAGACTTGGTGGTTGTTTTAGTTTAAGAGATTGCCTGGAACCCCCTTTGGGTATTCTGCTCAGCTATAAAAACCTCCACACACAGACACACACACACACACACACACAGAGAGAGAGAGAGAGAGAGAGAGAGAGAGAGAGAGAGAGAGACCGGAAATGAAGGGAGCTAAGCTCTGTTCCCCCCACCGTCACCCTCCATCTCAAGGAAGACACAGCTCTGAAATGTGAAGCTTCCTTCTACCCGTTGACACACCCTGTCTGATTTTGAACCCTGCACTCATTCCTATTTCCCCACTCACATTATCGATGTGGCACCGGCAGGGCCATCTTAAGCATATCTGGCGCCGTGGTGCGAAGATCCCTCCAGCGCCCCCCGCCCCGTTTCCCAGCACGGCTGTCTGGCGGGCACAGCACGGCTGCCACAGGCTCAGCAGCGTGGCGCCTGCCTAGCAGCCCAGCGCCCCTGGCACCCTGCGCCCCCCTGCCTTGCTGTAGGGCCGGCCCTGGGCACCTGAGCAGAATACCTGAATAGGGCTTGAGCTTACAGCTCAGTTTTTCCTACCCTTTGCATGTGCTGCTATCAAATATATAATATGTCTTACGTTCCAACTGCCATGATTTGCCATTGCTACAGTTCTTCACAGTCAGCAATTGTGAAAGAGCAGAAACTGAAAACACACCCAGGCTAGTGAAATGTATTGTAATTTTCCCCCATGGGCTTGTTGACAGAGTGAAAATGCAAGCCACACTCCATCTTGTTTAAGAAGTCTGTGCATGTATGTATGGCTTTGGAAGGCAATTCTAGTAGAATCATTTGGTGCGTTATATCCTTTCCTGCAGCGTGGCACTGGAAATCAAAATGTATGGCCATCACTCGTTAAATATTATGCTACCATCGAATCAAACTGTAACTACCATTTCCCCCCGGCTAGTCCTGAGACCATGCTATAATTTACAAGATAAAAGTGAATGCACAGTTGTATTGTTACCAAATATGGGCTGTGTGCTAAGTGGATAGCTGCATAAGCTTCAGAAAAAGTTGACATTGTTTTCAAATCTGTACTGGATCATTCAGTTGCTTTTAGTTAGGAATGGTTCTTGTGATAGGACTGCCAAGTTAACACGCAGTGAGCTGTCTGAGTGAACTGGCTCTCCTTTGTGGACTGGCTTGCATTGCCTTTTCTGTATCCGCACAACTGCAAGCAGCCATCTTGCAGAGGCAGTAATCAGAAATTTCCCTGTGGTGCTCAGACTGTGAGGCGGTGATCCTGGTCAGGCCAAAACTACAGCATTTCCAGCTCCGGCTGTTGCACTCATAAATTAAATGCTTTGAAAATGACCTTCACCCCTTCACCCCTCAGGAGCACCATTTGATTTGATTTCCTGCAACACGGAGAAGAAAACTGTGAATTGTGCAGCTCTTCAATGGGGGACAATCAAGCATTTGGGGCTTCCTCCAAGCAGGTTGCCCAGATGCTGCACTTCTTAAGAAAATTCACCCTTTGGTGATTTTTTAACACCCTAATTAACACCAAGCTAAAGAAAAAAATTCCTTCAGTAGCACCTTAAAGACCAACTAAGTTTTTATTTTGGTATGAGAGGGTGGGGGTGGGGGTGATGGGAATGGGTGATGGTCTGCTGGGAGTGGTAAACCTGTAGATGGCTGTTAACGACTGCTGGTGACTGCAATTGGTCCTGGGGGGGGGAAGCAAGGGCTGAGGCGCTAAAGAAAGCTTGATCATGCATAATGAGATAAGAATCCAATGTCTTTATTCATCCCAGGTGGCTCCATGGTTTTAAGCTTGGTAATGAGTTCCAATTCAGCAACTTCTCCCATCAGCCCATCACTCATTCCCATCACCCCCCCACCCTCTGAATATACATAAGGGTTTGGTGGATTCTGCTTCAGTGTATCTGACGGAGTGTGCATGCACACGAAAGCTCATACCAAAATAAAAACTTAGTTGGTCTTTAAGGTGCTACTGAAGGAATTTTTTTATTTTGCTTCGACTCAGACCAACACAGCTACCTACCTGTAACTAAAGCTAAAGGAAGTTCTTTTTTAAAAAAAATCAATTCAAGTTCTATTTTCTTAAGCATGGGCCTTAAGAAGCCTCTGGTAAGCTGGGTTAAAGGTAGTTTGAAGATCAGCACATGTATTTCAGAGTGGAAGCACATACTCTTCCTGTCCTAGCCATCACCGAAAAAAGAAATTATGTGCGCAGAGTGAAGGGGGCCAGGAGGAAAGAACCATGGGGCAGAGAAGAAGCCGGGCAGGGGTGCTGTCCCTTCTTTACACTCATACACTATGTGCACCTACTTTTTCAGCAGCTAAAATGGCTCATTTTGATGAGCAAACAGCAGTTTTCACAGCCCTGCTTGTAAGCAAACATTGTATAAAATGGAGTGCTGTATTTTTTTTTGCTGCCAACAGCACACAGAAACTGATGTTTTCCTGGCAGGAACAGCTTTTCTAACAAAATGCCTGTTTACTACATGAAACTCCAAATGACTTTTTCATGTTCACAGACAGTTTTGTATTCCAGAAAAGTGCACAAGTTCTGATCCGAAGGGCCTCTTCGTCTGAGCAATGCACAAGGGGACGCACAAACCACTTCCCCTCGATTTCTGTGTTTCCTGCATAGCGTAGGGAGCAGAGCCTTGTGAATCTCCACTGTACGAAAGAGAGAGAATCATGTAGTTCTACCCAAGACGCCCATGATTTCTCATGTTACACAAGAAGTACAAAAGGGGGGGATCACACTTCATTGTTGTTGCAAAATAGCTTTCAGCACCATTCACATACAGTATTATGAAACAAGATATGTGTTTGCCACTGGCATGCACATCTGACTTTCTATAGTTTTCTGAAATGTAGTTCAGATTTCCTGCACCTGAATACTGTGCCTCATTTGCAGGACATTATTATGTTCAGAAATTACTTTTTTCACATATAAACAAATTTAACGTGAGAAGCTGCCTTCGGTTGAATAGAAAGATACATTATGAACACCAGCTTACAGAAAGCAGCCGTTTGGGTGAGGGGGGAAATAGGCAAACAAAATTATTTGGGTTATCCTTCCTGATTTTTATTTTTTTTATTTTTTATTTTGGGTAAAGTGTTCATTCAAGAAGTCTTCATAAGGAAGCAAGAGGTGAGCTTTGGTGAATCCTTTAAATTGCTCAGCCATGTGCTTTTAAAGTCAAGGAAGAAAGGGGGGATCACAGCCAGCTTTAGCAGAATGGGAAGCTTAGAAACCTTTGAGACCCATCTCCTTTGCCATTTCCCATCACCCCAGCTTCAGCACTCTTTGCTTCTGATGCCAGCAATTTAGCTGGGGGTGCTGTCTTTTGTGGGAGGAACACCGGTTTTCTGCTGAGCGAAAGAAAATGTGTGGCTAAAAATATGACACTTTTCAAATGGTTTGAAAGGGGAAAGTGCTAGGGTTGCCTTACATCTAGAATGTTCTCCTTTTTGTCTGAACCCAGACCTTCCTTGGTTGCAGGGGTGGAGGAAGGGGTGTGTGATGGAGGCGGGCCACCCCGGGTGTCACCACTGAGGGGGCTGACAAAATGCCAGGAGACACTCACCACGGGCCCTGCAGCACACCCGAGCCACACATCTCTCCTGGGAGTGACGTGGTGGCATTGGCGCCCGCAGGCTCCGCACTGCCCCAAACGGTCCGCCCGCTACCTGCCCCTCAGCTGTAGGGCGGCTGAGTGGGAGTAGGCAGGCAGACTCCTCGGAGACCCTGTGGAGTGTCCTGTCCCAGCTGGCACCGCCCCGTGGGCAGCTGGCCCCACCCCTGGGCGCAGGGCGCATGTGCCCCCCCGACACCCGATCGGCTTGCTCTGCCGCTGGGTTTTGGTTGTCATCTTTTTTATATTCTATGTCATCCACTCATAGGTCAGGCATGATTAAGTGGTATATAAGTCCTGTTCAATAAATTACAGTAAATGAAGCTAGGACAAGTATACAGAAAGTACATCTTAGGCATAATTAGGATAATGTATTTATTAATTTAAAGATTTTGTAAGCTGCTTCCCGGCATATATTTCCAAAGCAGTCTACAACGTGAATGATCAACAACATAGTAAAATGAAGTATACATAACAATAAAAAAGTTTTTAAAAGCATAAAACCACAAAATTCACTCCAGTAATACCATATACAGTGGTACCTCGAGTTACAAACGCTTCAGGTTACAAACGCTTCAGGTTACAAACTCCGCTAACCTGGAAGAGTTACCTTGAGTTGAGAACTTTGCCCCAAATCGTGTGCCAGTGGCGCAGTGGCAGCAAGAGGCCCCATTAGTGAAAGCACAGCTCTAGTTAAGAACAGTTTCAGGTTAAGAACGGACCTCCGCTACAAATTAAGTTCGTAACTAGAGGTACCACTGTAAAATGGCTGAGTCACTGTTTCAGGAAAGCCTCCTTAAAAAAGATAATTTCCAAATAGCCATTGGGAAAGCAAAGGTGCTAGGCCCTTGTCTCAGTTCTAAGGCAAATATAATTGGTAACTGGTATGCAGGAAAGAACATGTTTCATTACTTTTGAAAATCTACAATCCCTCCTAATTTGTTTTTGGGCCAAAATCAACATTCTTGCCTTCATGTACAGAGCCCTACATGCCCTGAGATCGAGAGTTCTGAAAGAGGAGTCCCAGTGGCACGAGGGGTCAGTGTGTCTATTAACCAGAAGGTTAGTGGTTCAAGCCCACCCAGGGATGGCTGTGGGCAGGATTCCTGCATTGCAGGGAGTTGGATTAGATTACCTTGGGGGTCCCTTCCAGATCTACAATTCTATGATTCTAGGATCACCTTCCCATAGGAACTTGTCCACCCAACATAGCACTAAGTCTGCTGTTCCATCAGCATGAGGATTTATCCATTTTCATTGGAGAAATGTTGGAGGGTATGATGTTGTGTAAGCAGAAATTGTGCTGATGGCACATGGTAGTTGAATAGGCCTTTTCTGTGATGGTACCCTGACTGAAGACTCTCCACAGAAACATTCACTTGACATCTAGTCTGCTCTTTTAGGTGCCAGGTCAAATCAGTTTTATTCTCCTCATCCGTTGATAGCTATTAATTAATACAGAATTTGTCTATGTAATATTTTACTTGCTTACTCTGCAGCAGCTAGGCCTGTACTATATCTTCTATTTCTTGGTTCATTTGTTCTATTTTGACAAGGTTATTTGATTTGATTTAATTTTTATTGGATCGCATCTTCCCTTCCCAGAAACTGACTTCTGTTTCAGTGTATCTGACGAAGTGTGCATGCACACGAAAGCTCATACCAAAATAAAAACTTAGTTGGTCTTTAAGGTGCTACTGAAGGAATTTTTTTATTTTGTTTCGACTCAGACCAACACGGCTACCTACCTGTGACTTGAAGACATTATTGAAAACTACAGTATACCTTAAATAAAATAGATATTTACAACTTTGGCATCCCAGGCCAATCTCACCTGTTGAATGGTGAGATACCCACATGCCAACAAAATTTCCTATAACAGGCAACTGAAACTTGTAGATACTAATTTTTCATGGTAAATTATATGCAGAAATCCTGTCCTGCATCACAAGCTGATGATCTCAAATAGTGAACTACCCTTTAAAAGACCTCTGGGGTAAAGGGCATAATTAATCAAGGCACATCTAAAACTCTTCACATCAATACCCTTTGTGCCATTACTTGATGTATGTTCAATAAGCATCTATGAAGTGTTATAGAAAGACTTATTGACACTATTGGAATGTTCTGCTTAAATGAATTATGGCCCCATCATTTGTAAGGACAGGCGTGTACCAATAAAACCTTTATGGCACAGCTAAACATGATGTACTGTTTGAAAAGACTTTATTAAGCTGGTGCCATATATTCTGGCTGTGTACAGTTTGAGTGCTTTCCCCTTTTCATAGCTGGTGTGTAACCAGAGAGCGCAACAGAAAGAAACAATCATGCGAACTTTGTCAAATATGGACTTCCAGGAAATCTCTGTTTTCAAAGCTGAAAAGAATAAAAATTCATTTCCCTTGGATCAGCTGAGAATAATGCTCAAGAGTTTAAATTGCTGCTTTCCCCAGAAAAAAATGCACAGGCATGTTGGCGAGGAAAGGATTGGGTCCCTGCTTCCATCAATTTTGCTGAGAAAACTGACAATTGAAATGGCCGTGTGCCATTTTCAACTGATACAGGTTGCATATATTTTGCACTCCGATAACCATAACCCAGTGCACAATGTAAAACAAGAAGTCCTGAGATTAAAAGAGCTAAATCGAGCACCATCCAAATTCATTCCCCTTGTCACTCATGCATAAATAATAGTGACACGTTTGTGGCTACATGAAATAGATTTCCAGGCTTTGGGGGAAACTAAAGAAAGGTTCTAACATTGGAATAGAAGCCCTGGTTTTCACTTAAAAAGGGGGGGGGGGTCAGGGAAAATCACAAGGAACTTGAATTTCCTGAAATATGGTAGAGTAGCAGCAATAACTGTAACTGAAGTACAACAAGTAAAATGAGAATACGGTTTCATTTATCTTTGTATTTTTCCCAGGGCTAAATTTAGGGACAGGTAAATCGTGTCCTCCATCATGGAGGGCACGAGTTGTGGTGAGATCACCTAAACTGCCCCCCCCTGTTGTAGGGCGGGACCGTTTGGATAGCCACAACCCCCCATTCATTGGTTGTCCCTCGGTTGCTGGGGTAGAAATTTGGCCAGTTGGGTCGTCTATTGGCTACCGAGGGGCTATTTAAGCTGCTGCACGTTGCTGGGAGCTTTCTCTTTCCTGTGACATGCATCGAATCACCCGCCCGCCCACCCTATATTTAGGGCTGTTCTTTGGCCTTGCTATGCCTGTCTAGGGGCAGGGGCCCGGTAGGAATTTTGCCATTTGGCTGATTGGCTGTTGCCATTTGGTTTTTGCCTACCGTGTAGCAAATCGTCGCAACTTTGTAAGGTTGGTGGTTAGGCATTGGTTCAATGTTTTATGGAGAGACGTGGTAGGCTATGCCTGCCCCTCCATCGCTGCTGCTAGAGAATTCTGTTAAAGGAATCCAAGGGCTTGGCTTGCTTTTGTCTGAACCCTTTTGTCAAGGGGCTAGGGCCATGCCAGAGCCCCTGGGAGCCCCTGGGGTAAGTTGTGAGATCGAAGCCAGCTTCTCGCTCCCCCAGGATGCTTTCCCTTACTGACATATGGTGGTGCCCAGTGTCAGTCCTGTTCCTGCCATTGTGCAGGTTCAGGTAGTCTGGAACCAATGCCTAAGCAACCACTCACATGCTGTGATCAATTAAGTTGTGGCCAAAATTATTGCCAAAAACCTTAAACTAAATTCTGTGTCTATTGTGTCTTTATTTTGGGGGTGGTTTGGGGGGTCTTCACACGTAATGCTGGCAACCACCCAGCAAACTAGGCCTGAGGGCCCCAGGAGGGCTTGTATCATGAACTCAACTATCCACTCAGCAGCTAAAAGAAAGAGCACAAACTGTTCATCTTCACTTCTAAATCTGGTAGCACTGACCTTATGAAATATACAGTTTGGGGAATTTACATTAGTTCTCATGCAACATTGAGTTTGAATAGTTGGGAGTGCTATGGGGATGCATCCAGTGTTCCTCATCTCAAATTCCGCCTGACCACATGTCTCTAAAATAATTCTGTTTCTAGCTCCTCCCTTTACCTTCCAGATTCCTGGGTCTACTGCAACCTGCCATGTTCTTCACAGGCTTCAAAGCAGAGCCAGCCAGTTCTATCCAGGCTCTACATGTCCTTCTTCTCCCTCTGAGACCTGATCAAGGACCTGTCCCTTTTCAAATCAGGCATTAGTAAATCTACTGTTAGATGTATAATGAGTAGCTGCTCAATGGATGTGTATTCTCACTATCCATCCATTCCTTAAAGGTAAAGGGACCCCTGACCATTAGGTCCAGTCGTGGGCGACTCTGTGGTTGCGGCGTTCATCTCGCTTTACTAGCCCAGGGAGCCATCGTACAGCTCCTGGGTCATGTGGCCAGCATGACAAAGCCACTTCTGGCAAACCAGAGCAGCGCACGGAAATGCCGTTTACCTTCCCGCCGGAGCAGTACCTATTTATCTACTTGCACTTCGTGCTTTCAAACTGCTAGGTTGGGAGGAGCAGGGACCGAGCAACGGGAGCTCACCCCGTCGCGGGGATTCAAATCGCCAACCTTCTGATTGGCAAGCCCTAGGCTCTGGTTTAACCCACAGCACCACCCGCGTCCCGTATCCATTCCTTAGCATTACCTAAATAAAGGCACACAGCTTTGCATGTTTACTCTGAAGTAAGTCCAGTGAGTTCAATGGGTTTTAATTCCAGGGAAGTGTACATGAGATCACAGCTCTTCTTACTTTATGCTGCAATCCTAAATATACTTACTAGTAGAGAGTGAGCCCCCTTGATCTTGGTGGAACTACCTTTCCCCTGTGCCTTTGCAGTACAGAGATGGAAGGAGCATTTTGGTGGTATAACCAGATCTGACATTGCAGTAATTCTGAGGCAGACAAGGAACATGTGTCCTGTAGGCAGGCATGTTGGAACAAGACTTGGGCAGATGGCCTCCTTTCTTCTAAACAGCCTCATCATTAATTGGTTGTGATAGAAATGAAGGAGAGATTTTTGTATTCCACTCAGGAAGTCAAATCTAATGAAAGCATTGGATATCTCTGGCATAATAGCTCAGTGTGGTATCTTACAGGTTCCTCCCCACAAACAGAGTCTGAAATGTTCAGGAATTCTTTATGTTCGGTCTGGATAGCAGTTCCTGGGGAAGTAACCAATTGTGTTTGTAAAATAATGTTACTTTATAAAAAGCTTTCTAATGCGAGGGGAGGAATAAGAGGCTTGTGGGTAAGGCATAAAGCCAGAGAGCTTCTCGGTGTTGATAGCCCTCAAAGCCTCCAGCTGACAAAGAAGGCTGAACCGACAGTCAATACTAAGGTATCTTTATCCAGGAGTGATGAATAAGCCCAGCTCCAAATCAATTCTCCAACAGTGACTGTGTCATGTTCATTAACAGATCCTAAAGAAGATAAATGTTTTCACTCTTACAACAAAACATCCAATTAAAATGTGTCATGTAAATAATAAGCATAAGTATTGGCTTTGATTCCAAGCCTCCTCTATCTGGACACCAACTACCTAAGTAATAAAAAGAGGGGGGGAGTTATTCTTGGGGGGGGGGGAAATAGCATTCAGAAACTTTGGTGTCACATGGGTTACAATTATCCACATGGCCTTGGGCTTTGAAAGTGAATAGCTCTGAAGGGGGGATTTGCTGCCTTAGAGCAGGCATCCCCAAACTGCGGCCCTCCAGATGTTTTGGCCTACAACTCCCATGATCCCTAGCTAAGAGGACCAGTGGTCAGGGATGATGGGAATTGTAGTCCAAAACATCTGGAGGGCCGAAGTTTGGGGATGCCTGCCTTAGAGTAACGTTTGCTTTGTATGCATCTCATATGCATCTCAGTAGCATGTAAGCTTTATACAAATTACAATAAGGGACTGATAACATATATGTTGGATGTGTATCGGTTTGGAATTCATGTGAATAGCCAAGCTATTTAACAGACATGAAACATCGGTATTTATAGCCCTCAGTCTTGGGCTCCATCATCCAGCTTTGCTAATGATTTCCTAAGACGATATACGTCACCAGAATTCACACTGTTCTAGCTGTGGAACTCCTGCAGTCCTGTTCACTCTATGCACAGAGTGAAAACATAGAAGAGGAAGCAGGACCATATCTACTGGCACTGTTCCCACTTGATCCACCCCAATCTCTGTGTTTGGTACAATGCCTGCATGATCAGCATTCATTGCTACATAGATGTTGCACTGAATGTCACCAACATGAGGGGTGGGGGTGGCATTAGGGCCAGTAGGTGTCTCTATGCGTTTGCTATACAAGTGGAATGGGATCAGTTGAACGGAGCATAGGTAATTCAGATTTAGTATCTAACTTCCAGTAAAGAAGACCCAAACCAGATTGATTGTGTTTCTGTGCATGGTGAGCTCCCATGGGGTGACAGAGGGTCTGATTAATAGTTTCCTTAGATTCCAAAATACCTAAAACTCACCCAGATGATGTAGAAATGGCTTGTACAAAATGCTCATACAAGCCCATGCACAAATGCTTTAGAATTGGCTGTTTGTGGCAGCTTTTCGTTCCCATTCTTTCTGTGGAAGTAGGAGTATGGGGCCGCTTGCTTTTTCAATGGGTAGATTGGACAGATTTATCTCAGTCCGTTCTGACATCCATTCACAATTTCAAGTGGCGTCTTCCATCCCACGGCAATTGGTTTATTTTGCAAAAGTCTTTCTTCCATTTCATCATTCCCTGCAGCAGAAAGATACAAAGTTTTACACAAAGGCCTGCACACAAATATATGTTAACATATATTTATAGTTACAGGTAGGTAGCCGTGTTGGTCTGCCGTAGTAGAAACAAAATAAAAATAAAAATCCTTCCAGTAGCACCTTAGAGACCAACCAAGTTTGTTATTGGTATGAGCTTTCTTGTGCATGCACACTTCTTCAGATGCACTGAAACAGAAGTCACCAGACCCTTATGTATAGTGAGAAGGTGGGGAGGGGTATTACTCAGAAGGGTTGTGGGAATGGGTGATTGGCTGATAGGTGTGGTAAACCTGTTGATGACTGTTAACGACTGCAATTGGTCTTACAGGAAAAAGCAAGGGGTGAGATGGCTAAAAATAGCTTTAGTTACAGGTAGGTAGCCGTGTTGGTCTGCTGTAGTTGAAACAAAATTTAAAAAATCCTTCCAGCAGCACCTTAGAGACCAACTAAGTTTGTCATTGGTATGAGCTTTCGTGTGCATGCACACTTCTTCAGATACACTGAAACAGAAGTCACCAGATCCCCACATATAGTGAGAGGGTGGGGGGGTACCACTCAAAAGGGTCTTGCAGGAAGAATTAACGACTGTTTACGACTGCAAATTGGTCCCACAGGAAAAGCAATGGGTGAGATGGCTAAAGATAGCTTTATCATGTATAATGAGATAAGAGTCCAATGCCAGGTTTCTCCATGGCTCCAAGTTTGGTGATAAACTGCAGTTCAGCAACTTCTCTTTCCAGTCTCTTTCTGAAATTCTTTTGTAATATGACAGCTACTTTGAGATCTTGTATAGAATGTCCTGGGAGATTGAAGTGTTCTCCTACTGGTTTCTCTGTCTTGTGATTCCTGATGTCAAATTTATGTCCATTTATCCTTTGGCGTAGGGTTTGGCCTGTTTGTCCAATATAGAGAGCTGAAGGGCACTGTTGGCATTTGATGGCATACACAATGTTAGAAGATGAGCAATTAAATAGTCCTGAGATGGTATGTTGGATGTTGTTGGGGCCAGTAATGGTGTTGTCCGGGTGTATGTGGCAGCAAAGTTGGCATCTGGGTTTATTGCAGGCTCTGGTACCAGTGTCCATGTTAAGTCTGGTGGTTGTATTATTGTGGGTGAGAAGTTGTTTAAGATTGGGGGGCTGTCTATAGGCAATATTTATAGATCAGTTGCCTTTCTTGTGTGTGGCTTCCACTCAGTCCCGAACTTCTTGCTTGGCTTCTGAACTCTTGACTTCTGCTGCTATACCTGCTGCTGAGCCTGTACCATTTCTTGCCTGAATAAAGAGCTCTGTTTTACAATCAAGTAAGAACCTCTGCCCTTGTGTGTTGGGTGGGAATCAGGCATTGACATAGCGTGGGTTGCCAGAACCCAGGGCCATGCAGAGGGAGGGAGTACACATGCACATTCGACTGCCTAATGGTGTCCATGCCACTCAGGAGATCACATGAGATAAGAAAAGAAGAGTTGCTCCATTGTCTGAAGGGGTCACTTTCTGGTTTGCATGGAGAAGCCATTTTTGATGGAGCCCAGAGGGAAGTGCGCAGCTATACTGAGACAGCACCAGGTGTTGAAATTTTGCGCCCCTAACAATTTTGCGCCTGGGACCCTGTGCCCCCACCCCACACGCTACACCACGGGAGTCAGGACAGCAATCCCTATCAGGGGATTCTCTTTTGGTCTGATTTTTCATCCTTTCTGCTCCCAGGGATGAATGACCTCTGGATAGTGGAGACAGAAATATATTCATTATCATGGTGTGAGAGAAGAAGGCATGTAGTAAGGCGGCTGCAGACAATTAAGCAGAGCCGGACAAATGCTGGCTCAGAGGAAATGGTCTCTTCCCCTCATTCGGAAGGGGTTAGAACTGTGCATTTTGATGCCAGGCCTTGAGGGGGTGGGAGGTGTGAAGTGGAGAGAGAAGAAGCCAGTGATCCTCAGAGTTATGATGGTTGCCTGGGGGACTGTTCTCCCTCCCTCAAAGAAAAACAATGTAAACATGCTGGTATTTTAGGCTGTGCTGTGCAGGAAATGTTAAAGAACTGTCAGAACAATAGCTCGATTCTACTAGGAGTTCATTCACAGCAAAGGCATATTTCTGCTCATTGCTGGCAGGGCTTTAGTATCTCATCTGCAAAATGTGGGGTAGGGAGGAGGCCCCCACTCTCAAAGATGACTGGAGCAATCGGAAAAGTCAAGCTACTGGCGTGGGCTGGTGTCAATTGTCAAATGTTAGGATGCCTCCCGACTCATTATTTTGAGGAAGGGATTCAAGTGCCTGCTGAAAATTTAGGTTTCTTCAGTTAAAGTGGATTAAAATCTTCTGTCGCCCTACCAGAACATTTCCACTTAAAACAACAACAATACAGAGAGAGACTTTTTGTGGTTAAGGATGTACTGAAAAGTTTGGGGTGAATTCATTATTACAGGAGAGATGTATTACACTCCACAAGACAATCAGAATCAATGCTCCATAAACCGTGGACACAATCTAACCACAATGCAAGGTTTGTGCAAGCAAATATTGAGAATGAATGCTCAATAAACAGGTTGTCTGGAGGCGCCCTTAGTTATACTTTGATCTCCCAACAAAGTTGAAGCTGCTACTGTTCTAAAAAATAGAAGAAGAGGTTTGTCCATTATGGAAGGCGTTATGGAGAACACAGAAGAATGGAAAATTCTTATCTTATTTCCTTCCGCGTACCTTAAATGTGGTATCTCATTGTCAGTGTCAGCAGAACACTTGAAAGGAGCTAGCGATTTGTTGCACAGAATACAGGATTAGGCAACTAGGCTGGAGCTGTCATCTGTTGTACAGATATAAAAGAGTGCTTCTGTGTGGAAAGATTATATGTTGTGCTCTCTGTTTTACACTCCATTAAAAATTCCCTAATTCCCTACAGGTAAATGCTGGTAACTCTCCTTTAGTAAATTAACATGGTAGCAAAGGAAAGGACCGTTTTCCTCACTGGAATATTTTGAAATGCTAGTAATCAGCCTAGTGTAAGGGTCAGAATAAATATACTTTGTAAGAAAAATCACTCGGGTCACAGACCTCACTATGGTGAGAATGTATTGTTTTTAATTTGAATTATAGTGATTAGTTCTATATTTCCACCTAAACATATAAATTAGCATATATATATATTTGCAAATGTTTGTGGTCTTTGGGGGGGGGGGTGTCCCTCCTTTTAGGTAAGGTGAATGGTCCAAAAAGTTTTGGTCCTAACCAAGGACTGGGAGAGAGACTGTTGCAGGCAAAAGAAAATGTCTTGTATCTGCTCCAGCTTTTCTTGTTACTATCAATCCAACAAAAACAAAATACAAAACAAAAGTGGATCGGAGTCATGAGCTGAAAGTACCTAAGGATTGCAATCTTATGCACACTTACTTGGGAGTAAGTCTCACTGAATTCAATAGGACATTCTTCTGATCTGGGTAGGAATACATGATTGCACTGCTAGTCAATACTAGTTATTATTCCTCACATCGGCTGCATTTTATTCCAGAAGATTAAATTTTCAGACTATGGAAAGAAGGACTGGAAGTAATGTTAACCATCACTCAAGTGTCAAAGTTGACCATTTTAAAAATGTTGATTAAGATGTGTGAAGTGCATTTTGAAGGACAGCTGATAGCAGGGTAATGTCGTCCTGAAAAGACCTTAACAAATATAAATTTCAATATGGTAAATAGCTGGCCAATTTGAGGCCAGTCATCTCAAGTTTCCTATGCTGTAAATCTGCTGTTCCATTTGCATTTGATGAGAAAAACAACACAGGGCTTGATTTGTGCATTTCTAAATCGATTGACACTGAAGATGCAGTGGGAAGTCTAGCTGGGTAGCTTGCTGTAATGGAACGCGATTTGTTTTTTATCTGTGATTTACTGATCTTAAAAAGCTTTCTAAACTAAAAGAAGCATGAAAATGCATCAATGCTAACATTTCCTCTCCCTTGGTGCTTGCTGGCAATTTGTAGCTATGCTTGCTATTAATATTTCCTTTGCTGGAGCTACATACACAGAGTGATGCTGTGTAAGGCTGGGATGTTATGACTTAAAGCTGCCATATGGCTGGTTTTTAAGCAATTTGACCTTTTCCCCTCCAGGTTTTTGATTGTGGCAATTAAAGAGTCAACTCAGGTGCTAGACCTGTGATAAGTGTACAGATTCAACGTGTGCATACTCTGAAATGAAGCAGTACATGCAGTTTAGCTGTGCAGTAAGAGACTGAGCATTTGTTTTGTCAGTTACTACTGAAACCATTTTAATTTAACCACAGCATAAATATCATCCTACAGTTATAACTGCTACTATATTGTTGTAGTTAGGAAGAAGTCATTGTTGCGTCTGACAGTTTTTATTTTGTTGCTGAAATCTTTCCTCTTGGATATGCCAGAATACTGTAGATTCAGTGGAACTCTGCTAGGTCTTTGCAGTTTCTGATATCAGTTGTAAATGTAATTTCTTTAAAATACTTCACTAATGGTTGGCAATTAGTGGGGTTCCCAGCAGTGTCTTCCCAATTTCCCAGTCAGGCTACTGCTGGCAGTGGCTGGCTGTGGCCTCCAGTCAGGACTGGATTTAGGTTTGATGAGGCCCTAAGCTACTGAAGGTAATGGGGCCCTTTGTATGTCCAGCTGTCTTTTGTCAACAACAAATTGTCACTTTTTTGTGTGTTGAATGTATGCTATATGGTAATTTATGGACCTAATAGGTATCATATGTTGCCATGCAACCAGTCCATGCAGAATATAGGCACCTTATATACTGTTGTTTAGTCGTTTAGTTTAGAATTTTTGTTGTTGTTGTTGTTTAGTCATTTAGTTGTGTCCAACTCTTTGTGACCCCATGGACCAGAGCACGCCAGGCACTCCTGTCTTGCACTGCCTCCCGCAGTTTGGTCAAACTCATGTTTGTAGCTTCGAGAACACTGTCCAACCATCTCGTCCTCTGTTGTCGTCTTCTCCTAGTGCCCTCAATCTTTCCCAACATCAGGGTCTTTTCCAGGGAGTCTTCCCTTCTCATGAGGTGGCCCTATATATAGAAATGAGCAAACCAGCGATATTTTAGGGAGCAGGCTAGCAGACGGGGCCCATTACTTACATCATAGGTGCCTACACAACACAAAATACTGTTGCTGCATGCAGGTTTTGTTTTATTTGTTTTTTATCTTATATTTTGGGAATGTACATCCAGTTTGGTTTTCCCCTTCATTTATTTATTGGGGGGGGGGGACGACAAGAGAGTGGAGCACTAAGCTATAGCTTGTTTAGCTTATACGTAAATCCAGCACTACCTCCAGTGGCCACAAATGATGCACGTGAGCCATCTCAGATGAAGGAAGTTTGTCTTGCTGCCTGCGGACGGTTATTGAAACCCCAACTGCCTAACCTAAGTCATATGGTTGTTGCGTGAGAATAATATGAAACCAGCAAGAACAGTGTATGCCACTCTAAGCGCCTGGATGGTGATGATGATTATTAATACCCCGCCCATCTGGCTGGATTTCCCAAGGGAAGAAAGGATATAAGTATAATAACACAAAAAATAAAATATAAATACCGCCATAACACAAAGAGTATCGTAGAAGGACTCCAGGGCAGGATCTACACTGACTTGTTTAACGTTATTAGAATGATACTAGATATATTGTTCTAAAATGTCACAGGGCATACTTGTAAATTAAAAGTGTTTCTTACCTCTGGGGTTGTTGTTTTGGTGAAAACGCTGTTTCCTACTGCCAGTTGCTGGTTGCTTTGTAGTGCCCTCTGGTGTCACATTTTAATAACACATTATGAACGTTAAAAGTAGGATGTCATGTGTCCACCCACATTATGAAAACCATTCCTTAACCCTTCCCTAACGTGAAAAACCATGAGTGCAGATCTACCCCAGGTTCAATTTCTGTCCTTTCCAGGTAGGAGACTCTCAGGCAGAAGGACTAGGCAAGATCTTGAGAGCTGCTGCCACTCAGAGTACAGTAAATCGTATTGGCTTGGGACCAGTGACCTGACTCAGTGTAGGGCAAGCTTCATATGTATAGGGGTCTATCTAGTTATGCCCCTTAGTTCACAGAAGGCTGTTCAGTCCATTGGTGGCTTCCATGAACCGAAGCAGGGAATGGTTCAGCTTATTCACCCTTCCAACCGCAGCCACATCCACTGTGATCCACCCCTCGGGTGGGAAACTCTCCAGAATAGTGTGGGAAGTAGTGAAGGGGACTGTAAAAGAGTGGGAGAATTTGAGGGAGGAAACCACATTCTGGGTTATCGGAGTCTGTAACCTGAAGCATCTGTAACCCGAGGTACCACTGTATGAACACATTTTTATGCATCTTTCAAGTCTCACCATTCCAGCACCGCCCAGGGACCCTTTCTCTGCTGACTGATCCCACCAAATTCTATTAGCTGCTTGCTTTTTGTTTTTAAATTTAATGGACCACTTTTGAAGATCTAGAGGAATTTTAATGCAGATGGGAATATATACGTGCAATTGCTGAGGCTCAAATTTGCCACCTAGCTGGTTTTATGAACTGTTGGGTGTTTTTTAAAGCTTGCTTGCGTCTTACACAGTGGGCAGTTTTACGTTTCTTGATTTAGATTGATAACCCATTCTGTCCCAGGGGCTCTAGGTGGATAGCAATAATACCAGCACAGTAACAAAGCAAAACACTGCCTCGAAGGCATTGTAATCTAATCAATTAATAGAGAGAGCTCGCAAGGAAAAAGGAGGTTTCAAAAAAGTAGGAACACGTTTAAACATGCTGTTTATAAATAGATTTTTAATAAAATTTGAGAAGCTGTCCCTTTTCACTTGCTTTCGCTTGTTTCTGTTAGCATCCAGCACTGGATTCTCAGAGCTTGTCTACATCTGAGCATTATTTAGCTGTTAATTTGCTTCCCCTGCCCCATTCAGATTAGACTGGCATAATCTACATCCATGTATTTGAATTTGTATATAATGAACAACTTTGGTCTTTCCTATTCATACCAATAAGCATTCTCTTTTGTGTTTGGCCCCACCATCTACTATTATGCTAATTAAATATTGACAGGGAGCATACACAGTATCATGTTATTTTTCTTTGGATCCCTCAGATTTGCGCAAAAGCAGAAAACGGCACAAGCAAGTAGTGTTAAGCAACCTATTTAATGAGCTTTACTTCTGCAGCTTTCTGGTTTTGTGCAAAACCTGTGGAATCAGGGTGGGGATGGTTCTCCATCAAGAGTTCTAGAAATCAGGAGCACAGCTGCAAAAAAAATGGAAATTCTCAGTATACATGTTTCAAATTAACTTGCTGCGCACTGTCTGGTGTGGAAATTTTTAGGTGGTTTAATGCAGTTTGCATTTGCAGTAGTCTGATGTTATGCAAATCTGAGGGATCAAAGGAAATACATATATAGTTTGGGACTGCATGGAAATTTTTACAAGCACAGCTGGAAAATACAAGAAAGCAATGAGCGGATTGTTGGGTTATCCACATAAGGAGTCAACCTGAATTTCTAAATAGCGGCACACCATCTCTGGAATGCTCTCCACAGGAAGGATCGCCTGGCACCTGCAAAAGTCTTTTCAGCACCAATCAAATGCTTTATTTTCCTAGGTGCCTTTAAATGTAGGTCGAGCGGGTGTGAATTCTGTGTTTTTAGTGCTCTGCTGCTGTTAATTTGTCATTGCAGTATTTGTTATTATTTGTTTGTTTTATTATTAATAATAATTGTAACCTTCCCCGGATGTGACAACACTGAAAGGTGAAAGCTAAAATGGGGTTTAAACAAAACAAAACACTGAAAGGCAGGGTAAAAATTCCTAAATAAATGAACATCAATGTGATGGAGAAGGTGGAGAGGGTGGGTAACATGTACTTTCTGCTCTTCAGAGTACAGTCTACTCTGTTCCTTGATAGCTAAATCTGGTCAACTGAAAGGTCAATTACTTTTATTTCTTTCATGGACCTTAATCTGAGAGTGCCTTATCTTCTATTGACATTTGATTGAGTGCATGAGATTTAGAGTTGGGTGAGCATCTCCTTGTGACTAATGCTCCTTGCAAATTTTGACACTTTCCCCATTGAATCATTCTCTAGGAATACATTTTCCCATTAGTCAAGCAGCCCTAATGAAAATGTACTCCAGCTAATGGGCCTATTTTCCTTTTCGCATTGAAATTCAAGTCATCATCCCATTTTGGCCTCCCCTCTTGGAGATGTGGGATTGAAAAATAGTAGATTCAACCTTTCTGAAGGTGAAAGCTAAGATGGGTTTTTTAAAAAAAAAAATCAGGCCACTCAGGATTCCCAAAAACTCTACGTTGCATTACTTAAGGGATCAAAGGGACTTTTAATATTTTACCAGCTAAATGTTACATGTTTTTGTTAAATATTTTACTGAGTACATGCATACCCTACAACACGTCGAGGCGAAAAACCAGGCTGCAAGTCTTCCAGGGCTATGCTCCCATGTGAGTCACATGACATGTGCGAGATCACGGCCCTGAAAGACGTGCTTTTTTCAGGGCTGTGCTCTCATGGCACCCCAAACATGTGTTTGGGGGTGCCACGCAAGTTTGCAGGGGCCCCAAAAAAAGTTCTTTTTGGAGGTGAGATCACAGCACCCAAAAATATGTGTTTTGGAGTGCTGTGCTCTCATGCAAAAAAAAAAGAGGGATGCGGTATGCACCTCAAAGTAGAGCCTGGAGCAGGAAATATGCCAAAAAGGGCAATAAAAAAAAAGATCAGAGTCTGTAGGTACAAGGAAAACTTGCAAAGTTTGGGGCTGGTATGGAAAGGTATGTAAGGGAACATGTTACAGATGTGTAAAGTTAGGCAAGATGTGAGTACATATATGTTTTCTTCCTCTCTCACATCGCTGGAAACCAGAATCATCCAATGAAGCTGAAAGATGGAAGATTCAGAGCTGACGAAAGGAAATACTTAACAGTTAAACTATGGAATTGGGATTAGACAAATTAATGGCACATAAGACTATTAATGCCCTCTTGTCAGTGTGGCCACTCACTACCTCCAGGATCAGATGGGTGGCCACTATGGGGAAAAAGATACTGGACTAGTCTGGTCCTTTTGTTTGCTCTTATGCCTAGCAAATTTGCTGGAGAGTGGCAGGGGAGGAAGCAGCAGAGACTCTCCATAGCTTTCCCTTCTTCCAGCCCAAATCACTTTTTGGAGCTAATGATTAAACCCCAGGCTTGAGCTTTATCAGTGGTGGCAACTAGGGATGAAGGAGAAATTTGTTTCAGTTCATATTATCAGGTGTTCCCTTTCCCAAACAATTCGACAGTCAGAACATGGGCATCCTTAGGAATTTTCACTTCTCTGAATTCTGTGATACGGTTCTCCAACCAAACAATGCTTACAAACATGCATATATTCAGGGAAAGTGCACATAGAAATTAATACAGTAGTGAGAATAAACATTCAACTATGCATCACATTAGGGAACATTGCTTGAAGACAGTGTACATTAGCCAAAATCTTGTGCAAAAATATTTTATTAAGAGAAATTTGCACTAAAAGGCTGGTGGGTTTTCCTGAGGTTTATTTATTTATTTATTTATTTATTTATTTAAGATGCAGCTTGCTGCAGAAATGTGGAATACTTAGAATCATAGAATCATAGAGTTGGAAGAGACCACAAGGGCCATCCAGTCCAACCCCCTGCCAAGCAGGAAACACCATCAAAGCATTCTTGACATATGCCTGTCAAGCCTCTGCTTAAAGACCTCCAAAGAAGGAGACTCCACCACACTCCTTGGTAGCAAATTCCACTGCTGAACAGCTCTTACTGTCAGCTCTTACTTCATTTAAGAATGGAAAAACGAGAAGGATTGAGAACCCAAACTGATGATCCTTCCATCTCTGGTGGGAAATGCTTGTATAATGTGGGGGATTCCGTCATAGCTAAGGCTACCAAGTTTTGTTTCCAGTGACTGTATTCAGTTCAGAGGCTGAGCAAATGGGGGACACAGGAAGCCACACTTTCATGAAATAAGTGCAACCAGTTTTGTAGCACTGCAGCATCACAAAGATGCAGGACATTGATACAATGATATGCACATCATACAGTCCTCGGAACTTTGGTTCACCTCTTTTTTTGCTCCTCTCCTTCTTCCTCTTTAGGGCTTCATGGATATCGACTTAGGGAAATTCAAGGAAAGTGGTGCAAATGTGACTGGATTCCAGTTGGTGAATTACACAGACACCATCCCAGCCAGGATCATGCAACAGTGGAAGAGCAATGACGCCAGGGAACAACCTCGTGTTGACTGGAAGAGGCCAAAGGCAAGTGGTATTGAAAACCGTTTCTCTGAGGTAGCCTTAGCACTGCACTCTTGTCATTAACTAGCTTTCCATTTGAAATCAGAAGCTCAATGTTTTAATGTTCGAACCAAATCACAACGAACTTGTTGCTCAGACGACATTTTGCTTGCTTAATCAAGAGAGGACTCCCGTGTGATATAAAAAAAGAAGAATTGAACAACTCTTCATTTATTTAAATCATATATTTATACTGCTCAACATTGAAATTTCTAAGTGGTGTACAGTAATGTTTTAAAAAATACAGTGGATAGAATCAATTAAAATTAATCACAAAAATAGAAAGCTGAAAATGCCTGCTGAAATATAAAGGTATGTAACAAGTGCCTGGAATTCAGCTGGGAGAGGGCCTGAGTAATCTCAGGCAGGAGGGAGTTCCACAGAATCAGGCCCATGATACTGAATGCATGGCTTCTGGGTGACATGAGCCATGGGGAACCACTAACAGGAACTCTTAGAAGAGCTGCTTCAGACAGGAAGAGGGGGCAAAAAAGCTTCAATTTGTTTTTGTTTCTATAAGGACAAAGTACTATATGGCAGAGTGAAATAGTTCTGTCAGTTTCTGTCAGGGACTGGACTGAGGAGGAATGGTGGAGACCACCCCCCCCCCGGCACCTTCCAGAGAAGAGGAGGACAGTATAGATTTACAACAGTGGTTTGCAGAAGGTTATGGCGCTGAGACAGAAGAGAGGCAAAGCTGGGAGATAATGGGAAAAGAGGGGGAGAAGAACCAGTGCCAGAGCAGCTGGCTGACAAGTTATTGCTAGAAAGCATTCCAGACCACCACCACCCTTCTCCCAGAACCTGGCGAGCAGTGAAAGTGGTAGAGCAGAAAGCGAAGAGGCAATTGGCCTCAAGCAGCCACCGTAAAGGAGGTGGCACTGCTGATGACTGAGAGGGAAAGGGCATAGCTGCCAAGTACCCCGTTTCCCCCGGGAAACCCCGTTTTTACTTACCTTTTCCCGGTGGCCCCCCGTATCACTTCGTCTCCCGTTTTTCTCCGTTATTTTCTCCTGCTGGTGGCCATTTTTTTCTGATTTGTGCTTCTATGGGCACAAAAAATGGCTGCCGCCGGCTTCAAAATTCGAATCTACGCATGACCGGAAGTGCGTAGACGCGACTTCCGGTGTTGGCGGCTGCCATTTTTTGTGCCCATAGATGGGCGGGCGACACCGGAAGTTGCATCGATGCACTTCCGGTCATGCGTAGAAGCTACTTTTGAAGCCGGCGGCGGCCATTTTTGGTGCCCATAGAAGGGCAAAGCGACACCGGAAGTTATGTCGACGCAACTTCCGGTGTCACACGGCTGCCAGTCCCGGATTCTGCAGTCCAGGACTTGGAAGGTAAGGGAAAGGGGGGAGGAGATTACTAGGAGCAATGCCATTACCCGAGAGGCGACATTTCTAAGCCTCTCTGTGTGAATATTGAATAAAAGACTTTGGTAAGAGCTTCTTGTATCTCTATTACTGGCAGCCTGCTGTGAGGGAGAGGGATCAGATCCCCTGAAGCCTGACAATTTCTAGAAGTACTGCCCTTTGAAATATATACAGTATGTAGCTATATATCAGTATATCTGTACTGTGTATATATACCCTGGCACACGAGGAATCTTTTGGACATATATTTGGCTTTGTGAATCAAGCATACTTCCTTGTCTGAAACAATATTAGCTGAACTCCAGCATCTCTGGACTTCTGTTTTGCTGCTAGGAGAGAGAATTGACAACCCAATTCTAAACACATTTACTTGGAAAAATGATTCCACTAGGTTGCATTTCCAAGTAAGCAGAATTGCAAGCTTAAAGTAATTTGCTTGGCCTATGAGGAAAACCAGGGTATAAATATTGTAAAAAAATAAAATAAATTAGAAATGTGCATAGTGAAATACTACTGTTTGGGATGGTGCTCCATGGCTATCTCCATAATTGTTTAATTTTGAATTAAAGTGTTCAAAGTGTAAACCTTTTTTAAATGCAGCAGTAACAATTTTCAAGCATAGCATTCTATCAGATCTCCAACTCAGCTCTGTGCCTTATCTTCTGGTACATCATAAGTTCCTCCTAACCATGAACTCCAAGACATTAAAATCTAAAAATTGAAATGAATACCGGCAGGGAGTAGGCTTCCAAAACTGGAATTCAGTTGGGTCTACTACAAATCACAGGATATGAAACCAGCAAGTCTGAAACCTCCAGTCCTCTGGCCAAATTTGGATCAACACAGGTCCCAATTTGGCCGCCAAGGCTATTTCTCCCAAATCATACCACCTTGCCCTACACATGTCATCAGGTGTGGGGCACGTACAGACACAGCTGGATTGGCAGCTGATTCCGTCAGAAAGCAAGGTTGAAGTTGGCCTTACATCTGAGCAGATGTGCAGGATTGCACTGTACATCAGTCAAAGCCGAGCATAGGGGCCTTGTCTTTAGTTCAAACAACCAAGTCTCATGCAATTGTTCTTTTAATTACAAAGCACGTGATCTGATCTTGCTGACATATTCGCACAATATTTTCATTTACACTGATACTAGTGAAGCCCCATTCAGACTGCATCTTGAAATTAAATTCTGTTAAATTAGCCTTAATTTGTAGGTTCCTCTTTTGGAAAAAGGAGCATGAGTTCCCAAGTTTCCAGCCCTAATAGGGAGGACATATCTGTTTTCTGTTTTCCAGTACACATCTGCTCTTACGTATGATGGAGTTCGAGTAATGGCAGAAGCTTTTCAGAGTCTCAGGAAACAGCGGATTGACATCTCTCGCCGTGGGAATGCAGGGGACTGCCTAGCAAATCCAGCTGTCCCTTGGGGACAAGGGATTGACATCCAGAGAGCTCTGCAACAGGTCAGAAAGCCAACTGTGGTGCAGAATCTGTTGTTTTTCAATGAGAAGTCTTTCTAATATGCAAAAAAAAAAAAAATCCAGTTGTCCCTTTACTTCCTTAACATTGGCATGATACAACCAGTATTTTATGGAATGTAAACTGGATGCATCCTGTTGAATCATTAACAGCCATGAACACTGAAAATTTACAGTCAAATTGAAGATCCAATGTTGAGTTGTAAACTTTGACCTGTCAATCTAGGAAAATAAAACTTGAAAAAGAAAAGACTACTAAAGACATTTGGAGAGAAATGCATTGGAGAGAAATGCATTTCTGTGGAGGTCTTGTTCATAAGCTCACCAAACTTTATTTCCAGCCCTTCAGAAATCTCTAATGAGCATAGGTAGCTATGATCTCCATTTTTATACATCTGTAGGTACTGGCTGTGTCAAATGTGCAGAAATAGCATGTAGTGGAATAATTACTGGATTATACAATTTCACACTGCTGAGGGTGGATGACATGTTTGAATGTTCCCTGTAAATGAAAGCTAACATATCAGAGATAAGGCTAAGCAAGTCCCCTTCTCCCTTGACTCAGGGGCGGAGGAAGGGGGTACGGTGGGGGCGGTCTGCCCCAGTTGTCACCACTGAAGGGGGTGACAAAATGCTGGGTGGCACTCTTCGTGGGGCCTGCAGCACACCCGAGCCACGCGTCTCTCCTAAGAGTGATGTGGTGGCTTGGGTGCCCGCAGGCTCTGCGCTGCCCCAAACGGTCAGCTCGCCGCCACCCTCAGCTGTAGGGTGGCTGAGTGGGAGGAGACAGGCAGATTCCTCAGAGGCCCCGCGAAGCATCCTGCCCCGGATTGCCCCACCCACGTGCCACCCCAGGGCCCAATCAGCTTGCTCTGTCGCTGCCTTGACTTGCTAGGTTTTCTGTTATTTTACTAGACAAGAGAGACTCTGCTGAAGCAGAGTAGCTTCCCCTTTTCTTCCACTACAAAGTGATTCATTATCTGTGTTAACATCATTGTGCATCACTATATAATTCTGCATATCCATGATGCATGGAATCAATAGAGGCTGAGTACTTGCTTTTTTCTGTGTGGTCCATGTGCAATCTAGATCTATAGCATAGCTTTGGCTTCTGAAAAGTGCTTCCTAATAAACTGGTTTTGTTCTGAAAATAAAAGTGCATTGCAGGTTGATTCTGTATTATCCTGAAATGTGTCCACTGGAAAACAGATGTAGGTAGGCCTGGCATTGGGGGATGTATCCACACCTGTCCAGTGTTATGGGTGGGTGTTTACCAAGACCTCAATCATCACTTCTTTCTTCATTCACCTGGGGGAGAAGCAGAGAGGAAAAGGTGTGGATAACCTAATCAAGCAGGTGGTGGGATCAAATGCATGTCAAATAACCACACCTATTCTTCTGTATGGATGTATGGAAGTGAGAACTGGACCATAAAGAAGGCTGATCGTCGAAGAATTGATGCTTTTGAATTATGGTGCTGGAGGAGACTCTTGAGAGTCCCATGGACTGCAAGAAGATCAAACCTATCCATTCTTAAGGAAATCAGCCCTGAGTGCTCACTGGAAGGACAGATCGTGAAGCTGAGGCTCCAATACTTTGGCCTCCTCATGAGAAGTGAAGAATCCTTGGAAAAGACCCTGATGTTGGGAAAGATTGAGGGCACTAGGAGAAGGGGACGACAGAGAATGAGATGGTTGGACAGTGTTCTCGAAGCTACGAACATGAGTTTGACCAAACTGCGGGAGGCAGTGCAAGACAGGAGTGCCTGGCGTGCTATGCTCCATGAGGTCACGAAGAGTCGGACACGACTAAATGACTAAACAACAACAACATTCTTCTAGATGGCAAGATAATCAATCGACATTGAAGACAGCATGTTGAGCATGAGCATAAATTATTCTGGATTGAGAATTACTACATTTTTGTGCTAGGAATGGCTTAGTGTGTACACAGCCCTACTGATAGAATTCCAACCCATTATACATCACTAGCTGAGCTTGCAGAACCAATCAAAGCATGATAGTTTGGTTATCTGGATCACCTTGCAAGATAGCAAGGAGGATTCTACTAAGACACCAGGTGGAAATGTATAGGAACGTTTCTCCATATCCACTCTTTGCAATGCAGTTAGGACTGAGGAGCAACCTTGTCAGCTTAGATATTACCATATCCAGATTTGGTATACAAAGATCTTGATACACTCATATGTGGGTTTGATCTGATGTTAAAGATTTGGCTGGAGGAAAAATACCTAAAGTCCATAACAAACTTTATCTTTTAACAGATTCCTGTATTTTTTTTAAGGTGCGCTTTGAAGGACTGACTGGTAACGTCCAGTTTAATGAGAAAGGACATCGGACCAATTACACCCTTCATGTGATTGAAATGAAACATGATGGGATCAGAAAGGTAACGGGCTACCTTGTCTTTGAAAACAGAAGAGAGTAATCTTCAAACTGCAACTTGTTTTTAAGAACATTTCTTCTCGGAAGTTAGCTTCTGTTGCGAGCAATATATACGGCTAAATTATGTCTGGATGAATCTGTCTGCTTATCAGCTGTGTCACTTCTCCATGTTTTTAGCCATAAATCCATTCTGTTTCATTTCCACATTAATCAAACTGTGATTCATTTATTATCCTATCCAACTACATAACTTAAATGCTTATTTTCATAAATATTTTAATCAGAATTTTCTCCAGCAGCAGTGGGCCACGATTCTAGCTTCCCCGCAGTGGTGTTGCTGCTGCTTACTAGGAGGGAGAGGGGCAAGATCACAGAAAGGCTGGGACTCTGGGCACATGGGCAGAGCCAATCTGGTGCTCTTCCCAGGGCAGCTACACAGCCTTGACCTCCCTGCTGCCTCACCCCTCTTCCTTCCAGTAAGCATAATCATAATCATTATTTATTATTTATACCCCACCCATCTGACTGGGTTGCCTCAGCCACTCTGGGCGGCTCCTAACAGAATATTAAAACATCAAACATTAAAAACTTCCCTAAACAGGGCTGCCTTCAGATGTCTTCTAAAAGTCAGATAGAGTTGTTTATTTCTTTGACATCTGATGGGAGGGCATTCCACAGGGCAGGCGCCACGATCGAGAAGGCCCTGTAACCTCACTTCTCACAGTGTGGGAACCGTCAGAAGGCCCACAGAGCTGGACCTCAGTGTCTGGGCTGAATGATGGGGCTTCAGTGACACAGCTACCAAGAACCTAACATTGCGACTTTGCCTCACTGGGAAAGCCGCTTCTAATTTTCCCTCAAAAGTCATATTTTACTACATTTAAAGTGCTGAGAATTCTGATGCAATATTCAGAGCATTGTGGTAGATAGCTTTGTTCCAATCCATACCGTAGTTTGAGAGGTGAAGATTTTGTGTCGTAGTTTGGAAGGCATTTTTTTTCCACTGTTGGGAAAATATGCAACAATTCAAGTTTTAAGTACAACAGGGTTAGGAGAGTGAATTACACCAGAGGAATCTAATCTTTCATTAATTATTTCACCACCACAAGCCTGTGTTGAAGCAGGAAAGGCAGGGCCCCCTCAGAACCAGAAATAAATCGAAATGGCCCGTATATGTGTCCATCAACATAATAACACCATTATATGTGCTCTTTGTGAAATAGGGCATGATTTTGCTGCCATGCCTTTAAAGTGTCAGGGTCAACAGGAAACTTAAGAGAGTGGTTTATTTCTCACCATGCTTTAGAGTGGGTTTTCTCGCTAGTATTACATTCCAGGCATTTTGGAAACTATCTTTATGTCAAAGATATGCCATGATCTCTTTGTCATCATTAGATTGGCTATTGGAATGAAGATGAAAAACTTGTCCCAACAGCCGTAGATCAACCAGGAGCAAATGAAACCACAACTCTACAGGATAGGGTCTACATTGTTACAACTATTCTAGTAAGTATTTCAGCATCCTTATGTCTACAATGGGATTGGAAAGGGTAGGGGGGAATAAAGAGAGAAGAATGAGAGCAATGATCAGTGAAGGTGTCTTTGAGAAGGTAGGTGAATAACTTGGAAAGGTATTTTTAGTCATTGAATCACTTGATAACCAGGTCAAAAGATGAAATCTATGAGTAACTATGCGTATAAACATTTCAAAGCTTTTGAGGTGTGGAGGGGGAAAGTTAATTACTGCAAAAAAATAATAATGTATAGATCAAGGTGCACCATTATTTATCACAGCAAACTATTCCCATGGGAATAGTTATTCATTTATTTGCTTGCTTGCTTGAAATATTCTTAGGCTATCTTTAAGGATGCTACCCTCTCAAAGCAGCTTGTAGAATAAAATAATGTGGACCCTCCCCCCAAACACAACCACAATTAACTTGGGTTCCTTAATTTCAGTGAGTCTACTCTGAGTCGGACTTAATTGGACACAACCCATCTAATATGAACTACCATTGTGCTCTAGCATTGCAAAATATCAGTGGGAAGAACTGGAATCTATCCAAATTCTGTAACGAATTTTTAAGTTCTTGAATAGATTCCCATATCGGCATGAGGATACTGTACTTTGTAGAGAAATGCAAACAGTGTAGAATGTTCTGTCATCATTTGCCATGATTATGGAAATTGCTGCCCAATGTTGTCTAGGATCCTGTGGTCTGCATGTTGCATTTGCCCATGTCTCGGATGTACAGCGATTCATCTTGAGTTAGCCAACTACATTCATGATTTGCCTTTCCCCCCCAATATGCATCATAATTAGGACTGGTTTTACAGTTGGCATGGCTAAACTGCCATTTCCTCTGTCATCATTGGCGTCTTCTGCTATGATGTGTCTCAAAACTTTAAAGGGCATTGCTTCATTAGCTAGGGTATTTGTTCTATGTATTGGGAGTGCTGCAAGGAATGCTGAATGGTCAGGCAGCTAAAGCACCATCCTCATGTGTTGGGAGTAGCAGCTGCCAAGCATCTGAAAAGAAGAAGCCATGGACATGGCTTTGACCTAGAAAGTACTGGTTTTGACCAGTAAAGCCCTGCATGCTTCAGAACAGCAATACTTAAAGGACTGCCTTTCTCCATAAAAACCTACCCAGACCTGAAATCAGTATCTATGACCCCTCCAAGAGATGTCCAAAGGGTATTAACCAGCAAATGGGCCTTTTCTGTGGTAGTCCCCCGATTTTGAAATGTTGCCAAGGAAGCTCGCCTGGTGCCAACATATTTATTTCCCCAAGCATTTGGATGCTAGAAGTGGTCTGGCTTTTAGGAGCTGTTTCTGCTGGGTCTTCTTGCATGGGGGGTGGGTGGGTGGGTGGATGTTGTGTGTTTCAAGTAATTTTAGGTGAACACTTTAATATGTCTTTATTGTTTTTCTCAATATTTTATTACACATTTTTGCATTTCGATTTTTTTTATAAATTACTGTGGGACTCCTTTCACTTGACTGAAACAATAGATACATGAAACAATAGATAAACGAAACTCAAAATTAAAGATGAGCTACACCCACATCAGAGTCCTCCCAAAGATTGATAGGGAACGGATCCCTTCATTACCTAGCCACAGGATGTCCTTATTCTTTTCCTGACTTTCTGCCAGGAAGCAGTGCATCATAGATAAGGGCAAGAGATCCTGGATGCCTGTGGAGGTGGCTGTGTGAATCTATAGTTCTGTGAAGGATATCAAGCTATCCTTGAACTCACTGGTTATTTGAATAGAATTATAGAGTTCGAGGGAATTGAATGTTTTCCTTGCTTTTCTTTTTTGGAGTTTATGGTGGGGACCCTACAAACACTTTTCTTTCGTAAGTCACCTGTAATATATTATAGCCAGCCTCTTTTCCACATGACGTTAGCATGATATGCATCCAGAAGGCTAAACGTGGCTATGTAAGCTGTTCTGTTTTCTCCCAGGAATCCCCCTATGTGATGGAAAAGAAGACCAATGAGCCATTGCAAGGAAATTCGAGGTATGAAGGTTATTGCGTAGAGTTAGCAGCTGAGATCGCAAAACACGTTGGCTACAACTACAGCTTGCAGGTTGTCGCTGATCGGAAGTATGGAGCGCGAGATCCTGAGACTAAAATGTGGAATGGCATGGTCGGGGAGCTAGTATATGGAGTAAGTTTCTCTCACTCTCATCCTGTGGCTTAAAAACTGTAACAGCTAATGAAACAAGGACATCCCCAAGTGTATCATTAGATGAACACTGGAAATTTCAGATGATTTTGCATCAAGTCACTACCCATTTGTGTTCAGTTCCTGCATGGCTGATCATTATTCACCAATCACAGCAAGACAAATATTAAAATCTGTGCAAGTCAGTGTGGTGTATCATTAATGATCCTGTGCAGTTGGCAAATAGCCACCTAAGTTGAACTATTTTCAGTCAACCGAAATTATTTGTGTCAACTATTTGTTAATAGCGAAGTATATCCTGATGAAAATAAATGGTCAGGCACAGTGCCAGCAGGAAAGTCTCCATTTTCTCTTTTGTAGTTAAGGCTTGTTACTGTCATGTCATTTCTGAATGGCAACATTAAGTAAGGAATTAAGCAATGGAGATGTCACAGGTAATAGATTGCAACATCAGTTGTGGAATCCTACCCATCAGTTAAAGGGTTTGTTAGGAAGGAAAAATACTAGTATTTCCATGCATTTATTCTACAACACTTATTTAACATTCAGTTGTAAGGAAACCACTAAGCAGTTTCATACAAAATATGAAATATTAAAATTATTGAATGAAAAGCTTAACAAGAAGTGTTTCAAAATGTTCAGAATGAATAGTAGCTAAAAAGAAATAAAACACCTGTAACTTTTGCATGTCTGAATGGCCTTCCCCGAACAAAAAACGTTTTAATCAGGTTCCAAAAAGGGTTTGGCGAAGGCACCTGCCTGAGGTCAATAGGCAGGGAGTTCCAAAGTGTGGGTGCTGCTATAGCAAAAGATTTCTTACAAGTATGGAACGAGTATTATATGGCACCTGTAGCATTGCTAGTTCTGCAGATTGAAGTAGGCAATGGGTAAGGCAATCCTGCAACCAAACTGTTAACTAACAGCAGCACCTTGAACTTGGCCCAGTAGCAAATGGGCAACTAATGCAGGTCTCAGAGCAGAGGTGTTGTAAGCTGATAGGGCCTCACTCCTTTCATCAACCCTGCTTCAGCATCCAGCAGGTTCTTGCTCAAGCACAAAGGAAGCCCCACATCCGTTATCAATAATGATTAATAATAGGAAAGAAAATAGTACCAATCCACAGTGGGGTTATTTTTATTTTTATTTAAACATTGCAGTAAGACAGGGTGGACAAACATGAGGCTTTGCATATGATGTTGGACTGCAACTCACATCATCCCTGATCATGCTGTGTTTTGGCCGATGGAAGTCCAGTAATGTCTGGAGAGAACCATTCTGGTTAGCCTGGCACAGAGATAAATGTCAACCCATCAAAAGAATCTGATAAAGAAACAAGGCGAACTGAGGTTTCCGTACAAAATATAACTCACACTTTCCAGCTTTTTCCAAACTGGCTTTAAAGAAAAATTCATTGTGTCTGAAAATCAATGGTCACAGAAGAAAACCAATACAAGCCTGATACATATAAACAGAAAGTGAAAATATTATTTAATGCAAAACAAACAACAACAACAACAACAATTTGGTAACAAAATCTTGAAACATTGGTGCATTGCAGATCTTCAAAACATTGGTCTCACTTTGATCTCTTTTTAATTTTCAGAAAGCTGATGTGGCTGTCGCACCACTGACCATCACTCTAGTGCGAGAGGAAGTTATAGACTTTTCCAAGCCATTTATGAGCCTGGGCATATCTATCATGATTAAAAAACCACAAAAGTCCAAGCCTGGAGTCTTTTCCTTTCTGGATCCCTTAGCTTATGAGATTTGGATGTGTATAGTTTTTGCCTACATTGGAGTAAGCGTCGTCCTCTTTCTGGTCAGTCGCTTCAGTCCTTATGAATGGCATAACGAGGAGGTTGAGGAAGGCCGGGACCAGCCAGCCAACGACCAAACAAATGAATTTGGAATATTTAACAGTCTCTGGTTTTCCTTGGGAGCTTTTATGCAACAAGGATGTGACATATCTCCAAGGTTAGTAATTTTCTCTGAATATGCAGTCTTTGAGATAGCGCGGGGTGTGTGTGTGTGTCCGGAATCACGTGGAATGGGACATTTCTTTCATAATTTTCACCTCCAGGATATTGTCAGAAGCCAAGAGTTATGTGAAGTTGAAGCAGGATACTTGCTTCCTTAAAATGAAGAATGAGATTCTTGAATTGGTTGCACCTCCCACTTGCTCCACTAAGCAAATTAGAAACACATCCTTACAGGGTGTGTTCCTTTCTGCCTAGTTCCAACAGCCAGGCCTTGGATGAAGCCCTGTCAGCCATCTTTAGGCAGCTGGTGGCAACCCATAGCTTAGAGCATTTATTGTGTTTCCTTTCTTCCTCGTATGATAATCCTGTTGTGAGAGAGGGGGCTTAAAAGAGAAAGAGTTTGGAATTCCGGCTGCTACATTTCCCAACCACCTAGAGGTTTCGAGCCCATTCAGAGGAGTTGGTGTTGGGCGGGTGACAGAAATGGAGAGGGGAAATGGCTGCCAGGAAATGGAAAGCAGAACCCCAGAGGGCTGAGGCTTAAGAATAAGGTTGCCACCTGCCACTAGAAAAACGGGATCACCCTGGTTTGGGACAAAAATTGTCCCCTGTCTCATTTGGACTTCAAACAGGACATTTTCCTGTATTTGAGCTTGACCAGCCCAAAATGGCAGTTGTGTCACTGTTGGTGTGGCTGACGAGGAGCTCGGCCTAGCACGAATGACAACAGAGAAGAGGGGGAAAGAGCAACCTCCTCTCCAACCTTTTCCCTCTCCTCCTTTCTTTCTCACTGGTACTCCTCATCAGCCACCACCCTCCAATCTAGCATGGTGCGTGCAGGTCTGCCACTGCTTAGCCCCCCTCTTCCACCCCAACCTGACTTCTCCCCCTCCACGCTTGATTCCCTTCTGATGCAAGCATGGGCAAAAGGCTAGTGCTGTAACTCATTGCCCATGGGAGCCAGCTGGCCCCTGCCCATCTACAGTGGTGAAGGAGGTGGAAGGCTGAATGTGGTGAACCCCTCCCAACCCCTACCTGTCCTTTATTTTGCCTGACCTATCCTGTATTTTGTCTGATCGAAGATGGCACCCCTACTTCAGAAGCAAGGATCAACCACAGTGGTGGGTCTGCTACCTCACTTTCCCTGGCTCAGGCATTTTGGTGCAGAAGTTGGTGCAGGGTGCATTCATCTAGAGACCAAACCATTTAAAAATCCTGATGCAAATAGCAGTTTTTAAAAAGATACTTATTTTGGGTCAATGCCATTTTGCTTCCCACTGCAACATTTGTTCATTTTCCCTTTTGCTGTTGTTGATTTCTTTGCAGTGTGTGTGGGAACAATGGGCAATCTGATCTCTAGGTATACTTGAAAATGCCCAAGAGAAAAGAGTCTGATATTTATGTGGAATATAAACATGCATACTCCGTGCTTAATTCATAAGGCTGTCCAAGATGGGATTTAGAGTGACACCTACAGAGTCTCATTGTGTTTTCCTCCTCCAAGCGCTACTTTTGAGTGTTGTGGGTGCAGGGTGTCTTGTAAAAAATTAAGTAGCTGAACTGGTTAAAGAAGTCTCTCTGAAAGCAAGTACACTCTGCATAAATAAAACATATGTAGGCAATTTATTCATCTACTGCTGCTACTTGGCAGGCCAGGTGAAGACTGCAAACTTAAAGAGATCAGGAGAAAAATAATCCATGACACTTGGCACCTGTCTCACACACAATCCCATATGCTAGCATCTATATGTTGTCTGAGCATACAGTGGTACCTCAGGTTAAGAACTTAATTCATTCTGGAGGTCCGTTCTTAACCTGAGGTATCACTTTAGCTAATGGGGCCTCCTGCTGCCGCCACGCCAACCTCACACAATTTCTGTTCTCATCCTGAAGCAAAGTTCTTAACCCGAGGTACTATTTCTGGGTTAGCGGAGTCTGTAACCTGAAGCATCTGTAACCTGAGGTACCACTGTATTATACAATTATCCCAAGCAGATCATTAGTGGTTGGTTTCAGTTTCTTCCAGCTTGCCATGGAATTCCAGAAATGTGGAATTTGGGTTATGCCTGGGCACAACTAATTGTGGAAAGTGGGTTTAGTAGGGTGGCTGTGTCTCCTGCTTTGCAGAGGACAGTCCTCTGTTTGAGGGTTGCTTGGAAGAACCCTCTTTCCCCTGAGCAGAGACACACATTCAGGCTCCGCAGAGTTTTACAGAGTTTGTTGGGCCCCCAAATTTGGTAGAATAGTTTATGCCACGGTATAGCTGAACACCTGTATTCAAATACTTTCAGTCCTCATGAAATCAAATGAGCATTACGCCATCATTTAAAGGGGAGCATTACGCCATCATTTAAAGGGGGGGTAGCCAAGAAGGTCCTCTCCAGATATTTTTGGATTCCACATTCCATCAGCCCCAACTAGCATGGCCAGTTGTTAGGACAACAGGAGCTGTAGTTCTAGAAAGAAGTATGGTAACTGCTCCTGGAACACATCAGCCCGAGACCTATTTGCTCAGTGTGACTGGAAGCTAACTGTACTTCTAGTATGAGGGAAAGATGGAACAGTAGAAGATGAGACCAAAAGATGAAATTACATCGACACATTTCATTATTGGTTCACAACCAGTAGCAAACCTCTGTTGATATGCCCTGGTTCTGAGCTGTTTGTTTTCTGCTAGACAAATTACTCATGAGAGACCAGGCAGTAGAGAAACAAAGACCTTGGAGACAATTGGACAGCTGTAACATTTCTGATACTAATGGGTTTTAAAAGGTCATTGCCTGATTACTGATTCTGATATATCTAATATCTTGAGCACATTAAAGTTTTTTGTAAGGATGGAGCACCAGCAAAGAGAGACAGAAAAGCTTTTACCACCCTCTCTTATCTTAGCCACATGTGTTGAGATTAGATTATTACAACTGATAAAGCAAAATGAACTTAGTTTCGATCAGCATGCCATAGCTAACACTTTATAAAGTCATGATGGAACAATTTCAAGATACTTGCATGATCTGCACTTCAACACCGGGCTGTGACAAATGGGCATGATGTTCTTCAAATCGGTGCGCTCATTTATTTAAGCACTTTGATTAAACCTGAGGGCAATTTTGAATCAAAGGGAACAAATTGTAATTGGTGAGACTCAGACTGAAGGGCAGCCTTGTTTATTTTATTAAAGTAATTTTGGTCCAGCTGTATTGCTGAATTAGTGAATATATTAGTGAATTGAAATGAAAATGTTAAAAACGGCCTCTCTGTTCAAATAAGTAGCTTTGTTTATTAAATGTAAATTCATCTCACACCTCCATCGTCTTCCAAACAGCACCCAGATTGAGATTTTGCTGGTATACAACTTTAATTACATTAACTAACTAATTGTCTGAAGGTCAGATTGAGGTTTGCTGATATGCACATTTAATTGATTGAGTGAAACCTAATGATTAATCAACTAGAAATTTATTCAGCGAACTGCTTTAATTCAAAAATATAAAATAATGAAAATCAACACAGTAGGTCCACTTAGCATGTTTTAAACTCAAATCTCCATTTCGCTTAACCCCAGGCCATAAAAATATATATGCCCCAAATAGAATTGCCCAGTTGTAACAGTTCCTAAAATAGCTGTCTTTAGGATGCATGTCCAAAGACAGGGGTCAGTATAAATTCAAACACATTCACCTTGCATGAACTCTAGCATCAAAGACTAATTCATTGTATTTGATACAGTATGTTGATGTAAGACAGGCATATGCAAACTCCGGCCCTCCAGATGTTTGGGACTATAATTCCCATCATCCCTGACCACTGGTCCTGTTAGCTAGGGATGATGGGAATTGTAGTCCCAAACATCTGGAGGGCCAGAGTTTGCATATGCCTGATGTAAGAGGACCAGACAGCCTCTACTATCTATACATTTGAAGGATGTGATACAGTGCATAATTCAGATTCTGGCCTCCCAGATCTTAGTGTGGCACTCTAACCACTGCACCACACTGGCCCACATTTGTTCCCGCTTCAGTGTGTGAATTAACCATCAAACACCATAGGTTCTGCTATCACACCACAACAATTCAATCATAGCAGAGTTTAATGGAGGCAGTTCATATATCCAGCTGGGGGCCATGGAACTGGTTCCCCTCATATGGTGGAGGAGCAGGCATGCACAACACACCCATAAGGTAACATAATGCAAATGTCCCATGCACATGCCCAATTGTTCTCATCAAAAAACGTGGGTGGGAACACACAGTGTCTTATGATCCTATGCGCATACCACATGCATCTTACTGTGTAGAACGGGGCATCTCTATACCATTCAAAGAGGCTCCTCGGCTAGTTGAGCATGTGAACATGGCCATCAATTGATGTGTGGTGAAAGAGCATCACACCTAATGTTTAAGGAAGGCATCCCCAAACTTTGGGCCCTCCAGATGTTTTGGACTACAATTCCCATCTTCCCCGACCACTGGTCCTGTTAGCTAGGGATCATGGGAGCTGTAGGCCAAAACATCTGGAGGGCCACAGTTTGGGGATGCCTGATTTAAGGCCTTCCTTGCCTTCCCCAGAACATCCAGTATCTTGTTCTTTCCCAGGGTTCTAATCCTGCTTCTTCCAGGCTTTGGGCCTAACCTACCTCAGAGTTGTTGTAGGGATTAAATGAGGCGGCGGACACCACTTTGAGCTCCTTAGAGAAAAAGGTGGGATATAAATGCAGTAAATAAATACTACTAGCCATGCCTCATTAGGCCACTACTGCAGATGTGTCAGCTCACGTATTTTGCATCACCGCAGACATAAGTTTTAAATAAATCTTGTTTTACCAAAAGATACTGTAATATTTCTATTTACCACCATGAGCCTGAAATACAAAGAAAAGACTACAAACAGAAGATACAAGACCCAGGGTATCTTTCTGGATGCCACTTACTTGCGCTACAGCCTGCTTTATCTCATGGCAGGAGTTCCTGGATAAAAGCCCAGGGCCTCTGTTAAGCACAAGGTCAAAGCTATTTATTTTATTCACGCTGACATCAAGTCAAATACGGTGTGCTTTCAATGTACTGCTTTTTTAAAAAAAATGACAGAAAAGCACTCAAACTGAGAATAAGAGAGAAGCATGGCTGAGTTTGTGGGCATTTTCAACACCATGTGAATAGGCAGGGTGCAGAGGGAGGAGAAAAGATACAGATCATAAGCATCAGAAAATAATGAAAACCCTCCTCAGATACGTAAATTTGCCCTGACACTCAAAAATGGAGCTCCTTGTCAGGAACAGTTCCCCATGTGCTGAAACACCAAACTGCAGGGGGCAGCCTCATACCTGCCAAGTTGCTTTCAGAGAAATAAGGGACCGGGCCGGAAATAGCAGACCGTAAGTAGCGCTGCCGCCATTTTGGAACTGGGCAGAGCATGCTCAGAAGTGACTTTTGATGCTGCTTTGCCCAGTTCCAAAATGGCTGCCGTGCCAGACTAAACCGGGGAAAAACAAAAAAACCCGTTTTTTCAGCTAGGAACAGCTGGGAAAACGGGGATTTCCTGGGGAAAACGGGAGACTTGGCAGCTATGGAGAGCCTGCAATATCTCTAAAGGGGCAATTGATGAATGATGGTGATTCAAAGGAAAGATTCCATCATGCCCTAAGTAATTGGTGTCTGAGGTTCTCAGAAAAGTAGAGGGACAGCACTATATAAGTGTGCAGCTGCTGGCCGACCCAGGAATAAAACTCTTCAAAGTACACCGTAAATATATCATTTGCTCTTTGTGGACTGGATGCCAGACAGAATGACTGTAATGAAATATACATCCCACTGAAGCTCGGAATCGATCACTCTGAATACACTATTTTTCTCTGCTACTGGGCTACAAATAATGATGTCTACAAGATATGTCCAAGTAAAAGTGCTATCTATCAGGTCAGTGGATGGCATTCTGCATTTATATCTATCCTTCCCTTGTCAATGTGGACTCATCAGTCCATCGATCTCTGTAGAAAGTTAGATTCTGGTTAGTGGCCAAAAACACATCTGAGTGATTTCCTTCCATTGATGTCTTCCTACTTTGCAAGGTAGAGTGCCTAGAAGAAGATAGAGAGATGTCAGGCATCCTAAACTCCATTCCTGGTGAATGGTCTCTTCATCAGAACAAGTGGGAAAGTAATCCCTTTGTCGTCAGTGGGTTGGGAACAACCCACAAATGGCTTCACAATCCAACCTAACCAAACCAGTACATCAAACCAGTGGCACCAGATCCATTTCCTTTTGCTTTTATTGGTTTCTTTTTAAAGTTGGTATGCAGTTGTGCAGAAGAAAATATTTCCCACCACTGTGTGCCAAGCAACATCAGTCACTATACCCTATTCTATACATAGGAGGGGGAGAAAGATAAATAGGTATGGGGGGAGCATGGACTGGACATGGTGGCTAGATCTGGGTCCCATGCTGCAGTTTGTCTTTAAATGTACATCCTGAATTCAAAACGGTTGAAGACTATCTGAGTAATTCATCAGCTGTGTAACATGGTTGTGTGAACTTATTTTTCCCATCTCTTTTTATTTGCAACGACCTCTCCCTAAAAGTGTCCAGAAGGACGTACCCACCACTTCTGGGAGGAGTTCTTGTAATTCACTGCAACAAGCTTTCCTTCAAACTCTTGTGTGTAAAATACAGGTACTGTAGCTAGAAAGTCTTTTCAGTGAAGGGACAGTTGCAACGGTTCCTGCAGCTGCACCAAATGGAGCCCCATGGGCGGCCTGCCTCCTTTTCTATCTGTGGACCTTCTTCTGTGTCCACAGAGAGGGAGGTCTGCAATATCTTACACGATCCTTAGGCTTGTGCCCTTATGGCAGCTTTTGTGTTAATGAATTATATATTTCTTGTTGTTGTTAATGAAATTTATACACCACCCTTCAAAGATCAGAGGGCAGTCATTTCTTGTTGACAGCCAGCTTCAGAAATTTGCTAGAGGCAACCTAGAAATGCTGTGCTAAACAAATAAAGCATTCCTTTGTGTGATCACAAGAATTCACTAAGAGTTGCTTCAAAGACAGTTATTCTGATATTGAAATAGTTGTGGTTTTAAAGTCAGAATTACATCTACATAATTGGCTTAATAGTGTATTACCTGTTCAGCAATGAGAAGTGTTGAATTACAATATCACCAACTAATTCATTGCCTTGGTTAGGAATGCCCATTGGAAGAAAGAAAAACGGGGAGGGAAACTGAATTTTCAGTCTGGAGAATTGTGAAACTTGTTTAATTAGAAATTTGCTGTGAATAATTGATCTAAGCAACAACATTGCGGACTGGGGTGGGGGAAGATTTTTTTAAGGTCTGAAATAAATATAATGTTGCCTTTTCCCCCATCATCACCACCATACCCAAAAGTAAAGATAAATGAGCAGACGTTTAATCGCTTTTCATTTCATCTTCCCTGCTACAGCTGTGATCTCAAGATGTGATGCTAGTGCAAATGAAGTTTCCATAAATGGCCCCCCAGTTGTTGCTTTTTATTGCCTGGTTCATTCTATTTGGGCTGCAAACTTCAACCAGTCAAATGCCTCATAAGTGTTTGAGGTTATTTTGCTTCAGAACATAAAGAACCAGAACCAGAACCAGATGATAGATGATGATAGATGATAGATAGATAGATAGATAGATGATAGATGATAGATAGATAGATAGATAGATAGATAGATAGATAGATAGATTTAATGTGCAACAGTCACTTACATAGATACCAGTACGCCTGGTCACTAAACTGTGAATTGCTTAGCTGGGTTTAGACTTTCCGAAACTGGGGGTTGCAGAGTGTGTTTGTGCAGTTTACATTGCCTTTTCTCTCCTGCCAGACGTGTAAAAGTGTATGTAAGAATGTGCATACAAATGTGTAAAGGACCTAGGTTTCCATGTCGTCACTTTGAGAGAACCCAGTTTTCAATGGATAAATGTGCTAGTACTGATAAATTTATGGCACATGGCAATAAGGTCCCTCCACTGCACAAAATGAAAGGACAAGGCAAATGATGTCCTGCACATACAAATATGGCATGTTAAGAGACAAGAGTGCTTGCTTAATTTTTAATATGTAGACGTATTCAAATATGCAGTCTGAAATGCACAGATCAGGATAAATAATTCTCTTGCTCATATTGGCATGAGTTTGTAGGCAGGGCCAGACTCCCCTGTAATTATTGGATTTAGTAAAAGTGAGAATTAATCTGGGTTCGATCGAAAACTGTGCCAAGCGCTGAAGCCCATGGATTAAGTTCATGCTAACAACACCATCCAGCTTCCTCATCAGGTAATCACTGATAGTGGCTGAGTGATTAGCCTAACAAAAGGAAAATAGATTGGGCCCTCGAGAGATTCATTATGAGAAAGCCTCTCTGGGCCTTGGTAACACAAAAGGTCACTAGCTTTGGTGCAGAATTACAGTTTGCTGAATAAGCGATGGGGGGGAGTGTTGTTTTGCAAGAGGCTAGAGTAGCGGGGGGCTCAGAGAAAATATCTTTTGAGTCTGTGAAATGGAGGTTGCCTGGTTACAGGGGCTGGTGACGTAAGTGAAAGAGAAGGCGTTGTTTTTGCAAGGGGTTCTGGGAAGAAAAGGGAGTAAGGAGCAGAATGCAGTGCCGGTTCTGAGGGGAAGAAGACATAACTACATAGTGCAGGCAGCATGGCTGATTCATCTGCTTGTAGGTCCACACTTGCTGCTCTTGGGAGAGCAACAAAGGGCTCTTATGATGTGAAAGCTGTGGACTCTCTCCATCCAGACTCAGGCTGTGAACATGTGTAAATAAACCATATTTCATAAAGACACTGCAATCTCTGCTGTGCCTAATTTCCAATGGAAACTCAAACTCCGAGTGTCTGGAACCCCCTGGAAACTTGTCACAGCTCGGCAGAGATTGGAGATGGCAAGGAACAATATGTTTCAGCTCTCAGACACACTGGTACTCTTTCTCCATTAGTGATCTTTTAGCAAAATATCAGGCTGTGTGTACTAATTGGAAACACTTTATATTAGTGGGTTTGACATGGTTGCCAGATGCCCCTTACTTTTAATAGGTTACATTGTTATAGCCCCATAGAACACAATAAAGGCCTAAAGCTTCATGAAGGACATGAAAAGTCAAACAAAAGATATCGTGGCCTCTTAAAGACTAACTAATTTATTACAACATAAACTTTGTGGGCTACAGTCTATTTCATCAGACACATAGTTATCCTAACTTGGCAAGCATACATACATGTGGGTGTAGAAGGAAAAATGCTAAACTGTAAGATCAGAGTGGAATATAATGCAAAAGAAAATACATACTGTGAAAATTATGCTAAGGTTTAAATGGAGAATGACAGGGTGGATTACAACAAGGACAAGATTTTGTGTGTGTGTGTGTGTGTGTGTGTGTGTGTATTCCCTTTAATATTTTTCTGATTAAGAAACCTCAAAAAGCAGTTCTAACATTTGCCTAGTACCCTGGGAGAATTGTTGCTCATTCTCATATCTGAAGAAGGAGCCTCTGTTTTCCACTGGTATGGATGACACACCATGCTTTGATCCTCAGATAAAAGACCCTGAATAAGTGGAAGAGGAAGATAGCCTCTTCCGTTAAAGGGCTTCAGAATCCTTTGCAAATACTAGTTCATTCTCTCAGTATCCCAGTATCCCAAATAAAATAGATCAGAAAGAATGGGGAAGCCTAACATGGAGAGGAAGATGGGGAATGTTAATTTTAAAGGCTGTAGAAGAAGTGCAGGAAACAACAGAGACCTAAACTGCCTGCGACTCAAGTTAAAAGTACTTTACAGCAACAGCAGGATAAAGATGTGGATAAGTAGCTGGCATCTGAAAACTGTGCCTTTGTCTAGTAGACTAATGATCCCATTCACAAAATCAGTACGCTTAGCCAAAGAATTGTTACTCTGAGCAATCTATTTTAGTACTTTCACCTGCCATGAGCATACTCTACCTGCAGCTCTTGTTTAATGAAGCACATAAATCCAGGGCCAACTGAATCATTTCTCCTTGTTGGAAAGGGTTCAGAAAAGGTCCAAAATGTTCCTTCCCCAAGTGCTCCGTAGCTATGGCTGCTGCTAGACTGCCAGGGGATCAGTAATCAAGTGAAGTGATGACTATACAGCTAATGGCATCACAGAAGGATTTCTAATTTGTTTTTTACTCAAAATGCCACAGAAATAACATTGAAAACTTCTCAGAATGCAAGTCTCAGAATAGCAAGCGATAAATAGACAAAAGCATTGGTTGCTTACATAGAATTGTATAGTCTATCTAAGTCCAACCCCCTGCAATGCAGGATTCTCAGCTAAAATATCAATGACAGATGGCCATCTCAACACAAGAGTCCACCACCTCTTGTGAGAGTCCATTCCACTGTTGATCAGCTCCAGGCCCGGTTCTAGGTGTAGTCCCGGTGGCACGGGGTACCAGGGCGCCAGACTGGCAGGCGGGGTGCTGCGCAGCGAAGCCGCGCTGTGAGGGCGCCCAACCTGCTTGAGACGGCCCTGATCAGCTCTTACTGTCAAAGTTATTCCTGATGTTCAGAATTTCCTTTCCTCTAACTCGAATCGATTGGTGCAAGTCCTACCTTCCAGAGCAGGAGAAAACAAACTTGCTCCAGCCTCCATGTGCCATTTAGGTATTTAAAGATACATTTGTACATCATCTTCATAACATTTCCTTTTAATGCACTGCATGCGGTGAATTTCATACCTTCATTCCATGTTGACTCATGTTAAGCTTGTGGTCCACTAAGAACCCAGATCCTTTTCACATGTACTGCTAGTAAACCAGGCACCGTCTGCTTCTTCCTGCTTAAGTGTAGATCCTGACATTTGTCCCTATCAAAATTCATTTTGTTAATTTGGGCCCAGTTCTCCATCTGTTAAGGTCATTTTGAATCCTGATTCTGTATTCTGCAGCATTAGCTACCCCTCCCAGTTTGGTGTCACTGTCGTAGTCTCGTGCTGCCCAACCACTGCAGAGCTAAATGGCAGGAGAGGCCAGCCAACCAGCTCAGGGAGGTACTTGCCTGGACAGTCCTAAGGTTAGGAGCATCTGATTTCATGTAGTCAGATGGTCCAGGGCTCAAGAAACCTATGAGTCCAAGGTCACGAGAAGCAAGAAGCAGCAAAGCCTGGCCAGGAACAACAAATGTTGTTTCCAGCTTCTGGATGAGGCTGGAAACCCTGCTTAAGAAAGCTAGAGCCAGCTGGTTCACATCAGAAGTAAGAAGGCTGATCAGTAGCAGGTGAAGTCACTCTGCCTTCCGCTCCGTCACTCTGCCTTCCGCTCCTTCAGGCTGCTGCTCAACAGGTGAAGCCGATTCCTGGCCCATGACAATCACCTGCAAATTGGATGAGCATTCTCTCAATTCCTTCATCCAAGTCATTTATAAAGATGTTGAACAACACCAGGCCCAGGACAGAACCCGGCTGTCAGGGTTTGGGAGGACTCTGAAGAATGTTGGGCAAAGGAAGGGGAGCAGTGATTTATTGGGTTTGACACTTCCCACAAGGCAGGAACCAGGGAGGATTGGGACTGTGGTCCAGGATCACAGGTTCCCTATGCCTACCCTATATCTTTGATGAGGTGCATTTTGCTTAGTGAATGACTAGGCTGGTGTGGAGTTTGGATGTCAGAATAAAATAGGGGACACATAAACTCCATACATTTTGCTCTAAGCGTGTTGTAGGAGGGGCAGGTGGAAGTGCAGAAAATAAAATAAACATCACCGGGAAACATTTATGATCTACATAAAGGCTCCCCCCCCCCTGCAAACTGTAGTTTTAAGTGTCTTGTCTGGGGCTCATAAACAGTGAATGGCATTTTAGGATTAAAAATCCAAGGTTGTGCCTTCTGTCTCTTTGCCTGGATTACTAAACAGCTCTTGCTGTCAAAAATGCTGATTGGGCTTTCATGGAGGGTGGGGGAGGCTATCACCAGATGTGTAAATCTTCTTTTCACTCCATACCGAAGCTGCTGTACATTTCATAAGACTAGGGAAAGGGGAATGAGTCGACTAAACATCTGACTAACAGTAAATGGATGTAATCCATTTCTTGAAAATTCATATTGAAGCAAGCTTTTCACATAAGAGAACAGAAATGGAAGAAAACAATGATTTGAAAATACTGAGGTGTCTAAGGTCATTAACATTAAGAAGGAGCAGTAAGTAAACCATGAAATTTAATTAAACTCACACAGACAGGAGTCCAATTGCAATGCCGCGTGGGTCAGAGGTCTTTTGCATTGTAACGGAGACATGATTCCATCCATTCTAATTCTGATCCTAACTTCAGATTAATCAGGGAGAGCAGCTTATTCATTAGCTCATGCATGGTCATTACCTGTTTAAAAGATAAATGATACCAATGCTTCCTGCGGTTGCAATCCTTTCTTATCAGCCTCCTGTGTCTTTGACAGCAACTTGATTGGCAGATGTTAGCAGCTGATAAAGATGCTTCTATCTAGTTCATGAAAAGTTCCTCCTGCAGATCAAGCTACAATTAAACTCACAGAAGCATATCAGGCTAGGCCAGGCCAGTGCTAGGCCTCACCCCACCCCTTCTTGGTCGGCTGGTAAAATTAAAGCTTCTCTTTGCAAAGACATTTCTGCATGAGACCATGGAGATGCTGTGGCAGAGTAGACCACCCTGAGCTAGTAGAACAAATAATCTGCCCTGGTCTGCTACTGTGTCTTTGAGAGCATTATCTGAAGGCATGTAATTCAGCGAGCAAGATCAATCTAAGGTTTGGTCAGTGTCTGGATGAGAGTCAGACTGGAAATCTGATGTATGGACCTTTTAGTCCCTGGAAGAAAATGGGCCATGCATGAAAATAAATAGATCTCAGAAGGCACTAAAAGCAGCTCCTCAGTGAGTGAACGAATGCTTATCAGCTAAGAGAGTCGTGGGTTTTCCATTCTCTTATATTATTTATTACAATTACAGCCTGCCTTTCCTCCAAAGAACTCAAGGCAGTGTGTGTAGTTCTTCCTCTCCTGCCCTTTTATCCTCACAATAAGTTTGTGAGATAAGTTAGGCTGAGAGACAGTGGTGGACCCAAAGCCACGCACGGAGGTTCATGGCTGAGTGGGGAACCTGGGTCTCTCTAATCCTAGATGTTGTTGTGCCATCAATGTGCATGGTATTTCCTCAAGTACAAGCAGACAGGGCCCTGCCCCAAAGAGCTTAAAAGCTAAAATTTGGTGTAGGAAACATCAGAGGGAGGGAGGGAAGGAAGGGCTTAGTTGCATTAAGGCAACAGAAGGAGTTAAAACGAAGTTCAAGAATAATAGTGGTGCAGCATTAGTAAATGACAGTTTCTCACCCAACATATATACCAGAAAAAAACTCCTAAAACAATTGAAAGGCAGAAATGATCCAGTAACTACCATGCTTGCAAAGACAGTAGACAGGTGCTTTCATTCTACCCCAGGCTAGATCTAGACACATCTAAAAGGTGTTTCAAGAAAACATGTGCTAAACTTCATAAATGGAAATCACGTTGGCGAAAGATGGAGGGACTCCGCAGCGCCATCTGGTCACAGTGTTATAACGCATATAAAGTGCCTTTTCTTCACCAGTGTAGCTCAGTCTCTGTTTTATCTTAACACTTCAGCTTGCATGTAAAAGCATTTTTAGTTGCATTTGAAAGTGTGCCTTATGTCAGACCACCATGGCTGATCAAGGTTCAGAACCATAAAAGTGATAATTGGGCTATTCCTACAGTCTGAGTGGTACAGAGAGTTGTGCCAACTTGGGCTTGTTGGGAGGGAATGCTGTTTTTACATTCTGCCCCAGGACAAGAGGTTATATACATTTGGCACATTACCGGTAAGTTTCATAGTAATGGACTGGAAGAAAGGAAGTAGGTTGCATATTTAGAAGCGGAAAGGCTTTATTTGGTTGTCAATTCTGGAGAGGGGAAGGTGCCTGTGCATTTTTCCTTCTCCACTTCTGCATAAAGTCACCCTGTGACAAATATGTCAGTTGACTAAATAAGCCTTTATTAAAAATGAATTGAACAGCAAATCTAGGAAATCTTCCCTAAGCAGCCGCAGCTTTAGAAGACCAGATTTGCCTTTCTAATTAAAATGCTGTCAGTTTTAAATGTAATTCTCCACAAGAATCAAGTTCTAGGGGAAGCAAAAGGGAGTGGTGGGGGGGAGGAGGCTCAAGAAGCTGCTCAAACAAATTTCAAAGAGATTTATTTTGTATATTTCATGATGATCATGTTCATATTTCCATCTTAAGTGTGTTCGGCTGGAGAATTGGTGTCGTTGGTAATAAGCTGTCGAGTAAATGCAAAGTACTGTTAGCTTCAGTTACCTTCAGCAGGGGATAAGATCAAAGAGCAAGTTGTCTGATGTGCGAGGTTACATTTTGTTTTTCAAAAATGACAGATTAGTGGGATACAGTTCTTCCTTTGTCATGCAAAGAATTAATCCATTAATGAAACCAAAACAAGAGGCCCTGACATAATTTGAGAATGAGGCATCTCCATTCCGCTCTTGCAGCAAAATTATGTCAAATTAGGTGTGAGGAAAGGGAGCGGAGTGAAGATTTCTGCGTTGCAAGGAGCAATCTGCATCCAAGAATGTAAAAATTCTAACCTTCAAAATAAAAGTTAATGCATGCAAACAGTTTACCAAATGACTATGGGAGCAATTCAGTGTAGCACTATGGCAATCATTCCAACAGTGTAAGCATTTCAGCTTGCCAAGTGGAATGCTTCCCCCTCTCCTTCCCATGCACATGGCAGATGGGGAAGCCTGGTTGCACTAGCGGAAGTCGTTCCACAGACTGCCACTAGTGGGGCTCATTAGCTGAATCCTGCCCTATGTGCACACTTAGTCATAGGTATCCATCCTCGGTGTTGAAATAGGTACAAGGTCTGAGCCCTAAGGCTTGGGGGGGAGCACTGGAGGAGCTAATTGGCCTGATCCAGTGTGACTCTTCTTATGTCTTTAAATGATGAATTACCATGTGTTAATGCTGGCAGATCAAGCTGCTGTTAAAGGCACAGGAGCAGTAAAGAGAGAGAGAGAGAGAGAGAGAGAGAGAGAGAGAGAGAGAGAGAGAGAGAGAGAGAGAGAGATGGGCAACCCAATGTGAGAAGTCTGTTTCCTAACATAGCAAATTTAATAATGTGCAAGAGCCATCTGGCCAATCTGGTGATTTCATCAGAAGAGGTCCGTTGCTCTCCCCACCACCACCACCACACACACATTGAGTTATCCAAACATTAATTAAAGCTTTCCTCGGCACAACTGCACCTCCGCTTATTGCTTCCATAGATCTGATTCTATGAAAAAAGATCCTCCTTATTCCAAACACCCACTATGTCAATGAAAGAGAATAAACCTAAAGGGCAGGTGCACAAATCCAAATGTCAAGATTTATGACACCGTGCTTTGGGAGTACTAAGCTGAGCTGAAGATAATAATTATTCTCTAATGAACAAAGTGCTTAGAAGGAAACAGCGTTCCATCTTCTATTGTGACACAAAACAGGTAAATCTTACATTTCAAGAGTGGTGGGAGCACCCTGTGCAAAAAGATTCAGACCTCAGGCTATTGATGCAGGGCAAATGAAACTTTTTTCTGCATGCAGGTGAAAACACACACAAAGCCTTAGTGTACCACAAGCGGAGGAAATCCCTCTGTTCCTCCATCAATGAAGATGCCTTCAAAAGAAAATTTATTAAGTATCAGCAAAGTACCCAGGATGATTATTTGTGTAGATGTACAGTACATGCATACATACAAACATGCATTCTCATGTTGGCCAGCTAATCAGAATCTGCTGAGCAAAGTGTTTGTTTGTTTGTTTGTTTGTTTGTTTGTTTAAAAATTAATACAGTGGTACCTCGGTTTATGAACACAATTGGTTCCGGAAGTCTGTTCATAAACTGAAGCGTTCATAAACTGAAGCGAACTTTCCCATTGAAAGTAATGGAAAATGAATTAATCCGTTCCAGATGGGTCCACGGCGTTCATAAACCGAAAATTCATAAACCGAGGTGTTCATAAACCGAGGTTCCACTGTATAGGAAAGGGGGAAATGTGTGTTCAATGTTACCACTAGGGTTTGGACTAAACTTGCCCCCACATATTTAAAATACAGGTTGGTTCCAATATAATGGTTTAGCATTTCATGAGTGTACCTTCTTTTTTCCCCGGGTTCTCCTTGTCAGATTCAGAACTCAAGCTACCACCATACTTGGAAGTTTTAACACTTTTATGTTTGAAATCAGTAGATAGCATCGCACCATTGGTCTACAGCAGGCATCCCCAAACTGCGGCCCTCCAGATGTTTTGGCCTACAACTCCCATGATCCCTAGCTAACAGGACCAGTGGTCAGGGAAGATGGGAACTGTAGTCCAAAACTTCTGGAGGGCCGGAGTTTGGGGGTGCCTGGTCTACAGGCTACAAACTGATAAGGCATGACAGAGATCTAAGACACATGGCTAGGCTGAAGACGTTGATCCAACACTTGACATTCTCCCTGTGCTCTCAATTTGAAGAGTGGGGTGGGCACAGCTATTTGCACAGTTGGTGTCCCCTGCCTCAGGCTGGGCAAGTAAATAGGTACTCCTGGGTAGATGCTGCACATGTAGGGTTTGTTTGCAGTAGCACTGTCACCACTGCATCCCTGGAGATGAAGGTGGAGTCGATGGAGCCAGCTCACTATTGGATTTGTCCCTAAGTGCCACCCAAGAAAGGGGGTGAGGCTCTTTGGTGGCAAAGGAGGGCACCAAAGTCACCTCAATGGCTGGTGGTGTTGCACTTGGGGTGTCAGATATTGTGTGGGCAGGACACTCTCCAGAAACCCCATTAGACCCTTCTCATGGATCCATATCTCCCCACCTCCCAATCCACTGGGACCCTCTCCCAGTTCAGAGTTCTCCTTGGGTTCAAGTTTCCTGTGTGTCCCCCCCCCAATCCACTAAGGTCAGCCTCCTCCATTTCTCCTCCCTTTGCTGCCCACCATCCAACCACCCTCTCCAAGATATCTCCACACGACTCATGCCTTTCACTGAATGTGACATTCAGTATTGCAATTTTTTTATGTAGGATTGTTTAACTCTTAATGGGGGGAAATAGCTTACATGATGGTTCAGCATCTGATTATGTATCACTGAGCCATTCAAAACCAAAATTAACATGCCAAGCCCAACTGTCCACAGCATTTCCCCCATCCCCACTGCTCCCACCCCTAAGTAATGACAGCAGTATACAATCTGGTAGCATGAGCCATTGATATAACTGACAGGCAGTTGTCCCCCTTGGGGTTCAGTGATTAAGAATAAGAAAACCATGACTAAGGTCTAAAGGCTGGGATTTAGTTAACTGCAGCTGTGGGAATTTAAGTCATAAAAATATCTTGGCTTCTCAAAAAGGAGAAAAGCTGTATAATTTGCAGCTGGAGATGAATATGATTATTTGGCATGCAAATGCAGCTTGTCAGATTGAAGTGGCCGTCATCAGCAGAAATGATGGTATTAAACGCTAGCCAGTTACTCTTGTTTGATGCCTCTGTGCTTGCTACAAGTGCTTCCCGTTGACAGGAAATGGGAAGGAAAGCAGGAAGGAGGCAGAGAGATGGAAAAATCAAACAGGAAAGGAATCAAGAGACTGACCTGCAAGCAGAAGGGGGGTACAGATAGGACAGCCCCTGATTCCTCGTCAAAAAAAGTGGACATAGAACCTGCATAAAATGTGAATATATTGAGATCAAAATTTAGAAATAATTACTACGATTTAAATAGAAATGCATTGCATCTCCAAGACAGGTGTTGGCCTGTGTGCCTGCTCAGTCTGCCAACATTTGATAGGCAGCTTCAAGGTCCATGCTGTTTTTTCTTCTTAGAGTTCTTTATCTTTAAAGCAGACTTCAAACAGAGGACTTTCCTCTGTAAATTAGAACACGCGGCCATCTAAGGGACAGAGTCTGCAGTGGAATGAGAAGCAGGAATATGAAGGATAGGTAGTGGATGAGACAGATGCCTGGGGAAAAGAGGGGAGAAGAGGAAGCCAGTGAGGACTAAAGAGGGCAGCAGTGGAAATGTTCAGATTTATCTATTGATATGAACTATGCAGGCCAATCTGTCTATGTCTCTCCTATCTAATGGATACACTTATGCCGTTTGACTTTATTTATGCAACTTTGCATAATATATCCATGTATTCAAAGCATTTGACATTTGGGGCAAGGGCTGAGGTGACAGAAAGTGCCGAGAAGTAGTGTGAGTAAGTCCTTGAGACCCTCACCAATGGCACAAAAACTCAGGACTTCATGCTAGCAGGGTATTTGCAGGTTAGGAGTGTAGAGGCCTAAGTGAATTGTCCAAGTGACATCTATAGAGACTCAGCAGCTGGCACTACATTATTCTATTTTTAGTTCCTCAACATATTTGCTAGTTTGCCATCATTATAGCTAGTGTGGTGTAGTGGTTAAGAGCGGTAGACTTGTAATCTGGTGAACCGGGTTCGCATCTCCGCTCCTCCACATGCAGCTGATGGGTGACTTTGAGCTAGTCACACTTCTCTGAAGTCTCTCAGCCTCACTCACCTCACAGAGTGTTTGTTCCGGAGGAGGAAGGAAAAGGAGAATGTTAGTCGCTTTGAGACTCCTTCGGGTAGTGATAAAGCGGGATATCAAGTCCAAACTACTACTCTTCTCCTTCTCCTTCTCCTTCTCCTTCTCCTTCTCCTTCTCCTTCAGCTCTGGTCACATTTCTTGACAACTGGTATATGTGAATCTTGGACGGTTAGAGTCTTTCTTCTAGGAATTCAAAAGCAAATGCAGCATCTGGACTTGCGATGAGATAGTCGTTTTTCCATTTCCCCAGTTTCAGACAAAACTAAAGGTTTCACATTTATTCAGGATGAATTTGCCACTGGGCATGTGTTCTCTCTGATTTCCAACACCATCTCTCCCTCTCCCTTGCACTCCCTCTCTCTCTCAAGCTGACCAGTTGCATTTGTCCAAAAGGATTTCAAATCAAGCTGATATAAAGAAGGTGACTGCATCATGTTTGGAAGCGGCAATATTTGGAAGATGCAATATTTAAATGCAGAGTTTAGTATGATGCAAAAACGATGCATAGTGTAAGGAGCAAGTCCGATTTAACATTTTTAAATAGTGGAGATCAGTTAAAATGCATTTGGTTTCCTTCTTCTACAGCAAGCTCTGAAAACCTAGTTCTGCAGTATGGTTGATTTTTAGCTGGGGAAAAGCCCAGTTTTTTACAAGAAATCTTCGCATTCCTAGGGCTGCAGTCCTGTACACACACTTTCTTGGAAATAAATCTCATTGGCTACATTTGCATGTGATAATAATCCATAAAATGCAGTCAGCTATTAGTTAGCATCAGCTGTGTGTGAATGACTCATGAAGGGTTTTGCTTAAGAGGTCTGAACTCATGGTCATAGCTTTTTTTTGCTCTAACAGACCACATTTGATAAACCAACAATAAGTCAGTGTTTGTTAGCATGAAACCAACTGCAATCCTGGGTTTGGATGCTACACTAAGCTAAATTCATCATTGTTTGTTTACCCACTTGTGCAAAAGAAGACAAGAAATGGAATGCACAGTATTTCATACTAATAGCTTTTGGCTTAGCATTATGAGCAATTTTACACACTGAGTTATTAGACACAGCTAGGATAGCACTGCAGCAGATACCTCTCCCTGCAGCAGATACTCTTTGTTTTAATAGTTGCAAGGTTTATTAGAGAAACAACAAGGATGTGGTGACAGATGACACGTCAATGAATAAACACAAATGTGGTGCTTTAAAAAAAAGTTGGACAGCCCACCTGAAGCATGGAGTGAGAGGCGCAAGGCAAAATGCATGGCTGATCCAGAGCTTGACTTCCTGGCTATGCCCGTCATGCAAATGGCAAAGCCCTGTTTAAATTCTATGCTTGTCATTCACCTCGAACTAGACCACCAGGGAGGCTCTCCTGGTGCCTTCATTACATACCTTTATGCACCAGGCAAAAAAGTTCCTCCTCTCCCAGACCTTTGACTAATTAAACCATCTACAGTGGTACCTCTAGTTACGAACTTAATTCATTCTGGAGGTCTGTTCTTAACCTGAAACTGTTCTTAACTAGAGGTGTGCTTTCGCTAATGGGGCCTCTTGCTGCCGCTGTGCCACCGGCACCCGGTTTCCGTTCTCATTGTAGGGCAAAATTTTCAATTCGAGGTAACTCTTCCAGGTTAGCAGAGTTTGTAACCTGAGGCGTTTGTAACTCGGGGTACCACTGTACAGTGGTACCTCTAGTTTCAGACTCAATCCGTTCCGGGGTGCCGTTCGCACCCCGAAAAGTCCGTAACTAGAGCAGCGCTTTTGTACAAGCACGGTAGAGCGCTTCTGCACATGCGTGAAGCACGCAGAACGCTTCTGCACATGCACATGCAGCGAAACCCAGAAGTAAACACTTCCGGGTTGCCGCATTCTTAACATGAAAAAAATGCAACCTGAAGCGGCCGTAACCCGAGGTATGACTGTAGAGCGTTTTAAACTGGGGGGTGGGGTATTGTTTTTGTTTCTTACTATGGTATGTATTTTTGTGTTTTATATCGCAAGCCACCCTGTGATCCTTGGATGAAGGGCGGTATAGAAATTTAATAAATACACTAAATAAAACCAATCAAAATAAACCAGCACAATGCTTAGGTCTTGGTGGTTCCTACATTGTGTACTTCCTACCAGCTGGATTAACTAGAACAGGGTGTGATTTCCCCCCCCCCCAACTGTTAAGTCACACATATCAGTTTGCAGGAACTTTTCGTGACACTCCAGCTACCAAGTGGCATAGACGATGAAATGTCACTGCTGTTGCTTCTTGTGTGAATGCAACATTTCCCTTTTTATTGCTAGAGCTGCTGTTGGCAATTTCATAATGGGCTGAGCAGAGGAACGGCGTCGGAGGGTACTTTTTCCATTCACATGCACAGTGCAGGGCTAAGCCCTTTAACTCCTATCCGTGCCATGCAATGGATGTAAATTAACTTGCTATTTCAACCAATACTGCTTCATCATCCCTAGGATTAATTACAGTTCTGGATTTTATATCGAAGTGGTAAAATGAAAATTATTAACTTACTAAACAAATCTCAGCTATTAAAAAGAAGAAGCAACTTCTTGCACACATGGAGACCCAGGTTCAGAAGGCTCTCCACGGAAGGTTTGCTCAGACAGTAGAACATAAGACTCTTAATCTCATGGTTGTGGGTCTGACCCCCACATTGGGTGAAAGATTCCTGCATTGCAAGGGTTGGACTAGATGATCCTCATGGTCCCTTCCAACTCTATGATTCAAGCTTCAAGGTACAGGAGGCCTCCCTTTCATGTCTTTTGCCATCGATGGCAACCCCATAACTTTTCTTCTTGGTAATTCCAGTGTTTGGGTCCTTCACTATTGTTATGGTGATATTCTTCACATGCTAGTCCAACTTCAGTGGACATACATCCATTAGGGAAAGGCATGCTAGTTGAAAGTTCCTCCTGAAATCTATTGTTGCTTTCATCAGCTGTTGATTGTTCAAGCCAAGATCATTTGTGTGGAGCTGCTTTTCATAAGATCGTCGTGTAATTTGTCCTCATGCGTCTATGAAACTGACATGTTTTAGGATCTGTGTAGAGGCAAGACACATGGAAGTGGTTAATTTATATAGTAAGCTGCCATTGAACAATTTTTTCTCTCAAGGGGCTTCCACGTGCTGATCATTATATAGGAAGTTGGCCTCAAAGGTGAAATTTGACAAGATACGATAGGTGCTGGTGACTGAAACCTTTTTAATATAACCTCAGGCATGCACATTTAACCTTGCATGCACATTTATACCTTTTTAAACTAAACAGTGCACAAAAACTAATGCTTGTGCAAAAGCAGAGCTTTGTGGGTTGCACTCTTATTATTTTCTACTCTTCTCCTTTAAATTTACCTTCACTCTTTCTTTCTTTTTCCCTTTTCCTGCAGATCTCTGTCTGGGCGTATAGTTGGTGGGGTCTGGTGGTTTTTCACCTTGATCATCATCTCTTCTTACACAGCCAATCTAGCTGCGTTCTTGACAGTAGAGAGGATGGTGTCTCCCATAGAGAGTGCAGAAGACTTGGCCAAGCAAACAGAGATTGCTTATGGGACTCTGGATGCTGGGTCTACTAAAGAATTCTTTAGGGTAAGAGAAATTAGTTCTGACTTCAATATACAAAAGCAAGAGTCTCGTGCTAGCTCAGGAAATGCAGCACACGCGGGGTCTGCCAGATACCATAAATACTCCAGAAGCACGGCATAATTACACGCTTCCACAGATTACTGAGTAATTACACTTAGCAGCATCAAAAGTAATTACCCTGTGACTTGCAGCTCAGGTTTAGAGAATAATAAGTACTTGGTTAGCTCTGTAATTTAATGGTACCATTTGCCCGATGTAAATACATTGATGTTACACTCAAGGGGAGCTTATGTAGCAAGGCCCCCTCCTCCAAAGTGCACTTCCTTTGAATGGTCTAATGCCCCCTGTTTCTCACTTCCCCCAGCCAGCCCACTCCATTTATGGAGTGCAGTGCAAATGTGACAGTTCAATCGCTCCTACTGTTCATCACATGAGGCTTTGTAATATTGAATCCGACCATTGGAATACTGTCTACCCGCAACAGGGTAGTGACTGAACCTTCTGCCTACATTTCATGTATTCTTCCACTGATTGATGGCCTCAATGTAGTGCTAGTTGTAGGAGTTGTGTTCCTAGCCTAGTTCCTAGTATTTTGCCAAAATATTTGCATCTTTAGCTGCAAATCCCTCTTTCACCCATCTGCCTTTCCATTCAGCCTAGTTCTTGTTCCCTAAAAGGTGCCCTTGCAATCACAGAACCAACAGCAGAGGCCTAGCTGCGTAACGCCAACAATCCATGCAATACGTTTCGCCCCATACTCACCACCTATTGGCAGGGATTGTGTGGAGGCCGGTCACCTCTACGAATCAGCCCCCCAGCCCCGAGTCCTTTCTTCTCCCTACCTATGCAATGTGTGGGCACGCAGCCCAGCAAAATGTGTGTCTTCCTTGGTGTATGAATCTCTGCTCTATTAACACATGCTAAGAGCAGTGGATTTATGCTATTCTGGACAGAGATCTAAAATAGCGGTTTTTGAGAAGATGTGGACGTACATGAAGTCAGCTGAGCCCTCTGTTTTCGTGCCGACAACAGAAGAGGGGATGAAGCGTGTGAGGAGATCCAAAGGGAAGTATGCCTACCTGCTAGAGTCTACCATGAATGAGTACATTGAGCAGAGAAAGCCATGTGACACCATGAAGGTGGGAGGTAACTTGGATTCCAAAGGCTATGGCATTGCAACGCCAAAAGGTTCACCACTGAGGTAGGTAGACTGAATGTGTTACTCCTTTAACTGCGGCTCAAGCAGTCAAAGCATCCATAAATGTGCCTCCAGACTCAATTACCACAGTATACAGATAATGATACTCAGGGCACGGGTGGGAGATGTGAACTGCTGGACTGCTGCTTAACAGTGAAGCCAGTTCGTCAAGGACTGTTCTTTTTTTTCTTTTGCAATGACTTCACTCCCTATGTTTTAATTGATCGTAACTGGGTATTTGCAGCTGGCGTTGTGTGGCATACTGGCTACTGATTAACAAAGCAATACTTTGACGCAGCTTGCTTGTTTTATGGTGCATGAGAGTTGTGCAGTATGTATTACAGTCCTTGTTTGGTTTTACACTTAAAAGGGGGGGGGGGAATTCTACCGGTAAAAGTGTTTCGGTGTGTGTATGTCTGAACAAAGAGATGCAAATCTGTGTAGGGCAAATAAATGGAAAAGCCAAGTGTTTTCCTTTTAGCTAGGCAACAAAACAGCTCAAAGGTTCTTATGCTTAGCTGGTTACCCTTAGCAACCACGGCCTAGTTGGTACAAGGTACTGGGCCAAAGTGCTGCAGAGGAAGGCATGACTAGACCACATGCACACAGCACACACACAAATGGAATGCACAACAGCCACACAGTACAAGCGACAAGCTGAACAGAAACACGCACACAATAATGTGCCAGTGCATTAACCATGCACCAGAAACACTTTGCAGCATGTTATTATCCACACAATTCTCTTTATTTCTATAGCGATCAATGACGTGGCATGCATGACTTGATTCTCTCACCTACACTCCAATACCAGGGAAAGGCAGGATGCAGCTGCAGGGTTTGGGTCTTTGAAGTGTGCCTTATGTTTTAAAGGAGAACAACATTTGCTGAGGGATATTGCTATTGTCATTTTTAAATTGAGATTTTAAAAGAATCCTGCTGTGCCAAAATCTTTAGTGTGTATATTGAAAAAGCTGCAGCATTTCTTCTGGGAAAAAAATGAAAACAGAAAAAATGCAAAGGTAGATTTATCCTGTTCTTCAAAATATCCTCTCTGCGAGGAAAGGTGAGGAGAGGGAGACAAATATGATTATTCTTAGCATGACTTCCCATCTCAATGGAAACAGCCAAGGGAGGACACTTTGTTTTTCCATTTGGTCTGATGGTGCTTCTTTGGAACATATGGTCTCGGTTTCCCTTCCCATAATGTCTGTTGTGTGTGGTCATTTTAACTGTTAAACTAATATTTTATGCTCTTCAGTCACCCTGTAGCATCTCTCTGCACTGTTGCGGGAGAGCAGTCCAGGGAATGCATCCTGTTCTGTGGCTGACTCTATTCTTGTTTCTGTCAGAGTCCACAGACTGAAGTCACTGAAGTCACTGGGATCAGAATCAGTTGCGTGTGGAAAACATTTTGTCAGAAGTGGTATTTATTTTACTTAGTTATTAGGCACTTTTTACCACCACCACCCAAAACAAAGTCAACATGTCAATAAAAACAGTCCTGCAACACAATCCAGGCATTAAGAATAGTTTCACTAAGCAATTATTTATTTTTTGCATTTATACACCACCTTTTTCTCCAAGAAGAACACGATGCCATATGCAGTTCTCCCCCTCCTCGTTTGATCCTCTCCAGCTGAGATCAGACAGACCCTTTCCTCTTGCACTTCTGATGTTGACTGAGGACATTTTAATTTAATTTTATTTTATTTCTAGTTTTGACTGGTGGTGGGGGAATTCCCTTTAAAAACAACAACTACCTGAGTTACTTGTGCCATGCTTAGGGACAACTGTAATTAAATGTTAAATAAGTTGTTTGTTTAAATAAATAAATAAACAGACAGAGAAAAGTAGAGGAGGCTGACACAGTTTGGCATTTCTACAAACAGCAAATTCCACTGCTCCACAGCAGCTACCAAAAGGCACTTTCCAGAGCTGAAAGGTTAGCGTGCGAACAGCAGGAGAGAAAGCAGAGTGATGGAGAGCATAGGAGGGAAAGCAGTGTGGAAGGGAAAGGGGGCTGGATCTGGCTGGAAAAGGGAGTCACTGAGGAGAGGTGTCTTAAGAGGTCAGGGAGGGCAGAGGGATGGGGAGGGAGAGAGAGAGAGAGAGAGAGAGAGAGAGAGAGAGAGAGAGAGAGAATAGGAATATGAAGTCTGAGAGCACAGAACTAGTAAAATTGATCCTCTTGAAATTACATATTTTTTTCACTGGTCCTCCCCACTTACTTTTATTTTGGTGCACTAAGCATGCCATTTCATATGAATATGCAGCATCATCCCATAGAATGAGAAATTTTACTCTTTGTATTTTCCACTGCTTCATGGCTCGCAGTACTTTTGGAAGTATGCATTTGTGCATGTGTTTTAACCTATTAATACTAAATAAAAATGAATATTGAACATGCAAAACGTATTGGGGGAACCCAGTGACACAAAACAAGTGTGTAATCCAGGGAATGCAAATTAGGAGGAGAGAAACTTATACTCTCTCTCCCTCTCAGATAGATAAATAGATCTCTTCTCTCTCTCACACACACACACACTCACACACACACACACACACACACACACCCCTAGAAAGAGAAGTGAAGCAGGAGGGGAGGTAGGCGTGTATTCTGTAATTGGCTTTCTTTCTCAAAGTGGTAACCTTTAAGCAAAGCTCCCCAGAGGCCCATAAACTTGTATGTCAATTATACCAAGTCATTTAAATGAATAAAAGTGTTGCTTGTCAAAGATCCAACAAAACTAACACACTTCAGAGGAAAATGTGCCAACCAACTCTGTTTTTCATCAAGGATTCTGTGACTGTAAGATATTGAAAGATGCTGTATGAGCTGCAGAGGAGAACCAATTACTTCAAATTTAGTCTCTTAAGGGGAGAAAAACATGGCACAAACAACCTGAGTACTGCAGAATGATCTGTACTTAAAGAACAACAAAGAGTTCGCCGGGCTTTAGAACGCCGTATTACCCACGCAGGAATTAAAATATTATTTCAGTTCACCGATTACTACATCTTCTTAGATTGCTAAACAATGACTGTACAAATGAGGCTACGCTCCACTTTAGAATACAGATATAATCATCTGTGTTGCATCATCGCTGCTTGAGCTTAAATACAGCTCACACGCTCAGTGCCCAACATTTGATGTGTCAAATGTGACTCAAAAGGACATGTAATACATGCAAGGGTCCCAGTAAAACACCACACAAAATCTTTGTTCTTTTCTTTCAGCAGCATAGTACAGTCCCAGCAATTCCAGTTCTCCCCCCCCCCACTAGTATAGCTGCCAAGCCTCCTGCTGAAAAATGCGGGATCAGCAGCAGCGCAGCACTGGAAGTCACTTCTACGAATGTCTGGACATGCGTAGAAGCAACTTCCGGTGCCGCTCTGCCCAATTTTCGGTGCCTAGGCATGGGTGGAGCGGCACCGGAAGTCGCTTCTATGCATGTCCGGACATGCATAGAAGTGACTTCCGGTGCCGCGCTACCCATGTATGGGCATCAGAAATCGGGCAGCGTCAGGACCCAAAATGGAGACTCCCTGGCAGGGGGATTTACGGGATTTTTTCCAATCCGGGCTGCCAGCGGGAAACGGTTTAAAATATGGGGGTTTTCCACGAAAAATGGGAGACTTAGCTATGCCCTAGTAGTAGTACTGTTTGTACAAGTGGGAATGCCAGATTGGTGGTGGCAGCAGTCCTGCCACTGCAAGCGCACAACCCTGACACCACAGCCATTCCAGCAGAGAAGCCAGTGTTCAAAGGGCATCTGTGCAGCTCTGCTGCACCACACATGCCACTACTGCTTTGTTTCTTTCCTCTCCGTGCAATGGGACT